>NC_087259.1:14847500-15447500 GCF_037042905.1 Lytechinus pictus | reverse complement strand
CATGTTCTGCAATACAGGGGTCTGCAAATCTCTCTCCTGGTCGCCTCCAGACTCTCGAACGTCCATCATTGTGGTCAAGGGAAAATCTGCTCTCATCTGTGAACAGAACTCTACGCCATTGCTGTCTGGTCCATCTGACATGCTCCCGGGCCCAGTTGAGACGAATTCTTCTGTGAGCAGGGGTGAGTGGGACACACTGAGCTGGCCGTCTGGCATGCATATTGGCTCTGTGAAGTCGGTTACGGATTGTTTGAGTGGAAACAATCACTCCAGTTGCTGCAGCGAAGTCATTGTTGAGGCGGCGTGCACTGTGAAAGCGGTTGCGGAGGCTGAGATTCGTCAAGTAGCGATCATCTCTAGGGGTTGTCGAAACTGGTCGGCCACTGCGGGGTCTCTCGGAGTATAGCCCTGTCTCTCGATGTCTTTGATTTGCTCTGCTAATGACACTGTGTGACACGCCCATCATTCTGGCTACTCTTCGCTGACTGAGGCCAGCTTCCAGCAACAACAATGATGGACGTTCGAGAGTCTGGAGGCGACCAGGAGAGAGATTTGCAGACCCCTGTATTGCAGAACATGACCGTTATGGGGGAGGCAGCGTCATGGTGTGGGGAGGCATCACCTACGCCAACCGTACTCGTCTCTACGTGGTCCCAGGGGGAGCAATGACAGGAGTGAGGTACAGGGATGAGGTCCTTGAACCTATAGTGGTGCCATTTACAGAAAATGTGGGACAAAACATCATTTTCATGGATGACAATGCCCGTGCCCACCGAGCTAGAGTGGTGACCGAGTTCCTTGAGGGCCAGGGGATTGAGCGTATGGAGTGGCCAGCGAGGTCCCCGGACTTAAACCCGATAGAGCACGTCTGGGACATGATGGGGAGGAGTCTCGACCAGCTCGAAGCCCATCCACTTGGACTGCAGCAGCTGGGTGTGGCTCTGGAGGCTGCATGGGATGCACTGGACGTCAGAGACATCAATCGCCTCATCAGCTCCATGAGACAGCGCTGTGAAGCCGTTATTGCTGCAGGAGGTGGTCACACTCGTTACTGAACTGCCTGAAAGACACTCAGACATTCGTTTTTACCACTTCATGTCGGTAGCTGATACCCCTCGGGGCCCACTTTTCAGGATGTGCAGTGATGCGAGAGACATTGTGCAACAACTGAAACCACCCATGCGTGAAATTGATTACAGCGTCTTTAAGGACATTTAGGACAGTTGTACTGAGGTATTTCCAGAAATAAAACACCTTGTATAAAATCTTTATGTACGTTTTAAAAAGTGGTCCTTAACTTTTTTTGAGTAGTGTATATTTTTATCATTTATTATATATACATACATAGATTAACATGAAATATACTTTTTTTTTTCTTTTCTTTCTTTCAATGCTAGTGAAGAAACTATGAATAATTCTTCCAACTTTCATCATGATATTTTGTTGGATCTGTTTATTCAGTTTTCTCTCGCACACATATAGAATGTTGTTTGTATCCAGCTAAGATGTTAGTTGGTAGATCCTTAGGCTTGTCTTACTGCATGCGTCTCAACCAGGTATTCGTCTTCAATACACGAATACACGAAAGGTTTATTCCTTTCTTTCATTCTGTATATATTATGGTAGAAACATACTGAAGCCCATTTCATCTGGCATGGGAAATAACGAGCTTCACGGGATTCGCAGACAATAATATGTGAGCGACGAAGCGATATGCACAGTGGCGGCGGGCATTGCCCGTGTGGCGGTAAATTGTACAATTTTTGAGCCCCTGTGCCTATCTTACGTAACTTTGGCCGGCTTCAGCATGTAAAGCTCAGTAGGAAGGTGTATTGTTTTCAATAATTTGAGATCGGATGTATTGGCCATTGCGTCTTAATTATGCCCATTTATTTCATGTTGTGCCCTTGATTGTTTCCTCGTCCATATAGGTTCACACCCTATCATGTGGAGAGGGATTTTGTTCGGGCAGTGTTTATTAATGTTGTGCCCTTTGAATGTTTCCTCGTCTGTAGAGGTGGGCACCCTATGCAGAGAGGAATTGGTGGCGTCATTATGCACCCCGGGTAGGGATGTGCGGACGCGGGGCGGACGCTTTAGTAAATTGTGATTGAATTATCGGATAAAATATACCCGGGTCCTTCCAAGTAGTTATGCTGAAGCCGTCCTCTTTAAGTGGTATACCCATTTTATGAAGTTATAACATTGAACTTAGGATGGAGATCTACAGATTTAAGAATCGTAATATTATGTATTCAAATTATGTTAGTATAAAATCATCCCACAACCAAGTTATTCATGTTGTAATCGTCAAGATTATTAAGCCTATTCACATAATGTATTATGTAATATGTATGAGATTAAAACCACAACCAATGGCACACCTTAGTTTCTTGTGCTTGTGTGAATTGTGAGTGTAATTAAAGTGATGAAATTGTGGACATTTTAAAAACTGTCAGGATAACGTTTAAATAAATACTTGTGCTTTCCCACTATTTTAATATTATCCATGTCGTTTTTTATTTTTTTTCTTTATCATTCAGAAGAGCTTTGATGACGACAGTGACCAAGGACATGCTGAAAGCTTTAGAAAAGGACTTGCAACGATGTTAAACCAAATTTATGATTTATTTTTTAGGCTGATTGCGGTTGAACAATTATATACATTTCATCTTTCTAGTCATGTAGGTTTTTCCTCCCGATGTTCGTCGAAGTGAGTATCAAGCCAGAAATTCAAAAATATATATTTTTTATTCTTTTCACTATGTTGCAATTTTCTCTCGGAACAGATTGTGACTAATTCTTCACTGACGGTTTTTACCCCTTTGTCTATCAGTTAATACTATGTTATTATTTTGTTTTCATTTTTTAGCTAGCGTTGTTTATAATAGGTTATACTCGTTAAAGCGGTCTTCATGCTATTCACAATAATAAACACCACGATCAATGATGCCATTGACTACTCACCAACGTTATGAGCATCTTTTTTTCTTTTTATTTTGATATAGATACCCAAAGGGAAAGGAGCAATTGCTGATTTCAGTGTTTCCCCCAATGAAATATTGGTTCTTTACAGAGAGTTAATTACCATTTTCTATCCAAAGTCCATTGTTTCCTGCTCTGTTTTGTTTTCATACACCAACAGATTCGATCATTGGCAGAGCTGACGTGACTTCTCATGCTTTATTTTTCGACACGATTAACAGGACTCAAAGACAAAATCACTATTTTGGAGCTTTGTAATGTTTCGCAAAACCTTTTCATTTTCAAATTCTCATATTTCTAGTTCTGTTTTTTTTTTTTTTTTTAAATATCCAGTGGTTAGTGATGGAGAGGACCCAACGATAGGGGAGCTTAGTTTGGCTATTTCTTTTGCAGTTTTAATTTTTTTCCCCTCCCCGTAAAATTTGATGTTTGTATTTGCTTATCATATAAACATACAGTAATAATAACGTTTTATTTACCCAGGGAAGACACTTCAGTTAAGAAACTGCTCTACCAAACCAGCGGGCCCTGCATTATGTTATCCTCCAATCTAGGAAGCTGAGCACCCATAGCAAGAGGTGGCGGGGCGCTCTACCACTGAGTCACCGTACCGACCTTTGACAGACTAATCACGTATTATGCTCACATTTTGTGTTCGTTTTACATCTTTATACAGGACCCAAACAGAGAGAAACAGGTTTGATTGTGCATTTTTTTAAATAATATTTTTCAAGGATTTCTGATGTGTCTAGCTTTTCGTTTTACAGTTTTAGTTCATTTCCATAGCATTTACATTGGTTGCTGTGGTTCTTAAGACTAAGAAATTATACAGAGCAAGAATGAAACTAGCGAAGTATGGAGAAATAAGTTAAAATTTCAAAAAGAAAATAGTAATAATTACATAGATAATAAACCATTTGGGTTAATCACATCTTCAGCACGTACTGGATGAAGAAAAGTGGCGTAAAGAGAGACATGGTAGTAGGAAAAAAACAAACATAATGGTTGTTAATATGACTATGACTTTGGTTACATTTTTTTTTTCAATTTTCCTCTTTGTATACAGGACACAAAGGGAGACAGACAGGTTTGATTATGTGTTATTTTTAGTTTTAGTATATTTTGAAAGGAATTCTAATGTGTAAAGCCTTTTTATTTTACAGTTTCACTTTTCCATGCATAATTCGCATGTATATAAGACATTTGCGATGGTTGATAATTATGATTATAATGATATGAAATAAATGATTCTTAAGACGAAGGAATTATACACTGTAAGAATGAAGGGGTCGGATTTGAAAGCAAAGCTTGTGAGTTATAGGCACTACAAGAAAAATAGAAAGATAATTAATGATTTTCATTACAAAAGGCAATGCTAGAAAGAAAAAAAATATATAGATAATGAACCGATAGCATCTGTAGCACGCCCTAGAAGAATAGTATCTTTGAGAGAAACAGGAAAAAATTAACATATTTGTCGTTAATATGACTAATTGTGTTTTTTTGGTGACATTTTTTGTTTAATTTTCCTCTTTGTATACAGGACCCAAATAGAGAGACACAGGTTTGATTGTGCATTTCTTTTAGTTTTAGTATATTTTGAAAGGAATTATGATGTGTCTAGCCTTTTCATTTTACAGTTTCACATTTCCATGCATAATTCACATTTATATAAGACATTTACAACTATTGATAATTATGATTATAATATGATTCCTAAGACGAAGGAATTATACACTGTAAGAATGAAGGGGTTTGATTTGAAAGCAAAGCTTGTGAGTTATAGGCCTTACAGGAAAAATAGATAATTCATGATTTTCATTAAAAAAAAATCAATGTTAAAAAACAACAAAATATATAGATAATGAACCGATAACATCTGTAGCACGCCCTAGAAAATGAATAATATCTTAGAAAGAAACAGGAGAGAAGAAAAATAAACATACTGGTAATATGACTAATTGTTTTTTGGGGACATTTTTGTTCAATATTCCTCTTTGTATACAGGACCCAAATAGAGAGAAACAGGTTTGATTGTGCATTTCTTTTAGTTTTAGTATATTTTGAAAGGAAATCTGATGTTTCTAGACTTTCTATTTTACATTTTCACTTTTCCATGCATAATTCATATATAAAACATTTATGATTATAATGATATGAAATAAATTATTCTTAAGATGAAGGAATTATACACTGTAAGAATGAAGGGGCCTGATTTGAAAGCAAAGCTTCAGCACGCACTGGAAGAAGAAAAGTGGCTTAGAGATAGACATGGTAGTAGGAAATAAAAAAGGATAAACATTCTGATCGTTGATATGACTAATCGTGTATTATGATCGCATTTTACGATAATATATTATTTTCCTCTTTGTATACAGGACCCAAAGGAAGACAGGTTTGATTATGCGTTATTTTTAGTTTTAGTATATTTTGAAAGGAATTCTGATGTGTCTAGCTTTTTTATTTTACAGTTTCACATTTCCATGCATAATTCACATTTATATAAAACTTTTACAATGGTTGATAATTATGGTTATAATATGAAATAAATGATTCTTAAGACGAAGGAATTATACTGTAAGAATGAAGGGGCCCGATTTGAAAGCAAAGCTTGTGAGTTATAGCCCCTACAGGAAAAAAAGACAGATAATTAATGATTTTCATTTTAAAAAAGCAATGTTAAAAAACAACAAATATATAGATAATGAACCGATAACATCTGTAGCACGCCCTAGAAGATGAATAGTGGCTTAGAGAGAAAGAGGAGAGAAGAACAATAAACATACTGGTCGTTTAAAAAAAAAAAACATATTTGTCGTTAATATATCTAATTATTTTTGTTCAATTTTCCTCTTTGTATACACGACCCAAATAGAGAGAAACAGGTTTGATTGTGCATTTCTTTTAGTTTTAGTATATTTTGAAAGGAATTCTGATGTGTCTAGCCTTTTATTTTCACTTTTCCATGCATAATTCACATTTATGTAAAACATTTGCAATGGTTGATAATTATGATTATAATGATATGAAATTAATGGTTCTTAATACAAAGAAATTATACACACTAAGAACGAAAATTGAAAAATGAAGAGCAGGGGCCTAAGCTGAAAGCAAAGCTTGTAAGTTATAGGCCTTACAGGAAAAAATTAAGTTTGAAAAAGAAGAAATATTTGACAATGACATATTAGTGCTCCTGTATTACGCTTGCACTTTATAAATTCAACTTTGAGTTTGTGAATAACCTAAGGGGGGGGGCTTATTTGGCTATGCTTTTTAAATTTTATGAATTTCATTTTTCGTCAAATTATTTTCTAGTGTTTGTAATTTTTATTCATATAAACATACTGGTCGTTGATATGACTAATCCATATTTTATGTTAATGTATTATTTACTTCTTTGCATACAGGACCAAAAGGGAGAAAAACAGGTTTGATTGGGCGTTATTCTTTGCTTTATAGGATTTTTTAAAAGGAATCCTCGTGTGTCTGCCTTTTTGTTTGTTGGATTAATTGGCGTTCATTCAGCACAAAGAATATTTACGCCATCTACGTTTGCAATTCATTTGGTGTTTTGAGTTTGTTCATAAAATGATAAATTATTCTAGCTTTTCTGTTTTGATTTCGTACACCCATTGTTCCTTGTTATAATTTTCGTGTAGTTTTATGATTTTTGAAGGAGTTATGAGGTGTTTAGTTTTTTGTTTTGATTTCGTACACCCAGGCAGATATAAAAATAATTGACATGATTGATATGACTGCTAATGTACGACGCTTGCACTTTTTAGAATTTCACTTTAAGTTGTGATGGGCCTAAGAAGTGAGGAGCGTATATTGGCTATGCTTTTGAAGTTTTATGAATTTTCTTTTCGCGAAATAAAAATCTGATGCTGGTATTTTTTAAAATAATTTAAACATAGTGGCCGTTGATATGACTAATCAATAATGCTTACATGTTGTCTTCATTTTACCTCTTTGTTTACAGGACGGAACTAGAGAAAACAGGTTTGACTGCGTTCTAGAAATTAAAATTTATTTTTTGTATTCGTTTTCATTCTTATAAACATACTGGTCGTTGATATGACTAATCAATAATGCTTACATGTTTTCCTCATTTTACCTCTTTGTTTACAGGACCGAAATAGAGAAAAACAGGTTTGACTGCGTTCTAGAAATTAAAATTATTTGTATTCGTTTTTATTCATATAAACATACTGGTCGTTGATATGACTAATCATTTATTATGCTCACATTTTGTGATCATATTTGTTTTTTTTGTATACAGGACTTAAACAGAAAAAACAGGTTTGATTGTCCATTTTATAGTTCAAGAATTTTTTTTAAAGAGTTTATATGTGTCTTTCCATTTTGATTTCAAACACCCAGGTATCATTGAAATGAATGAAAATGATTGATATAACTGTTAATGTCTGACGCTCGCTCCCTCTCTCTTTCATTTTACCTTATTATTTGAAGGGCCTAAGGAGAGATGAGCGTATACTTTTTCAGTTGAATTAATTTTCTTTGTCGTCAAATTATTTGATGTTTGCACTATTTTTTTCATATGAACATACTGGTCTTTGATATGATTAATCACGTCGGCCTATTTTTAACCTTTTTTTTTCTATACAGGACCTAAAGGGGGAGAACACGGTTTGGTTGTGCGTTGTAATTGTGAGTTTTTGTCTGCTATACATGTTTGATATAGGGCTATGTTACTGTGTTAGTGTTTGTCTGCGATACATATTTTATGTAGGCCTATGTTATTTTTGTATATAATGCAAGTTATACATGTATACTATGTTGTAAATATTTGTATGTTTGATGTAATTTATACATGTTTTGTGTATTGCGTATATCATCTTTTATTTCTATTTACTAACCCAAATTACCATTTGTATTTTTTGGTTATTTTTATTTCTACTAACACGGGGTCGTGCTGCTACCTTCTCGTGGTGACTCTGTTATGTGTAAGGGCGTCACTGTTCCACAAGGAGCTTAATCCACTTTTTACCAAAAAAAAGTAGATTTTTAAAGATCAATATGTATATCTACGACATTAGATTGAAATGCATCAAGTCTTATTTGAAATAAAATTCAATCCAAAATGTGCTAAATCCGACATTGTTAAATAAAAAAGGGGAGCTGAATCCCCTATATCTTAATGATTTGCCAATTCAACAATATTACCTAAAGTTATGCATTCAGATTTTTTATTACATGTTGTGACTACCAGTCTACGTCATCAGTTCTACAAAAACTGATGAAAAACTTTAAAAAAAAAATATATATATATACATTTTTTTAATAAAGCTTAATTTGGATTAAAACCTCTAAAAATCACTAGAAGAATTATTTTTGCCCTAATTCACGCTGGGCTTCCATTTTCAAATGTGTTTAAATCTGCAAAAAGAGACATTCATCTCGGGTTATTGAAAGAGGTCAATTCATAAAATTTCGTTATACAGATCTTTAAAATGCCAATTCCATTTTCTTCTATCCGACTACTATTTATGAAGTGACCGATATTGTTTCCTCCTTGAATAATAAACACAGTGCTGGTCATGATGACATAAGTAATTTTATATTAAAAGGTACCATATCGTCTATTGTTGAGCCCTTGACACATATATTAAATAAATCTATTTTGAGTGGTATTTTTCCTAAACAAATGAAAATTGCGAAAGTTATTCCCTTATTTAAAAAGGGAGACGAGCTTGATGCTGGTAATTACCGTCCCATATCTTTACTCCCTTCTCTTTCTAAGATTTTAGAGAGATTAATTTTTGTTAGAACAACTAAATTTCTTAAAGTCAATGATATATTTACTAACTTTCAATTTGGTTTTAGACAAAAACATAGCACTATCCACGCTCTTTTAAATTTTGTGCATAAAGTAGCCCATTCTTTGGATGATCATTCGCATCTAATTGGTATATTCCTGGACTTCTCCAAGGCATTTGACACTATTAACCACGACATTTTACTTTACAAGCTTTCTCATTATGGAATACGTGGAATTGCCTTGGAGTGGTTCAGGAATTACCTTAAAAAAAGAAAACAATATGTTTATTTAAATAATCACATCTCTGATCAACATGAAATTAATTGTGGTGTCCCACAAGGTAGTATATTAGGGCCTCTTTTATTCATTATTTACATTAACGATTTTCACAGATCATCTGACATTCTTTCGTTTATTCTTTTTGCAGATGATTCCAATGTATTTTTTGCTCACAAGAACCCTCACACCTTAGTTCAGATTATGAATTTGGAATTGCTAAATTTGACTCAATGGATACGAGCCAATAAACTATCTCTCAATTTAAATAAAACCAAATATATGTTATTTAGTAATTCTATTGATTCTTTACCTTCTGACATTATATTTGATGATACACCTTTACAATGTGTTTCCCAAATTAAATTTTTAGGAATTATAGTTGATAATAAACTTTCTTGGAAACCCCACGTTCTTAATGTGAGCAAAACATTATCTCGTAATATTGGTGTAATTAATAAGTTAAAACACTATTTTCCTTCCGTCACATTACTCATGTTATACTCCTCTTTGATTTTACCTTACCTTAATTATGGCATATTAGCATGGGGTAATACCCATAATTCTTTATTAGAGAAAATATTAATTTTACAAAAGAAAACACTCCGAATTATATGTAATGCACCAGTTCGTTCTCATACAGATCAACTGTTTCTGGAACATAAAATCATGAAAATAAAAAAATTATATTCATTTCAATTAGGTCAATTCATGTATAAATATAAAAATAATTTGTTGCCACGCATATTTGATTTTATGTTTCCCCAAAACCAATCCCTCCATAACTATCCCACTAGGCAGTCAAATGAATTTCACTTGCCCCTCCTTAGAACGCATCTCGCACAAAATACTTACTTATATACAGGTCCAAGTTTTTGGAATTCCCTTAACGATGAGATTAAAGATGCTCGTTCTTTACTGTCCTTTAAAAACAAACTAAAATTTATGCTCTTAAAATCTTAATTATATTCACTATTCTAAACTAAAATTTTGTATCCTTTTTTTTTTTTTTTTTTTCTAATCTATTATCAATGTTTGTATTGAACCCATAATGCCTTATTTTTTCCAGTTAGACATAAGATTTAAAATTAGTTATAGCTTGTCTATACATTATATTGTACCTTTTATATTGTATATGTGTATGCGTGTATGTGTGTGTAAGGGTGCGTGTGTACGTGTGTATTTGCATGTGTATATATGTATGTATGCGTGTGTGTATGTGTATGTATATATGTTTATGCATATACATGTATAAATATATGTGTATGTATGTGTAGACATATATATGCAGCAGATTAGCTTTGCATCCCTCTCCCTATCTCTATCTTTCTTTCTATATTCTAGGCAGTTGTCATCGTATTGTCCACCTCATGTACTTGTGTTGTGTTGTGTCGTGTTATTGTCCTTGTCTCTGAATTTCAAAATTCTGTACATAAGATTTTTGTTTTTGTTTTTTTTTCCCCCCTTTTCGTTACTTATTTTCATATACTCCTTTACGTATATTTCAATATTCCTTGTATCTAAGTTTTTGAGGGGTCCACATTCTACAAGCTTTGCTTTTTAGTGGACCCCTCCATTCTTCTCATTGATATATACTTATATTGATTTTAATTATATTTAATTATATTGATTATATTGATTTAAAATTGATATACACGTTAATCTATATTTGAATTACTTATTGAATGTTGAATCTTGTTCATGCTTTTGTTTAAATTGAATCAATTATCTTGTACATATTTATATTATGTTGAAGAATGAAAAATAAATTTGAATTGAAAAATGTGAATAAATTGCTAGATTTGTAAAATAAAGATAAAAACCTTTTAAATGTGAATTTAGTTCCTTTTGAAAATTATTTGGAACTAATTTTTTCACAGGTTTTATATTAAACAAAAAGAAAGTATGTGATAGTACTGTATGAAAGACCCAACATTCTGTGCTAACATGTGACATGCAGATGTAAATTGATGTTACATTGAAACTTGATTAGTAACGCCCTTGCACAACTAAAGCAGTAATTGATATGATTTTCAAATCCATTCTGATTACCTTCTATCATATCTCAACACTCTTTGTTATCCGATCTATATTACACGAAAGAGAGTATTGCGGGAACTCGTCGACAAAGGTATATTGATAGCTTGCAAGGTTTCAAACAGTGCTTAGCATAATAAATGATGAAATAAAATGAATACTATATTTTCAATTATTGTATTCATGCTCCCCACCAAAATTAATGTGTTTTGTCTTAATCGAGTAAGAGAAACACCAAAATTCTATCTTGGTACAATCACGCCCGGGGAAAACGGCGAAGTTGTAACCCCAACTCCTCCCTGTTTTTTCTCGACAGCAGTAACCATGGTAACCATGCTCATGTTTTTTCCATTATGATATATGGATTAGAGACTGGGAAAGCCTGGCGACTAATTGGGCGGCGCTGCTACCTACTTTACTATTTAAAAAAAGGAAAGTTAGTAATACTAAGTGTAAAAAAATGAGAAATGACAAACACTCTTATATATTGTTACAAGACCTGTTGCATCATCACGCTAGTCTTGAGAGGGTGGTTGTAGGTGTTGTTGAGGGGCGAACAGGTGACATAGCCCCCCCCGCCCCCCAAAATTGTACAGTTTCTCAACCAAGAGAAAAGGAGAGGAAGAAAAGGGAAAGAAAAATGGTGGAATTTGACATCTTTCTGTGGATTTGTCAAAATCTTTCCACAAAATCAATTCTTTTTCCATTTAAAAGTCCAAATTTTTGCTCGCTCGCTTGCAACTCGAGGCATTTTGCCCCATGCCCCATATTTGGCCCCCTCATTTATTTTAGCTCGTATTCGCTACCGGTAATCATGTTCGATGTCCCCTCTTTTCACGCCATTCATTCAAATCTAAATATGTTTATACGTTTTAATTTGGAAAAGAAAACTCTAAAAGATTTTATTCTACCTTGCAGAGTGTTGACGTCATATTTATCAAGGGACCCCATAAGAAGGAGCAAGCGGCATACTTGAATACGGCGGGGGACAACCGCAAAATTGTGCCGGACAGTGCCAAATCTCAGCAACTACGCCATCGTCGATGAACGGATTATAAAGTTTGCAGCCTTTCAAGTGAGAGCGTACCATAAAAGGTAACATTTTTATGATTGTAAAAGGATAAGATGAACATCTGCAGTTAATTTTTAAAACATCTTTGTATTGTTTCTCCGCTTTGCTCGCTCGCATTTTTCTCGAAAATAGTGAACCTACGTCCTCCAAAGATTTACCCAAAACCAGGATCGAACACCGGTTTTCATAAACATGATAAATCGGTAGGGATGTAGTCTTCTCGATGAGTAAACAAAAATATAGAAAATCAAACCCACAAATCAGTTGCCCAAACAGGAAAAGAGAGTATTTTCCACTTTTTGTCCCAAAACGGAGACGTGGCACTGATAGGTTTACTTAGCAAGTAGCTAAAAATTTTAGTCGATATCATTTTCGAGGAAGATATTTTGATATATTAATACAATAATAATAGTTGTATTTATAAAGTGCTTTTTGCCTGAGAATACAAAGCGCTGCTATTATTACCCCAGCTTTAGCTCGAGCTTCCATCACCGGCGCTCAGTGCATTCAAGGAAATAATCCTGCCGTTTACCCATTCACCTCACCTGGGTCGAGTGCAGCAAATTGTGGATAAATTTTAGATTTTAGGGGTCTGATGCATTTTGAAAACGCTAAATGCTGTGCCAACTTTAATATCTGTTCGAAATCCGATATGCAAAATTGCAGTATTGAAATCTTTACACATTTTTTTTTTACTTCAATGTGTGGTAATTTTTTATTTTTTTAGTCGCCAATTCTCTCCTTGGGTGATTCCATACGTGTCGTACAGGACATTTTGACAACAATTTCTAGTTTCCTAGCCGAATGCTTGAGCAATAAAATATTATTTTTTGTCAATGCTAAAGCTATAGTGGGTAGTCATGTGAAAAACTAATAGCCAACACAAAAAACTTGATTATGGGTAAATATAGGTGAAAATGTTGTGTGTCGTACGGGACGCAGAAATGTCCTGTACGACACGCAACATTTTTAGCTTTAATTCACCTATGGACAACATATTTTTGTTGGTTGTCAGTTTTCTGCATGTCCACCCAGTAGTACTTTAATATTACCACAAAGCAAATTGAAGTTCTTCGTTTGTTTGGACAGCAGGTTGAAAAATGTTGTGAAAATGGCTGATTTTTCAAGCATGGAATCGCCCCCTTAAACAAAGACAAATAATACCTACTCCATTCGATAGATTTAAAAATAAAACTGCAACCAAAGGGAAGAAATATTTAAGTTTAAAAAAAAAATGACATATCGTGCTCTATTCATACGTAAATTAAATTGTGACAAAATAATCACACAATTACAAAAGAAGTTACTTACTTTATCGAATGTTGCACACACTAATGCCAGGTAAGAAAAGAAATATTATGACATGATTGTTCTTCGTAGAAGAAGAATAATATTAACATTTATATAGCGCTTAATACAAAAGTTTCTAAGCGCATTGGAAAGGAAAAAAAAAGAAGTAACAAAATACAGTGAGAGAGAACAGGATATGGAATCGCCCCCTTAAACAAAGACAAATAATACCTACTCCATTCGATAGATTTAAAAATAAAACTGCAACCAAAGGGAAGAAATATTTAAGTTTAAAAAAAAATGACATATCGTGTTCTATTCATACGTAAATTAAATTGTGACAAAATAATCACACAATTACAAAAGAAGTTACTTATTTTATCGAATGTTGCACACACTAATGCCAGGTAAGAAAAGAAACATTATGACATGATTGTTCTTCGTAGAAGAAGAAGAATAATAATAATTAACATTTATATAGCGCTTAATACAAAAGTTTCTAAGCGCATTGGAAAGGAAAAAAAAAGAAGTAGCAAAATACAGTGAGAGAGAACAGGATATGGAATTAAGAGGACTGCTTAATGAGGTAAGATTTGAGGAGTGTTTTGAAAGATTCGACAGTGGATGCATTACGGATGGAGATGGGGAGATTGTTCCAGAGTTTAGGGGCAAGAGCAGAAAAAGCACGATCGCCATAACGGGTAAAAGTGCGGGGTCCAACAGAGAGTCGAAGGTGAGCAGTAGAAGAAGATCGGAGACGTTGAGTTGCAGAGGATGAGGGACAGAAAGAGAGATAAGATTTTGAAGGTAGGATGGGGCGAGACCATGGATGATTTTATAGACAAGGAGAAGGAGCTTGAAAATAATTATATTATGAACCTGAAGCCAATGGAGGGAGTAGAGAATAGGGGTGATATGTTCAAATTTCTTTGTGAGGGTTACCAATCTAGCTGCAGTATTTTGAAATCTTTGAAGGGGGGGGGGGCTATACTAGATTGAGGTAAACCAGCAAGAAAAGCATTACAATAATCTAAATGGGATGATACAAAGGCATGTAATATACGTTCAGTAGATGATTCATCAATATACTTTCTTAACTTCCCTTACAAAATCTTACAAATACCCCATGCACAACGACAAACATTTCTGATATGCTGGTTAAGGGTCAAGTTGTTATCAATAATAACTCCAAGGTCCCTTACAGTAGAGAATAAAATGATTGTTTTACATTTAGCAAACGATGATTAATTTTGTGAGAAAAATAATGAAAGACAATGGAAAGTAGAATGCAATGTAAATTTGTAATTTCGCTCAACATAGGTGTTGTTAATATATGAATTATCGTTGCTGAAGTATTTTTGCATAAGCAACAATTATGATGTTGATGATGATGATTTTGATTATTATTATGATCGCAATCATGATGACGACGGTCACGACGATATTCAAAATTCAAAATTTATTGTCATGCTCAATATAATTATAAAAATATATATATATACATATATATATATATATATACACAACAAAAAAAGTAAGTCCCCCCTTGAACAAACATCAATAATTTCCGAACCAATGCGAGTTTTTGATATATTTTTACATGAGCGTGTAGGTAATTTAATAAGCTACCATCTGAGTAAATGTTATGGACGTATTTTACGTCATGCTTCAGTGAGCACCGTCAGAAGGCAAAAATGTCACTTTTCAAAAGTCACAAGCCAAATGTCATGACTTTGATTCCATTTTATTGGAACTGATTCCACATTCTCATCATGAAAAATAGTCAGAAGGCTTGGAAAAGGTACTTTCTAAAAGAAGATACAACTTTTTTGGGCTAAATTTCACGGATGAATAAACACAAGTCCAAATTTGCTATAATTGGATTTTTTAAACATTTTTATCAATAAAAATGATAGAATATGATGACAGTTATTTTGGGTCAGAGTATCTTCAATAATATTCATCGTTTTACGGTTCAATGAACATTTATTAAAAACAAAAAATACGATTTTCAAATATCATAGGCAAGTATTGTTTCATTTTGGTAATTGAAACTGATCTTTTATCAACTTTTTCGTTATGTTCATGACCAATTAACATGCTTCAATGATTCAAAGGCGTTTAATTAAACATTCACGCTTGAATGAACATGTGGAATGTGATTAGCTCTTTTTTACGTTATTGGAAAAAATGCAATTTGTAACTATGGATATCTGTCACAAACCTGCATGGTTCACTTGATTTGATTTTTATGAAAATCCCGATGTTTAATGCATCAGTGAGCACACAATATTCGAAAATTATGCAAATGAGAAGAAAGTTCAAGGCCTTGGCCCCACTCTGTGCCGTATCGAATGGTTATTTTGGTGTGCGCGCCTTTTGGATAGTGTTACACTGAAGCCATGTGCGAAGTTTCATGAAATAACTGTTGGCAGAAGTAACAAAAACCGTCCATGAAACAAACCCCTTATTTCATATTTGTTAAAAGTTTGACTTCCTCTCTCATAGACTTGTGTACATTATGGGTACATTATGTTTAAGAATAAGTAACCCCTTATTCAATATGGTGGAACTTTTTTTCAAGGCTGTCTTTAGCAATGTCATTTGACAGTAATGTTTATCAACCTATGGGCAAAATTCTGTGCAAAAATGAAATCGATTTGTTTATTCATGGATGAGTGAGCACGTATCAAATTGGGTAAATGGGTATTTTCAATGTCACAGACTCATTTTAAAGGGTAATAAGGTGAATATTGGGGGCAAATTCGGTTTCAAATGTGATTTTAATTGCTGTTGTTTTTATCATCCATCATTTCTATCACCATACACTCTCCGAACTTTTAACATTTTCATGGTTGAGCGAGCACATTCGAAAACTTTGGAATGAATACTTTTTATACTGCATAAAAGTATTCTTTTCCTAACAATTTCTCATGATCAGCTTAATTTATGGACAAATCAGGGGTGGATCCAGAATAAAAAATGGGGGATGGGCCTATAATCGGGGGGGGGGGCACCAACATTTTCAAATTTTAATATGACCTAATAAGTTGTAGACGATAGGCTACTACTGAACCCCTATGATGATACGTCACAATACAGGGGCTGCGGAACGGTTTACAAAGTGTGGGGAGGGGCTTAGCCAAAAGTGTGTGTGTGGGGGGGGGGCTGACCATGCAAAAAATCACAATCGTATGGTCATTTTTGCATTTTTGTACATGCTTTTGGAAAAAAGTGGGGGGCCCCAGCCCCCCCCCCCCCCCCACCCCGCTTCTGCGGCCCCTGCAATATTGTGCTCACTCAACCATGAACATACGATATCAAAATTATGTGTGGAGTGGCTAAATGATGAATAGTAAAACAGCATTAACACCACAAAATTCACCTAACAACAACTTTTGTCCAACTTTGTATTTGCACAATCTGAAAAACGACTCTTGAGACTTTCAAAAATTGTCATTTTTAATTCAATCTTTAATCACTCATGCATGACTCAACCGATCGATCTAATTTTTCCCTAGGAGTTGCTTAATGAGTATAAAAACCACCTACGAAATATCATATCTTAAAATAATTCCATTCAAAAGTTACAGCAATTTGATTTAGGGGGGACTTACTTTTTTTGTTGTGTGTATATATATATATATATATATATATATATATATAAATGTGTAAAGTTATACATGTACAACAGCATTGGCAACTCTTTTTTTTTATTTAAATATTGTAAAGATATGGATGAAGAGAACAATGGTAGGCGTAGCTTAAATCAAGGTTCCCCAGAGCTATCTACCCTTTGGAAAAATTGGTGATGCCGAAAAAATGTCTCTGCCGGGAATCGAACCCGGGCCCCCAGCTTTGAACGCCGGTGCCTTAACCACTAGACCACAGAGACGGGTTAGTGGCTAGGGCGACCCCGATCCAATTGACCGTCAGATAGACAGATTTTCGACACCATACCAATTATAATTTCCTTTGTCGGGGTCGCCCTAGCCACTAACGATTGTGATTTTTTGCATGGTCAGCCCCCCCCCCCCCCCCACTTTGAAAATCCTTCCCCGGCCCCTGTATTGTGACGTATCATCATAGGGGTTTATGGTAGTATCCTCTGCAACTTGTTAGATCATGTTAGCATTTGAAAATGTTGGTGGCTCCCCCGATTATAGGTCCCTCCCCCATTTTAAAATTCTGGACCCACCACTGATTTGTCCATAAATTAAACTGATCATGAGAAATTGTTAGGAAAAGAATACATTTATGCAGTATAAAGAGTATTCATTCCTAAGTTTTCGAATGTGCTCGCTCAACCATGAAAATGTTTAAAGTTCGGAAAGTGTGTGGTGATAGAAATGATGGATGATAAAAACAATAGCAATTAAAGTCTTATTTGAAACCGAATTTGCCCCCAATATTCACTTTATTACCCTTTAAAATGAGTCTGTGACATTGAAAATACCAATTTTCCCACTTTGATGCGTGCTCACTCATCCATAAATAAACAAATCGATTTCATTTTTGCACAGAATTCTGCCCATAGGTTGATAAACATTACTGCCAAATGACATTGCTAAAAACAGCCGTGAAAAAAAGTTCCACCATATTGAATAAGGGGTTACTTATTCTTAAACATGTGCACCCATAATGTACACAAGTCCATGAGAGACGAAGTCAAAATTTTAACAAATATGAAATGAGGGTTTGTTTCATGGACGGTTTTTGTTACTTCTGCCAATAGTTATTTCATGAAACTTCGTACATGGCTTCAGAGTAACACTATCCAAAAGGCGCGCACACCAAAATAACCATTCGATACTACACAGAGTGGGGCCAATGCCTTGAACTTTCTTCTCATTTGCATAATTTTCGAATATTGTGTGCTCAATGATGCATTTAAACATCAGGATTTTCATAAAAATCAAATCAAATGAACTATGCAAGGAGGTTTGTGACAGATATCCATAGTAACAAATTGCATTTTTTCCAATAACGTAAAAAAGAGCTAATCGCATTCCACATGTTCATTCAAGCGTGGATATTTAATTAAACGCCTTTGAATCATTGAAGCATGTTAATTGGTCATGAACATAACGAAAAAGTTGAGAAAAGATCATTTTCAGTTCCCAAAATGAACCAACACTTGCCTATTATATTTGAAAATCGTATTTTTTGTTTTCAATAAATGTTCATTGAACCGTGAAACGATGAATATTGTTGAAGAAACTCTTCCAAAAATAACTGTCATCATATTCTATCATTTTTATTGATATAAATGTGGAAAAAATCCAATTATAGCTAATTTGGACTTGTGTTTATTCAACCGTGAAATTTAGGCAAAAAAGTTGTATCGTCTTTTAGAGAACACCTTTTACAAGCCTTCTGACTATTTTTATGATGAGAATGTGGAATTAGTTCCAATAAAATGGAATCAAAGTCATGATATTTGGCTTGTGACTTTTGAAAAGTGACATTTTTGCCTTCTGACGGTGCTCACTGAAGCATGAAGTGAAATACGTCCATAACGTTTACTCAGAGGGTAGCTTATAAAATTACCTACAGGCTCATGTAAAAATATATTAAAAACTCGCATTGGTTCGGAATTATTGATGTTTATTTAAGGGGGGACTTACTTTTTTTGTTGTGTATATATATGGAGCGTTGTGGCCCAGTGGATTAGTCTTCGAACTTTGAAACAGAGGTTCGTGGGTTCGAATCCCAGCCATGGCGTAATTTCCTTCGGCAAAAAAAGTGATCCACAATGTGCTGCCTCAACCCAGGTAAGGTTAATGGGTACCGGTAGGAAGTAATTCCTTAAAAAGCTGTGTGCGCTATGAACGCCTAGCTTAGCCGGGTAATATAGGAGCGCATTGAGCACATAACAAGGTGGATATGTGCGCAATATAAATACCTTATAATTATCATTATATATACACAACAAAAAAAGTAAGTCCCCCTTGAACAAACATCAATAATTTCCGAACCAATGCGAGTTTTTTTTTATATTTTTACATGAGCGTGTAGGTATTTTACGTCATGCTTCAGTGAGCACCGTCAGAAGGCAAAAATGTCACTTTTCAAAAGTCAGAAGCCAAATATCATGACTTTGATGCCATTTTATTGGAACTGATTCCACATTCTCATCATGAAAAATAGTCAGAAGGCTTGTAAAAGGTACTTTCTAAAAGACGATACAACTTTTTTGGCTAAATTTCACGGTTGAATAAACACAAGTCCAAATTTGCTATAATTGGATTTTTACACATTTTTATCAATAAAAATGATAGAATATGATGACAGTTATTTTTGGGAAGAGTATCTTCAACAATATTCATCGTTTCACGGTTCAATGAACATTTATTGAAAACAAAAAATACAATTTTTAAATACCGTAGGCAAGTATTGTTTCATTTTGGTAACTGAAACTGATCTTTTATTGATTTGATTTCATTTATTTTCCATTAAAAAATATACAAAGTCAAGAATATACAAACAAACATTACAAAATGTAAAAAATGAAACATTATACATATGACGTATCATATACATACTTAAAAACAAAAATACACAGCAGTTCGTTATATGTATATATATATATCAGGAAAATTGGATGCCCATGAAAGCAATGTGCTTGTTAAGTTGGGTCACCCCAAAAAAGTATATTAATCGGTAAATGATAGAAAACAAAATACAGTTATTTGAAATACTGAACGGATAAAACTTCTATCAATGATAAAGATATATTGCATTTATGATACTTAGAACTAAAAAACCAGCCCACCCGCCCCCCCCCCCCCACCATGCATGTATTTATGTAAGTATGTAAAGAATAGTTATGTACATATTAATAAGCGTCAAGGAGTTGCCTTTTTAACTGTTGTTTGAATGAAGATAATAAAGAAGAGTTTCTAACATTCATTGGTAAAGAATGCCATATGTCTGGACCAGTGTGGCGAATAGACTTATGTGCTGAGGTTGTGATTGGATTTGCTAAATGAAAATTGAGTGAATTTCTTGTGTCATAGGAATGAATATCACGATTTAGTGTAAACATGGTATGAAAATAATTGGGTAGCATATTCTGTGTTAGTTTATACATGAATATTCCGATTTGTAATTTATTAATGTCGTGAATTTTTAAAAGACCGAGATTTTTTAATATAGGATTTGTGTGTGCTAGATAATGTGATTTTGTGCATAGTCTAATAGCTTTCTTTTGGAGTAATAATATTGAATCTAGGTGTGTTTTGTTCCCAGTTCCCCAAACGATATTGCCATATGACAAATATGATAAAATAAATGATTTATATAAAAGTAATAAAACATTTTGTGGGAGCAAGTCTCTTATTTTATGAAGAATTCCAACAATGCGAGATGCAAGAATCGATATATTATTAACATGGTTATTCCAATTCAAAGTTTCATCGAAGGTAATGCCCAAAAACTTGACATGGTCTTTCCTCTCTACGACTGTATTATTAATGTTAATATTAGGGCAAGAAGCGATCTTCTTATTTTTGGAGTGAAATACAATGAAATTTGTTTTGTTGATGTTAAGAACAAGTTTATTTAATTGAAACCAGTTAACAAGTTTTGGGAGTTCGTGGTTGAATGTGTCTATTGTACGATTTAGATCAGAATGAGAAAATAAAAGTGTTGTGTCATCTGCAAATAAGAAGTGGGATAATTTTTTTGAATTGTTCACAATATCATTAATATATATCAAAAATAAAAAAAAACTTTTTCGTTATGTTCATGACCAATTAACATGCTTCAATGATTCAAAGGCCTTTTAATTAAACATTCACGGTTGAATGAACATGTGGAATCTGATTAGCTCTTTTTTACGTTATTGGAAAAAATGCAATTTGTAACTATGGATATCCATCACAAACCTCCTTGCATGATTCATTTGATATGATTTTTATGAAAATTCCGATGTTTAATGCATCAGTGAGCACACAATATTCGAAAATTATGCAAATGAGAAGAAAGTTCAAGGCCTTGGCCCCACTCTGTGCCGTATCGAATTGTTATTTTGGTGTGCGCGCCTTTTGGATAGTGTTACTCTGAAGCCATGTGCGAAGTTTCACGAAATTACTGTAGGCAGAAGTAACAAAAACCGTCCATGAAACAAACCTTTATATCATATTTGTTAGAATTTTGACTACCTCTCTCATAGACTTGTGTACATTATGGGTGCATATGTTTGAGAATAAGTAACCCCTTATTCAATATGGTGGAACTTTTTTTCAAGGCTGTCTTCAGCAGTGTAATTTGGCAGTAATGTTTATCAATCTATGGGCGGAATTCTGTGCAAAAAAATGAGATCGATTTGTTTTTTTATGGATGAGTGAGCACGCATCAAAGTGGGAAAATGGGTATTTTCAATGTCACAGACTCATTTTAAAGGGTAATAAGGTGAATATTGGGGGCAAATTCGGTTTCAAATGTGACTTTAATTGCTGTTGTTTTTATCATCCATCATTTCTATCAACACACACTTTCAGAACTTTTAACATTTTCATGGTTGAGCGAGCACATTCGAAAACTTAGGAATGAATACTCTTTATACTGCTTAAATGTTTTCTTTTCCAACGATTTCTCATGATCAGTTTAATTTATGGACAAATCAGGGGTGGATCCAGAATTTAAAAATGGGGGAGGGGCCTGTAATCGGCGGAGCCACCAACATTTTCAAATTTTAATATGACCTAACAAGTTGTAACAGGGGCCACGGAACGGTTTTCAAAGTGTGGGGGAGGGGCTTAGCCAAAAGTTGGGGGGCTGACCATGCAAAATGGGGGGCTGACCATGCAAAAAATCACAATCGTATGGTCATTTTTACATTTTTGTAAATGCTTTTGGAAAAAGTGGGGGCCCCAGCCCCCCCCCCCACCCCGCTTCTGCGGCCCCTGCAATATTGTGCTCACTCAACCATGAACATACGATATCAAAATTGTGTGTGGAGTGGCTAAATGATGGATAGTTTAACAGTGGTAACACCATAAAATTCACCTAACAACAACTTTTGCCCAACTTTGTATTTGCACAATCTGAAAAACGACTCTTGTGACTTTCAAAAATGGTCATTTTTAATTCAATCTTTAATTACTCATGCATGACTCAACTGATCGATCTCACTTTTCACCAGGAGTTGCTTAATGAGTGTAGAAAACCACCTACGAAATATATCTCAAAATAATTCTGTTCAAAAGTTACAGCAATTTAATTTAGGGGGGACTTACTTTTTTAGTTGTGTATATATATACTGATATATACATATATACTGACATATACTGTAATTCGATAATATCCCTATTATTCAATTCAGGGAAGAAAATGACGTCACCCCCTGAAAATATTCTGCCGCCCCTGATAGGACAATAGGAATATAAGATCATAACCACGACAAGGATGATGATGATGATGATGGGTGCACGTGCACCCTCCCGCTGAGGCAGAGGAGTTCCGAAAGTAAAAGCAAAACTAAACTAAACTACGCCCTTGATATGATGATGCTGCTGCATGCTGATGATGATGGTGCTGATAAAGATTATGATAGTAAAATGTTTAGTTTTGAAAGAAAAAGTTGTGGCACAGATTCTTATCAGGTGACCGTTTTTGTCTCACCTGCATAGCTGAGTGAGACTATAGGCGCCTCTTTTCCGACGGCGGCGGCGTCAACACCAAATCTTAACCTGAGGTTAAGTTTTTGAAATGACAGCATAACTTAGAAAGTATATGGACCTAGTTCATGAAACTTGGCCATACGGCTAATCAAGTATTACTGAACATCCTGCCTGAGGTTCATGTCACATGACCAAGGTCAAAGGTCACTTAGGGTCAATGAACTTAGACCATGTTGCGGGAATCAACATCAAAATCTTAACCTAAGGTTAAGTTTTTGAAATGTCATCATAACTTAGAAAATATATGGACCTAGTTCATGAAACTTATACATAAGGTTAATCAAGTATCACTGAACATCCTGCATGAGTTTCACGTCACATGACCAAGGTCAAAGGTCATTTAGGGTCAATGAACTTTGGCCGAATTGGGGGTATCTGTTGAATTACCATCATAACTTTGAAAGTTTATGGATCTGACTCGTGAAACTTGGACATAAGAGTAATCAAGTATCACTGAACATCCTGTGCGAGTTTCAGGTCACATGATCAAGGTCAAAGGTCATGTAAGGTCAATGAACTTTGGCCACGTTGGGGGTATTTGTTGAATTACCATCAAATCTCTGTAAGTGTATTGGTCTAGCTCATAAAACGTGGAAATAAGAGTAACCAAGTATCACTGAACATCTTGTGCGAGTTAAAGTAGTTTCAAAATCAGCACTGCTGCTATATTGAATCGTGTGATGCAGGTGAGACCGCCAGAGGCATTCCACTTGTTTATTATTTTTCTTATGTGCAATAAAAATAGATAACTGGTTTGTTTCATAATCATAATGACTTTCTTTGACCCCTGCAGTGACCGTTTAACGCATGGTTGTATCGAAAAGGTGACAACAGTATTACTCACTCGAAGCTGTTCAATAAAGAATGAAATGGAAACTGTTGGTCAATTGGTAAATGTTAGGTAACCAGTCACAAAGGAGTATAAATTAGGAATCTGGGCAAGGTATGAACAGTTGTGGACTATATAGTGTTTCCCCTAGCTCCATGGTTTCCCTGTCAAATTTCCACTTACATATACGAGCATATCTCCAAAAGACGCGAACAACGGAGCAACAGGTGAACTATAATTCACGCTTATATACAACAGTTGATCCTTATACTGAATATACAGTTATATAATTCATCCAAACAGGTTTCATGACCGGATTTTTCCCACTTTTTAAATATTTCAAATGACCAGGGGATGACGAATCTGAAAATAATGATGCAGGCCTAGATTGTATTTGATTTATTTCGTCTAACAAAAAAAATGTTTCAAGATACGCCACTAATCATTTTCGATAGAGAATTTCGCGGCATAATACCGCAATCTCAGGAGCAAATAAGAAAATAAAATAAGAAGCCGTAAGATCCTTCAACAATTTTTTTCAAGTCTATGTACTATAAATTTTGTTGTTTTTATTTCCGTAAGTTTAAAACTGTACAGAATATACAAGCAAGATAAAATTACGGCTGGTAGCCCATATCCAGCAGCAACTATAGTTGTTGCTGCTGGTCCTTCATGGGGCCAGTCATACACCTTAAAGATTTTGAAAATAATGATAATTCAATATACCGCAAATTCGCAAATTGCCTCTAAGCGGAAATAAGAGAAAGGAAATATGAAGTATAAAGTAAATAGAAATAGATTTAATACTTTGCACAACAATATGTATCAAAACTAATATTACAATTTTATTCCATTTTCGTTGGGTCATTCCACTTTGTTTTTTATTACAAAATTAGTATTTTTATTTGGGCTATTGCATTTTAGTTGGGCTATGCCACTTTGTTTTTTATCATTAAATTGGTTCTCTTTTTATATGGGCTATTTTATTTAAGTTGGGTTATTCCATTTTGATTTCTTACTATGACTTCAGTTCTACATCTATTTTCTTTTGGCTATTGAATGATAAATCGGTTATTCCATTTGATTTTTTTAATCATTACTAGTCCATTTTTTATTTGGATTATTCCATTTTAATTGGGTCATTCCATTTCATTTTGATCAATAATTTAGTTCTATTTTTACTTGGGTTATTCCATTTTACTTTTTATTAGTTCTTGGGATCTGATTTTATTTGGGTCATTCCATTTTAGTTGGGTTCAGGGTTGTAATAAAAAACGTTTTTTATAAAAAAAAAAGAAATAAAACGTTTTTTATTGTTTTAAAACGTTTTAAATCGTTTTAAAACGTTTTTTTTTCCAAACGAATGATGCAATTTTCTGTATATCAATTAAACTATACACTAAATACAGTATGATTTAAGCTCTTGATGTTTTAAATAAGAGATGACCACAATTTGGTTAATGAATTTCCAACAGAAAAGTTCATATTTCCCCCCAAATTTCAAAATCATGGAAATTGAATGCCTACAAAGAAAAAAGAATTTGACATTTTATTTGTAATACATGAACATATACATGTACTTGCGAGGTAAACAGAGTCTTGTCAATCGAGGGGGGGGGGGGAATTTGCAAAATTGAAGAAATTGATGTACATGGGGTTTCAAAGCTTAATTTCATTACCGGTAAATCAATATGCTTTATTTCATTTGAATCAATTTTACCAATTTTAGTGCATGAAATACAAATTCAATTCAAATCTATAAATAAAGCCCTTGAACTACTTATTTTGTTAATTCAGGAATTCTAATCAAATGTATATTAAAAACAATCAGTGGGCCTATGTAATGTTTTTGTTAACCCTATTAAGACTGGGGGGGGCTGATTCAGCCTCCCTCGTCATTTTTTGCGATAAATCCACTGCGCAAATTTTTTTTACAGACTTTCCTTTTTTTAGTCTTACGCAACTTTTGAGACCGAAATTGTGACCCCCTGTTATGCGGTTCCGAAATGTTTGCATGCAGACCCAAAATTGCTCAAAAAAGTGAATTTGTGTACAAATCTAATGCAAATAGTGTTTTTAGCCATAATTGATAATTGTGCCATTATTTTTCCTTTTACTGATTAAAATCAATTAATTTCACCTTGTTTATGGTCAAAATATAGTCCTTGACTATTTCCATTGAAAAAAACAATAAAATACATAAGAAAATAAATGTGATGTTGAATTTTTTTTAAAGATCATTTGATCAGATTCCTATAAAGAGTCTGTGAACCAAAAATGATCATTTCAGGGGCATCATTTAGTTAATTAGAGCAAACGTTTGATTTTATGCATAAATTAGCAATGAGGTTTATGCAAAATTTGATTTATAGTTTTTTAGATTATGCCATGGGTAATGCATGTGCCAATTTTCGTTGTGATCCCGTGATCGACGGCCCAGATCATAAAGGCCCCCCCCCCCCTCAGTCTTCTTAGGAAACGAAATAGCCCATTCTATTTAGGTTACCAGTAATGTTTTTTTTTTTTACTTTTTTTTATTCCTTATGTACAGATTTGTAAAACGTTTTTTATTACTAATATAATTTTTTGGCAATTTCCCATCATTAACAATAAAGTACAAATAATGATAGAGATACAAATTTTGGCAAGAACTCGCATTGGGTTTATACATGAAATCACGTTTTTAAGCATTTCAGGATCTGATAACGTGCACTTGTGGTGTATATCATAATTGCATAGTGCATACCCATGCATGCATCCCAAAAATAGTCTTGAACGACATGGCGTGGCCCTGTCGTGTTTATGGATTTATCATAGAAATTTTTAGGGGGCCATTAAGGTCCCCTGGAATTGTTAGGGTTAAGGTATGCTAGCTGATTATCTTATACTGTTTAAAGTATTAAAGTACTTTTCTTCATCTGTATGAAGCGCAAAGTTTCACCAACTCAAAGAGTATGATGTCAGGTTTACTTTGTAAAATATTATTGTGCTTGTGCAACACTTCCATTTCATTCAAGTACTTCTATTACATGTACATGTATTGGGTTTATTTTGATAGTGTTTCTTTCCCTGTCCAAAAAGTGATCACAACACTCAGATATGTTTGTTAAAATGAGAATATTCTTAATATGGATTGGTGTGCACAATTGAACAGGGAGAAGAGGAACATGACAAAGCAATGGAGAAAGAAAGAATAAAGGGGGAAAGAGAAAGAGGAGAAAAGGAGTGGTGTTGAAAAAGAGTTTTAGTTAGTTAGAAGAAAATAATACACCACTTCAGAAATATAAGTATATAAAAAAAAAACATTTATCTAAAATCACATCCATGCAAATTTATAACACACAAGTCTATGCAGTGTTTTAAAACACGTTTTTTTTTTGTAAAAAAAAACCGGGTGTTTTAAAACATGTTTTAAAACGCACCGTTTAAAACGCGCCAACCCTGGTTGGGTTATTCCATTTTGTTTTTTGTCCTAAAATTTGTTCTATTTTTTTTTTTTTTTTTTTGGGGGGGGGTATTCAATTTAAGTTGGGTTCTTACATATCGTTTTTATCATTACCTTATTCCCTTTTTATTTGGGTTATTCCATTTTACTGGGGTTGCCCGTTTTTTTTAATATAATTTAATTTTACTTGGATTATTCCATTTTTTACTATTTACTTTGGTTGTATTTTTATTTGGGCTATTCCATTTAAGTTGGGTAATTTCATTTTGTTTTTATTATTTCTTTAATTCAGGTATTTTTCTTTGGTCTATTCCATTTTAAATGGGTTATTCCATTTTTTTTCAAATCATAACTTTAAACCTTAACCCCTATTCATTTGGGTTATTCCATTTTACATGGGTCATCCAATTTGATTCTTATTTACTAATTCTATTTTTAGTTGGGTTATTCCATTTGATTTTTAATCAATAATTCAGTTCTATTCTTACTTGGGTTTTTCCATTTTATTTTAATTTTCAATTAGGTCTTTTTTATTTTGGTCATTCCATTTTAGTTGGGTTATTCCATTTTGTTTTTTATCATTAAATTTGTTCTTTTCTTATTTGGGCTATTCCATTTTGATTTTTACTATTTAATTTTACATGTATTTTTCTCTGGGCTATTCCATTATAAATGGGTTATTCCATTTTATTTTTTAATCATTACTTCATTACTTTAGTCCATTTTTTATTTGGGTTATTCCATTTTACTTTTTATTTCTTTAGGTCCTTTTAATTTGGGTCATTCCATTTTAGTTGGGTTATTCCATTTTGTTTTCATTATTAAATTGGTTCTATTTTTATTTGGGCTATTCCATATAAGTTGGGTTATTTCATTTTTATTGTTACTATTACTTTAGTTCTACATGTATTTTTCTTTGGGCTATTCCATTTTAAATGAGTTATTCCATTTTATCTTTTTAAACATTAATTTAGCCCCTATTTACTCGGGCTATTCTATTTTACATGGGTCATCCAATTTTAATATTAAGTAATAATTCTATTTTTAGTTGGGTTATTCCATTTTATTTTACTATTACTTTAGTTCTACATGTATTTTTCTTTGGGCTTTTCCATTATAATTGGGTTATTCCATTTTACTTTTTATTTCTTTAGTTCCTTTTTATATGGGTCATTCCATTTTAGTTGGGTTATTCCATTATGTTTTTTTATTATTGAATTTTTTCGTTTCTTATTTGGGCTATTCCATTTAAGTTGGGTTATTCCATTTTTATTTTTACTATTACTTTAGTTCTACATGTATTTTTAGGGCTATTCCATTTAAAATGGGTTATACCATTTTATTTTTCAATCATTTAGTCTCTTTTTATTTGGGTTATTACATTGTAATTGGGTCATTTCATTTGAATTTTTAATCCATATTTTAGTCTATTTTTACTTGAATTATTCCATTTTACTTTTGCTAATTTCTTTAGGTACATTTTTATTTGGGTCATTTCATTTTGAGCTTTACTATGACTTTAGTTCTAGATGTATTTTTCTCTGGGCTATTCCATCATAAATGGGTTATTCTATTTTATTTTTGTAATCTTTACTTTAGTCCATTATTTATTTGGGTTATTCCATTCTATTAGGGTTATTCCATTTTACTTTTTATTGTTTCTTTAGGTCCTTTTTATTTGGGCTATTCAATTTAAGTTGGGTTATTCCATTTTGATTTTTTACTTTTACTTTAGTTCTACATGTATTTTTCTTTGGGCTATTCCATTTTAAATGGGTTATTCCATTTTAATTTTTGAATGAATTTCTATTGCTTTTCCTGTAAAATAAAGCTTTATGCATTTGTATTTTTTTCTAAGTTAAATTCGCTTTGATAAATTTGATAAATTCGCTTTGCTGGAAACTAGTAAAAAAGTAAATTTTCTAATTAACAATGAGACCAAATGGCTATTTCATAGCCTTGTTTGAGATGACATAGGATCAGGCGAAGCAGACAAGGGTTAAACTAATTCATTCCGCTATCATTTTGGTCTAAATGCCATAATGTTTTATCATCACTTGGTCCGATGTGGGCGATATTGTCATTTGGTCTATTCATATGGTATAGTTGTCATCTAGTTAACATGACCGTTAGTTCTACTATTAGATAGATCAAGTGGTGTTTGACCAAGTGGGCATTTCATGAATTTGCTTTGCTGAAAACTAATAAAAAATGTAAATTTGCTTGTTTACAATTAGACCAAATGGCTATTTCACAGATTTCATACCCACTATCAACTAATCAGATTCATTGTAAATTTACAACTGGTTGCAATCAATCACATGGCAGTGCAGCCCAAACAAGATTCTTGTTGTATGCATGTATTGTTGAGCATTCCCACTATCTACCAATCAGATTCATTTTAGGTCATAAATCGTTGTTACTGGGCTCTTGTCCAAGCTTCAGTAATGATTCTAACCTCTCACAATTATACCATGGTCACATTTGATCTACGGCGACCGCACGGCGAGTCGAAAATAGCCGTGTTATTAATTTGGATCCAAACCACCTATATGTAGTTGGTACAAAAAATGTTCAAACGGCTGTTTTCGACTCGCCGTACGGCCGCCGTAGAGCAAATGTGACCATGGTATAAATATTCACTTAAAGTTCAGATGTGGTCTGTAACCTATAGGGCAACATTGTCTATTTGATATTTCATAGTGCTGAATATAGAGGGTTATTTATGACGTCAGTTGATTGCATGGATAATCTATGTTAATTATCATTTCATTTTGTATTAATTAATAGTAGCTAATTAAGCTAATGAAACTAAAGACCGCAAATTACAGCACTGTGAAGTGACAGCTAAATAATACCTCAGTCACATTTGTTCTACGGCAGGTCGAAAGCAGCCGATTTGTTCATTTTATTCACATCACCTATATGTTGCTGGTATAAAAAAGCTTGAAGGCGGCTGTTTTCGAATCGATGTACGGCTGATGTAGAACAAATGTGACCGAGGCATTAGATGTGTAATATCTGACAGTTTTATTACTTCATTCATTTTATAGTTACAGTGCCCTATGTTTTTTTAAACATGAGGTATAAAGGAAATAAAGTATGTGTGTAATAGCTGGTATATAGTATTGATGTACCAAAACAAACTGCTAGTGATATCATATATAAGAATAATATTAATATGAGTGATAATGTAATATTTTTAGAGAGAGAAGACATCGTAAAAACAGAATATTTTTCAAGTTCATTTATTATAACCAATATGCAATATAAAATCAATTACAAAACATATATCATAAGATGGTTAGGACCAAAATGAAACCGAACCTTGTGAATATTGGCCCTTTACATAAAATGTATAAAATGCATTATGAAAACAATGTCAACAAAATAAATTAACAAGTAATCAATCAAGAAATACTTACATACATACACAACCTAGAAACACCCATACACGTACCCACTCAGGGACACACACACACACGTACAAACAAGGATCCTATATTTCATTAAGTAATTAATTTTTACAGAGTTTTTTAAATCTAGATAAACTACTTCTACTTCCCTGGATTGAGTTATGTAAATTGTTCCAATATTTGATACCATTGTAGGAAAGAGATTTAATAATGAGGTTAAACGTAATTTGGGAAGATGAAATAGGAATGAATATGAATGAATATATGAATGAATAAGAATGGACATAATAATTGTGATGAATATATTGCAAAGTTTTAGAGGAAACATTTTGTTTTTAATTAGATACATAAATATTAGTGAATTAAGAATAGTCATTTTCTGAATAGGCAAGATATTTAGTTCTTTAAATAAAGGGGTAGAATTCGAGTTAATATTAGATTTAGTAATAGCTCTTACTGATTTCTTTTGTAAAATATGTAATTTGCCCAGGTGGGATATCCCAGATATGATTACAATAATTGATATATGGATGAACAATAGCATAATAAATTTCAACACATTACAAGGTTACCGTGGTACAAATTTAAATTTTCGTAGAATACCAGCACACCTAGTTATAGATTTAGATATTACAGATATATGTGGAGTCCAATCAAGATATTCAATAAATGTAAAACCTAAAACATATTACATTTTACATCATGTGATTGTGAGATTAGAACACCATCAATTAATAATTGAGGTAGTGTTTGTGGAACCCTTCTCTTTCTTGTTAATTAGTCTTATTTAGATTCAAGGCTAGTTTGTTAGCCTTGAACCATAAAGACGCTACCGAGATTTTCCTGTTTGCTTATAAGTAAAGTGTATGTAAATTTTTTTGACTCATCGTTGCTACAGTGTCGTCAGCAAACGGAAAATTTGAAATAACCAGAAGAATGGATGATATCGTTTAAGTAAACAAGAAAGAGAAGGGGACCAAGAACAGAGCCTTGAGGAATTCCGTGCTCTATATTCTTTACAGATGATTTTACACCATCGACCACCTCATATTGTTTACTATTGTTTAGGTAACTCGAAAACCAGTTATATGCTATTCCTCTGATTCCATAATGTTCAAGTTTTTTTAACAAGATGTGATGGTCGATGGTGTCAAAGGCCTTTGATAAGTCCATGAAAAATCCAATAGTGTAATTAGATTTTTCCATTTCCTGTTGAATACAATGAGATAAATTGAAAATAGCTAAATCAGTTGAAAATTGCTTACGAAAGCCAAATTGTTCATCTATTAAAATATTATTATTTTGCAGAAATTTATAGAGATGACAATAAATTACTTTTTCAATAATCTTCGAAAAAACAGGAAGAATTGCAATGGGTCGATAATTAGACATATCACTTGAATCTCCTTTCTTATAAATGGGTACTATTTTAGAAAGTTTGAGTTTATCAGGCACTAATAATATAACATAGAGGTTCTGCAATATAGTGAATAGAAGATTTAACAACCCTTGATGATATCTCATCTGGCCCTGTGGACTTAGATAGTCGAATATTTGAAGTAATTCTAATGATTTCATATACGGATGTAGGATTCATAAAAAGTGAATTAAGTGTTCTATTCACTGGTAAATAGTCATAAAAAGACTTATCTATATGAATGCTTTCCGCAACGTTTTTTTCCGATTGATAAGAAATAATTATTGAATTTTTCAATGATATCTTTTTTGTAATGTAATTTTCTATTTCCATTATACATAACTGAGGGAAGTTTTTTATGTTTAGTGTTTCCTAAAATACAGTTAATTTCACCCCAGACCTTTTTGGTATCAGTTTTGATTTTAGAAAAGAGAGATGATAATAATCTGATTTTGCTATACGAAGTAATTGTACTAGATCATTTTTATATTGTTTATATTTTCTTTCATTTGCATTTGTTGGAGTTTTCAAATAATTTTTCCAAAGGCTTTGCTTCTTGTTAATAGATTGTATTAAAGTTGTTGTTATCCAGGGTTTTTTACGAATATATTTAGTATTTGGTTTTGATTTTATTGTGGGAAAGCATTCATTATAAAGTGAATAAAAGATTAGCAAAAATTTATCATAACAAATGTTTACATCATCAGCATAATACATTAAAGACCAGTCAACCTCTTGCAATTTAGATTTAAACTTTGATAGTTGATTATTATTAGTTAATCGTCTAAATGTTCATGAGATGTTATTTAAAGATTTTAATTTGTATTTTTTTCTTCAGACAAAAAACTGGAAAATTATCTGATATATCAGCAATAAGCAACCCAGAATCAAAACTACTATCAAAGCAATTGCAAAAAATATCAAGTAAGGTTGCACATGTAGGAGTAATTCTTGAAGGTTTCGAAATCAATGGATATGAATTAAAAGAAAACATTGATTCTAAAAAATAAAAATCAATTGTTTTTTAATGTGAATCTATGTTTAATGAATTTATGTTAAAGTCACCCATTATGAAAATATCAGAATTTTGATTATTTATTTTTTCTAGTAAACGGTTTAATTTATCTAGGAATACCTGGGACTTTATAAAAACATCCTATAATAATTTTCTTGTTTTCATAAGTCTGGAGCTCAATGAATAATGCTTGAAATTCAGACGTATTGTTTGAAATGTCAGATCTTATCATTTAATCAAATTTATTGTCTATATAAATCCCAACTCCTCCACCTCTTTTACTTTCCCTATTAATCTGAACAAAATTGTATCCCTCAATATGGTACATATTACTATTATTATTTTCACTGAGCCATATTTCTGTTATACCTATTGCAGTAAATATTCTCCCGGAAGAATTTTAAAGTGTTTGAATATCATCAAATTTTTTGGGCAAACTTCGAGCATTGAGGTGGATAAGACTTAGGGAATCGTCGTTTGGGATTTCTTGTAACTCGTCAGTAAAAAAAATATTTGCAATGAGTTGGTTTATAAAAATTCTCCCCAGTTTGGATGTCACAAAATATATTATCATTATCAAAGATGTCATCAATAACATTTAAACCAGGGATTCTCAAATGGTGGCGCGCGCGCCACTTGTGGCGCACCGAGCCTTGCGGAGTGGCGCTTGGGAGCTGGTATTAAAAAAAAAAGTAAAAACAAGGAAACATTGGGGAGAAAAAAATGTATCTACCAGTAACTTGGAAATAAGGATTTGGTGATCATTTTAATACAAAGAAAAAAAAAAAAATCTTTACTTGACACTTAATTGCTAATTTATTTCCTCATTTTTTTTCCAACTTAGCACTCGATAACCCCTATTATGGATTATGGAGGATCGATGGTGTTCTTTTAATATTAATATTGTGTAGTTTGTTGGCATTTGTATTTCTTCTGTTGATATTAATTAGAGCCCATCTGGGCAGTTTAAAAGGCCTCATATTCCAAAACTTCTGGGGGCTCTGCCCCCTCGACCCCCACCAGGGACCTCTGGACCCCCTCCGCTGATACATTGCTGGTTTGCGTAATGGATAGTGGAGCATTACAGATTCTCGACAAGAAATGTGGCACTTCCAAAAAAGTAATTGAGAATGGCTGATTTAAACGAAGAGGATTAATTTTCATATGTTTTAATCTTTTCATATTGACGCTCTGGTTTAAGGAAAAGAAAAACTTAATAAGTTTAATTTAAAACCATCGTCATCCTCACAATGGTTAAAAGGAAATATGTTTATACATTGGGTACATAAAGAGTTTGAAGTAGGATCAGTGCACCTAAAAAAACAACCACATATACCACACACACACTGCATAATCACTAAACACTTCCAAAATTGCAATTGAATAAAATGTACTCACATACCATCAAGATAATTTTCACCAAAACAATCAAGGATGGAGAAAATGGATTGAAGGTAAAAGTATTTGTGCATATAGGTTAAAAGTCCTGGGGTAAAATGTTCAAAGATTTCAGCGTCCAGTTCAAATAACTATGCTTTCTCAAAGCGCTAATGTCACCTTGATGAATTAAAATGTTTGGTGATCATAGAAATATATCAGCATAAAGGTGTATGAATTATGTAACTAATTATTTAATATCACCTACACATGTGATTACTTTCTTCATGTCCTTCCCATTAGATGTAGAGACGAGTGCGATTATCCGACCATCGCTAGACCAAACTGCTTTGAAGATCTTTGACTTGCGAGCAGCTGTTAGCAGTTTCTGGTTTGCAGCAGTCAAGTCTTCCACAATGACTATTCCGGATCCTTTTAATTTTTTGCAATTCATGATGATTTCCCTTCTCTTCCTATATGTTGTGAGTTTGACAATTATAGGTCGTGGTTTGATACTATCCATTGGTCTGGACGCGTTGGTAGGATGTGATTGACGGTTGAAAGCTTCAGTAACTCTGCCGGTTCGATGAGATCTGTCAATATCCCTAACCAGGTCCAAGTATACGCCAAGTTTTGTCTAAGATCTTAACTGCCAGGGGCCCGTTTCTCAACACATGGACAAGTTAGTCATATCTTTATCCACCAACCACGGAGTTAGTTCCGATCTTACTAAACCTGTTTCTCGAAAGGCTTCCTAACTAGAATTTTTTTTTTTGTAATAATATTTCTTAATCATTCAGTTCAAAGTAATGGTACATTGTAAAATATTACAATTCAATATTAACAAAACACTGTTCACAAAAGACAAATGATTATCCATAATACAAATAATCGTACATGTCATGGTATTAACATATATGATATACAGTGGATAAATTCAGTAACAAAAATTAACAATTAATAACCAATATAAATTAACAAAATCATACAATAGCTATGCAGAAAATTGATTACTCGACATTGATTAAACTGAATGAAATGTATAATATAAAAAAAAACCGGAAAGGGTTCGAGAGCTCACTCCCCACACATGCCCATAAAAGAACGAAATCGCTCTCACACCCAACCCCCCCCCACACACAGACAAGACACAAAACAATTAGACAATACAAACAAAAACAATACAAAAAATAAGAAAAGCAGGAAGAAGGAAAGAAAGAGAGAGAGAGAGAGAGAGAAAAAGAAAAAAAAAGAGAAAGAAAGAAAGGAGATAAGTAACATGCAAAGTAAAGAAAAGCGGACAGTTTATAGTGACAGACAGACCAGCCAACCCCGCACGTGTGCAAACCGGACAAGGCCATCCCTTCCTCATCCTACTTAATTAATTGCTTTTTAGGTGTTCCCACTTTTTATAGTGCTGTGTTAATGTTTTTCGCTCTATAGCAATTTTCTTTTCTTCTTCTTTACTTTTAAAAAGCTTTACTTGTATCTCTTCAGCAGTTGGTAGTTTATGATTCCCCCTTCCGTGATATATTAAAAATTTGATAAGTAAAATGATATGATTTAATAATTGTCTATTTTCTGTCGTCTCTTCTAATCCAACATGGATATCCTTCCACTGTAAGCTTTTAAGAATCGGAAATTTTAATATATTGCTACATAATTTCCATAATACTTTAACCATTTCACATTCGTAAAAAATATGTCTATAAGTTTCTTCATCTTTACCGCAAAAAGAACATTCATTACTCGATACATATCGAAACCTATATAAATGGTGGTTAACAAAGATAATATTGTATAATAATTTATATTGAAACTCTCTTAACTTATTATCTAATGTGCAAAATCTTGGACGATAAAATACTTTTTCAATTTCTTTTTCAGACATGTTATATGACGATTCGAGATTGTAAAAACTGACAGGAGTGTCGGCAATCTTGTTTATACATGATCTATACAGCTGTTTTGAACAAACTGACTCAAACTGGAAAACATTTTTAAAGAAAATAAATTCAATCTTCAAACCATCAACTAAGGTATTATTTTTTAATTCGACTTTCCATTCTACAGGAACATGTGCAAATATTTCATTAATTGTTACTATTTCGTCGTCATTTACACCCATAGATCTAAAATAAGTATTTGATTTAAGTTCACCGTGTTCATCTACAATATGGTGCAATTTGTATGTGTTTTTTAAGAAAATATTTTCATGAAAATACGCTTTTCCTTCATTTTTAATATACCTGTTATTGAAAAAAATTTCATTTCTTTTATTACTTATGTCCTTTTTGATGAACACAGTTATATCAAACCAAATACTTAACATTTCCTGATAGTACTTTGGAATTTTTATATTGATCATATCAGGTGTAAAATTACAGTAAAAAATTAAATTACCACCTAATGGTCTTAGCAGAAATTTGAAATATTTTTTCCATTTCACTTTCTGGTCACCGTTTACCAGTCTTTTGACCCACATCACTCTCTGTACCATTACAAAAAGTTTAAAATTGAGCATTTTTGTTCCCCCTTGTTTATATCCCAGATACAATGTGTGTCTTTTAATTTTATCTTTTCCTCGCCATAAAAAGTCGAAACAAATTTCTTCAATTTCTTTAAAAGCCCATTCCGGCATAGGCGTTAAAGAACTTACATAAATCAATTCAGAAAATGCATATGTTTTTAGCAGATGAATCTTTCCAAACAAAGTTAGATCTCTTTGTTTCCACCAATTTAATAACTTTTTAATTTTGCTTAATATTTCTTTATAATTCATTTCTTCAGCAACGTCAGGATTTAATGAAAAGACAATACCTAGAATTTTAACCATATCAACTTGTTTCCCAAAAGGGAAAGGGTGAGTAAGGCTTACAGAGGGTCCTAGAGGCAAAATAAACGTTTTATTTTTGTTCATCCTAAGTCCAGATGTCTTCCTAAAATTTTCAAGAATTAATTCTAGTCTATATACTGAATCTAAATCTTCTACGAATATAGTCATATCATCAGCATAAAGTATTTGTTTAATTTCCGTTTCACCAAATCGAATACCCTTTACTAAATTATCATTACGAATACAATGCGTTAAACATTCTATACAAAGTATAAAAAGGTAAGGGGAGAGGGGATCCCCTTGTCTTAGCCCCCTCTCGATTGCAAAATAACCGGTCGATTTCCCCCCATTAAAGACACAACTCAGCGAGTTGGTATAAAGAACATTAACCCAGTTACTAAAAATCGGGCCAAAACCAAACGATTTAAGCACCCTTTGAAGGAAGGAATGTGAAATTGAATCAAACGCCTTTTCAAAATCGATTGCAACTAAGTATCCTGGTTTATTAAAATTTGATGTATGAAAAATCATATCGTTTATTATTCTTACAGCATCGCCAATTTCCTATTAGTTAAGTAACCTACTTGGTCGCCTGACACAATATTATCCAAAATGGTCTTAATTCTTTTAGAAAGTATTTTGGTTAGGATTTTATAATCTACATTAAGCAAGGAAATTGGTCTATAATTGCTAATAAACATCGGATCTTTACCTTCCTTATGTATAATTGTAATTATTGCTTGTTTGTGTGAAGGTGACAATTCTTTATATTTCATAGCATCATTAAAAGCATTTAAGACTAGGTCACCTATTACCTGCCAAAATGTAATATAAAACTCGACATTTAAACCGTCATTTCCTGGTGATTTATTTAATTGCATTTCTTTTAAAATTTCAATACAATCCCCCTGGTTTATTTTCACTTCGCAATGATTTCTTTGGTTTTCGCTTAGTTTTGGTAAGTTACTAGGAAAAAAACAATCACCAGGTTCTACCTCTCCTTTAGAATATAAGGAAGAATAAAATTATTTTATTTCTTTTAAAATACTAGTTTCGTCATTAATTACATTTCCATTAACTTTAAGTTCTTTAATAAAACCTTTCCGACCATTATAATCTACCAGTTGTTTAAAATATGCAGTTTCTCGTTCTCCACTTTCAAACCATGGGGCTCGAGATCTGATTTTTATACCTTCATTTAAGTACGCATATATTGTTTTTAGCTCACTTCTTTTTCTTGCCAAAAGATCAATCAAAATATAATTTGTGTTCGATGATGTTTGCTGTAATTGAACTTTCTCTTCCAATTTCATAATTTCCTTTTCTAACTTATCAACCTTCTCTTTTCTTTCTTTAGCTTTTTTCTTAGAATATTTTCTTGTGAAATTTCGAATTTCCATTTTAACATAATCCCACAGTATTCTATTATCCATAATCTCTTCAGACAGCTGAAGTTTTAGACGAGTTATTTCCTCTTTCATTCTTTTAACATATTCTTCATCGTAACATAGGCTATTGTTGAATTTCCAGTATCCTGTCTTTATAACAGGGTGAGTAATGGCAAAATTAACATTGAATTCTATTGCAGAATGATCAGGCGACAAAGCCGGTATTATTTCACATTTTGATACTTTTTCAACAAAAATGTCTGACATCACCCAGTAATCTAATCTGCTCTGCATGTAAGGATTTTGTTGATGATAAGTGTATTGCATCTTATCGATATTTCTAAATCGCCATATATCTATTGCCTTATGATTATCCAAAAAACTTTCAAAATCAATACTAAGCCTAGATTGTCTTTTATTAATGCTACTTCCTTTGTAATCTAAAAGTATATTCCTCGTCATATTAAAATCCCCTCCTATAATAAAAGGTTTATTTTTAAATTCTTTCTCCTCCAAAATCTGGGAAATATTTTGCAAAAAATCTAGTTGCTCCTGTTCTTTACTTCCTACAGGAAAATAAACATTTCCTAGTACAACCTGCTGATTTTGCAACAGACCGATTATGAAAATGTATCTGCCATTTGGGTCAATAATTGTATGTTTTATCTTTATGTTGACCCCTCGAGCAATAAGTATCATGACTCCTTTACCATGGTTTGTACCATGGCTATAAATACAATTCCCCTCCCACAATGAACTCCAGTTCCTAACTATTTCTTGAGTACTAAAAGTTTCCTGTAAAAAGATTATATGCCCATTTTTGTCCTTACACCATTTGAAAATACTTTGTCGCTTATTTTTCTCTCGAATCCCCCTTACATTTAAAGAAATAAAATTACAAACAGATTTATTCATTTAAGGATATGTTGAAAAGACACTACATAGGATGAGAAATGGATGGCTCCCTCCACGGTCTACCCCACTCGAAGTCGATCATGATCAAAGTGTCACTGCAAACTGACCTTAAGAAGATAGAGAAAGAAAAGAAACAAGCAACAAAAAAGAAAAACGACACAGACAAAAACTGACCACGAAAAGACATACCTAACTCAAACATAAGACACTCTATAAATTGTGTAACGCCCACCCCTCCCTATACCTTAACACCCATGCTCTTGGTTATTTATCATAAATACTTAAACAATAAACCCGATTCATTCTTATCAGCCTAATAAAAAAAGGCATAATCTAATAGAAATGAAAAGGAAATAGATTATTTTCTGGAGAAAAAAAAAACCGACTTCACAGCAGCCAAAACCATTAAAAAAAAAAAAAAAAAAAAAAAAAAATCTTTTCAAATTGCCAATAGCATTGGACATGATCGTTACAACCTCTTTTATACAACGATGAATATCTTTTTCGAAGAAAAAATATATGTATCAATGCTTTGATGCTCTCTTTAAGAAAAAAAAAGAATGAGAGAGCTGGAGAGAGAAAAGGAGGGGAAAAAACCTCGATGTCTCAAGAACCCACAGCCGATCATTTATGCAAATGATTCTTACAATTGATTGGTGCGCTACATATATGGATCAATGGAAACGGGTGTTGATAACAATGAATAAAAAAAGAAAAGAAAAAAAAAGATCCACAATCAACAAGAGGAAGACGAAAAATAGCACCTAAACTAACCTGAGCTGTTGAAATCAACAGAGGAAAATAGAGAGGAACTATCAATAAAGCTCCTGCGCAGACCATCATGACGCAATATTTTGTTGTTTTACAATTTCTTTGAATTAAACGTAATTTTTGAATGCGCAAAATTCCTTTTCTTTTTTCAGAAAAAAAAAGAAGAAGAAAAAAGTCCCAAGCTGCACGACAATGTGTCAAATTCCGTCTCTCTTTCTATTCCTCTCTCTTTTTTCCAAGTTAGCATTTGGAGTTATTGTACAAAGATTAAAGGGTGTTTCACCTCTTATTGATTTCATGCACAAAAGCTTGTACGGTGAACTGTACTAAAAACCATTACAATTCATACCAAAAACATTTGATTGAAACAAATAACTTGGTATGTCAAATTGCGAGTTTACTAAGGCAAGTTACAACAACTACTTTGCATACCATCAGATCAATTAACGTAGGAGTCAGTGAACGTTTGAAACATTTCTATTACTGGTTGAGCAGTGAAACATAATGATTTTAACCAAATTGAATGAAATGGATTCTTGTCTAAAATATATTAAACTTTTTAACAAAGGATTGGAATATTTGTATCTTAGTATTGAAGTATAACATCGGTTATAAACAAACAAAATATTTTGTTAAGTATTTTGCAATAGATGCAAGCACACACAATAACTGGTTTTCAGTGAAAAAAGAAAATTGATGAACTATATCATTGAATGTGCTACATTGTCTGATTATACATTCTTTGTTAAGTTAAAGAAAAGAAGAAGAAAAAATAACCCCGCCCATTTGTTTAGCGTTAGAAAATGTAAACCACTTGAATGCCACCAGCATGTCTGTGACTTGAATAACTTCGAGATTACTATAGTAATGTTGATTCTTACCAATAGAGCCCTGCATACCGACAGACAAATTTAAGTGGAAGTTACGTTAGCAAAACGTTTAAAACATTTTTATAACTGGTTGAACAGTGAAACATAATGACATAGACTTTAAATAGTTTCAGCTTCTTGCTTTAGAACCATCGATTCCTTATTGGATTTTTTTGCATCTCAGTATTTGAATTGTAACCGAGCATCCACCATATTCTTGTTTGGAATTTACAATTGACATACACACAGAAATCCAACACATTTTCGGTTCTTCGAGAAAGAAAAAAATATAAAGAGAATGATGAATTATCCCTAATAGACGTAATGCATTGTCTGAATCTATTCTGAGAAAAGTTGCCACGCCCACTTGTTAAACATTTAAATTTCAATGCAGCTTTCATGACTGGAGACATGCAAATTAAGTCAAGGTTACTATTGCAAGGTTGATTCTCACCAATGCCTCCTTTACATGCTAATAGAAAATTCAAATTAATTCAGTGAACGTTTAAGAACATTTCCATGGCTCGTTAAATAATGAATGATGGGGACGTTGAACTATATGCATAGTAGGCGTAAAAAAAACCCATCATGTCAAAGAACAAATTGTTTCTTTAAACTTGTGCAAAGAGAGAGAAAAAAAAAAAGTTTGACTCCACCTCTCATTCATATCTACTTTGCATATATATAAAAAAAAAAATAGGGCATGTCAACCCTCCCAACATTCAGATGTTTGTCAGTGTATACCCATTTCCAACGTGTTCGTAAATCGATTTACATAATAATCCCGTGCATGCAATAAATATGGGATTCTAAAACTTGGTTGTTGTTTTTTCAAAGATAACCGAACACCTTGTTTTGATATGAAATTACCTTGAAGATTTGTATTATAAAAGCACATTCTTTGTATCTATAATAAGAATATGAAGAAAAACAAACACGCCAATGTTTCATGAATCCGCAAACTTAAACGATTTCTTGTTACTCAGTACACAATCATGTTCACCGCACACTGATAGCAATCTTTTATGAGTTTTACTTAACGACTATTTTTTTCAAAGCTTTCATTGATGATATTTCGTTAATCTAGATAAAATGTTACAAGATACTAAATTCTCAAATCGTCCACATAACAGAAGGTTATCCAAACAGATCAATATACTGTCAAATTCTCCGACCGAATCAAATCTTTTCTTTTTCAAAACCAATAAAAACAAACATTGTATATTTAATAGGCCTGTATTATCTCAAATGATTTTGCATAGATCGACATTTTGAACATACTCTGATATTCCTCTTTATTTCTTTTTGTTTTGCGAATTAATATCAACAATCTTTAAAACATCATGCACTTCTCTCCATAGGCTTTTTCAGAATTATCAACTCTTCTATCATTGTCTTCAGTGAGATTTTACAAAATAACTTCTGCTCATTTCCTAATGTCATCATCGCTTGAAATAACGATTTTTGTTGTTGTTAAAGTTGTCAAAAAAACCCATCACTAATCATCTTCCAACAGATCAAAATACTGTCATATTCCCCGCTAGAATCAATTCTTCTCATCCTTTTTTTCCCCCAAAAAAACCTGTATAAAGAAGCATTCATTTTGTATATACTCGATAGCCCTAGTGTTAACTGAAAAGAAAAAAAAACATAGATTATTACAATTTGAATTCTCTTGGTGTTCCTCTTTATTTCTTTTTGTTTTGTAAATTAATTTTATCAATCTCTAAAACACCACTTCTCTCTTTTTCCCTTTCAAAGCTATCAACTCTATTATCATTCTCTTCAGTAAGATTTTGCAAAGTAACTTTTGCTCACTTCCAGCAGATATTCAAGTAGTTATATCCTAATTCCATCATTGCTTGAAATGATTATCTTTTTTGTTGTTAAAGTTGTTTATAAAAAAAAACACTAATCACCTTCCAAACAGATCAAAATACTGTCAGATTCCCCTACCGAATCAATTCTTCTCATTCTTTTTTTTCAAAACCTGTATATAAAGCATTCATCATGTATACTCGATAGGCCTGTGATAACTGAAAAGGAAAAAATAACATAGATTATTACAATTTGAATTCTCCTAGTGTTCCTCTTTATCTCTTTTTGTTTTGTAAATTAATTTTAACAATCTCTAAAACACCCTTTCTCTCTTTTTTTTCCTTTTCAAAGTTATCAACTCTACTATCATTCTCTTCAGTAAGATTTTGCAAAATAACTTCTGCTCACTGGCAGCAGATATTCAAAATAGTTATAACCTAGTTTCATCATCGCTTGAACTAATGATTTTATTTTTGCCATTAAAACTGTTTAAATAAAAAAGAAAAAGAAAAAAAAAAACATTAATCACCTTCCAAACAGATCAAAATACTGTCAGAATCCCGAACAGAATCAATCCTTTTTTTCCCAAAACATGTATAAACAAACATTCTTATTGTATATATACTCGATAGTCCTGCGTTATCTGAGAAAAAAAGAAATTACATAGATTTTTAGATTCTGAACATCCTCCTGACATGCCTGATGTTCCTCTGTATCTCTTTTGTTTTGCGAATTGATGTTAACAATCTCTAAAACACCTGCACTTCTCTGAATTTTTTTCTCCAAAGTTGACAAAACTATCGATCTTTTCATTGAGATTTTGCAAAATAACTTCTGCTCATTGCCAACACATATTCAAAATAGTTAAGTACTATCTGTTTCTCCAAATCAGAACTGATTTATTTTCATCCAGCAAGTTATCAAAAATCATTTCATACATTTCTATAATCATCAACGTAAATGTTATTATTTTTAATCTTCTATTGGCGTATAGAAAGCATTCTCTTTACCTGTTTCATCACTCGCCGAGTTGGTTAATCACTTCATTCCATCACGATCAAATCCTCTGTGTTTTGGTTCACTTTCCTTGTTATTTTCTTCCCTTGATCTTCCTCTGCGATATGATTCATATTCACATTTGCCATTGCTTTCATTCCTTCCTCCGTTAATTGCTTAACATTACCCATTGCTCGATTATCTCCAGAATCCTTTTCCGCGTTGGTATTTCTACTTCTAACTCTCGTCGCGTTCCTTCCCTCGTCCTCCCTCTCGATGATGACCAGCTTCCACGGTTCTGCTCTTGAGAAAAACGCAATTTTTCCTTCTTCTTTAGCGGCTCGAAGAGCTGGGAGTTGGCGGCTGCGCTCCAGGCGGACTCTCTTCGGAAGATCATCCAAGATGTAGAAGGATGTGCCTTTCAGTAGACGGCCATTCTGTTGAACTTTCACTTTATCAGTATAACGTAGAAAGCGAACTTTAATAGGGCGTGGCTTTGTTACAGCAGGTACTCGATGCACTCTCTGATGCTCTATTTTTCGTATCACTCCTTCTTCCATTTTCAGGCTTCTCCGATAGAATTCTCTAACCACTTTGTCAGTATCCTCCTTCTCTGTGAGCTCCGGGATAGAATACCTTGATATCGATACTATCGGTAAAAAGAGCAGACGAGACGTAGCCTTAGTCACAAAATATCATGATTTAAAAAAGGAAAATTATGACAAAATTGCAAATATTGTGATGAATTGGGAAATAAATCTTTTCAAAATAGTAGCACAGGTGAATTATGCATCATACATAGACCATGAAGACTGGAGCATTCAATTGCAGAGAATATTAAATAATGAATAATTCATTTCACGACTAAAAAATTACTTGTGGACGTTGAGATGGGTACCCCCGTGATATCCAATTTTAATAGTTTACGAAAGTAAACATTAACGGTTTTCTTTGTAAAATGATAATAATAATACCAACATGCTTATATAGCGCATATCACTGCCAAATTATATGCGTCCCTATGCGCTTAATTGGATATTATTACCCTGGCTTTAGCCTCGCAGCCTTTTACAGCGCGATGGCATTTCAAGGAATGAATTCCTGCCAGGTACCCATTTACCTCACCTGGGTCGAGTGCAGCACAATGTGGATGAATTTCTTGCCGAAGGAAATTACGGATTCGAACCCACAACCCTCTGTTTAAAAGTCCAAATACTAATCCACTGGGCCACAATGATGATAATTATACGGTCTTTTACGATCTTTATCCACCAACCACGGAGTTAGTGCCAATCTTACTAAACCTGTTTCTCGAAAGGCTTCCTAACTAGAATACCTTGATATCGATACTATCGGTAAAAAGAGCAGACGAGACGTAGCCTTAGTCACAAACTAGCATAATTTTCAAAAAGAAAAAATTATGACAAAATTGCAAATATTGTGATTAATTGGGAAATAAATATTTTCAAAATAATAGCACAGGTAAATTATGCATCATAGATACTTAGGCCTTGAAGACTGGAGCATTCAATTGCAGGGAAAATTAAATTATGAATAATTCATTTCATGACTAAAAATCACTTGTGGACGTTGAGATGGGTATCCCCGGGATATCCTAGTTTAATAGTTTACGATAGTAAACCATAACGGTTTTCTTTGTAAAACGTTGATAATTATACGGTCTTTTACGATTCCAAACGTCATCAAAATATAATTTAACGAAATATTTTTAATCATTGATACCGAAACATACGATATTTGACAAATCGTATGCATAAAAGAGATAGAATTTATCGAACTGTTAATAGGGGTCTGAAAACAACAAATACGAGTTCAGTTATGGATGGCCTGACGTGGTAGAATCATTTTACTATTTCAAAATGAATGATTTGGGGCGTTTTACCAACACTTTTTATAGTTTCTTTGTATTACAATTATCATTGAATGCATTAGCCCACTTGTTTTGTGATGTAATTTCAAACTTTATGATTGATTACACAATTTCTAGGCACTTTTGCATGTCATAGTATACCCACGTGATGCCACTACGTCATTAAGAAAGAAGTTATGACAGGTTCGGAGGTGTCATAAAAATTTAGTGAGGTTGTTGTACCCGATCTTGGTAAAGAGGGCTTCGTGAAACGGTTAGCGGACAAGTAGCTCACTATCTCCGATTTAGTCAAGAAGTTAGACTTATGACGGTGTTGAGAAACGGGCCCCAGATTCCAACAGTTTAGCAAATTCCTGGTTGACAAGCAAATCTTTTATTATTTTGTTGGTAAGTACTGCTACCTCCTTCATCTTTGTTGGAAGTGGGTCATTGGCCTTTGTGAATAATGTAATAGTACAATAAAGAAGTGTTACGTAATAGGTGTAAGGCTTGAACTTGTAGTTTTGTCTGTAGCGGGGTCAGTAGGCGTATCCCGCCACAAGCCTCAGCCTTAAGGGCATACGCGTTCTTCTTTAAACCCAACATGTACATATTTATATTTTTCAAAACAAATTGATTTTTGTATGAATTAATGTGTACGAAAAATGTAATGAAATGGAAGAAAATAAATGTTTATTTGAATTGAATTGAAATGAATTTTATTGTATAATGAACAGCCAATGTTTGGCCTATTGTTAACAATATCTACATCAGACTTTGTTACAGTGGTGTATTCATTGAGAGAACTCATGCTGTCATGTGATAAATCATTACATAACCAGATAGATAATGCATGGTTTAAATGAGGCTTCATATGCCAAACCTCAAATATATTTGCGACTGACACTCTTTATTTTTTTCATTTTTTCTTCTTTTGCAAGTACTTTACCAACAATTAAAATGAGATTTTTTAATGTTTATTTTTATTTTTTCTTATTTTGCAAGTACTTTACCAACAATTAAAATAGGATTTTTTAATGTTTATTTTTTCTTCTTTTGCAAGTACTTTACCAACAATTAAAATGAGATTTTTTATGTATATATTCTAAGACAAGATTTTTGTTCATCATTTGGCAATTACATGAATTACAATGCAGGTATATTGCAACAATATTATCCCTTCTATTACATAATATTATCTTTACTAAGAAGCTCTTTCAGTTTTTAATGATTTTTTTTTACTGGAAACGAGATAAGGAAAAGCATGTTATCGAGATGATGACATATATTTTTGAAAGGCTTTCTTTGTAATCCATGAACCATTTCATCATGCTTTTCAGTTACCGTGGTGACATTGGGTCTACGTATGTCATATCATAAGTTTTTTTCTGGATATTCTAGTGTAAATGGCTTGCAACTTGTCACTGACAATAATGTGTTTGAAATTTTTGCCCTTGATTATTCTTTCTTGTTGTTCCAACTTTCTTTGTATCATCTTGCTATTTTTGTCTCACCTGCATAGCAGAGTGAGACTATAGGCGCCGCTTTTCCGACGGCGGCGGCGGCGACGGTGGCGGCGGCGGCGTCAACACCAAATCTTAACCTGAGGTTAAGTTTTTGAAATGACAGCATAACTTAGAAAGTATATGGACCTAGTTCATGAAACTTGGCCATAAGGTTAATAAAGTATTACTGAACATCCTGCCTGAGTTTCATGTCACATGACTAAGGTCAAAGGTCATTTAGGGTCAATGAACTTAGACCATGTTGGGGGAATCAACATCAAAATCTTAACCTAAGGTTAAGTTTTTGAAATGTCATCATAACTTAGAAAATATATGGACCTAGTTCATGAAACTTATACATAAGGTTAATCAAGTATCACTGAACATCGTGCAAGAGTTTCACGTCACATGACTAAAGTCAAAGGTCATTTAGGGTCAATGAACTTTGGCCGAATTGGGGGTATCTGTAGAATTACCATCATAACTCTAAAAGTTTATGGATCTAGTTCATAAAACGTGGAAATAAGAGTAACCAAGTATCACTGAACATCTTGTGCAAGATATAGTAGTTTTCAAAATCAGCACTGCTGCTATATTGAATCGCGTGATGCAGGTGAGACGGCCAGAGGCATTCCACTTGTTGTTTATTAGTTTCATGTGAAAAAAGTGCAATTTCTATTGCAAAGAAATAGATTAATGAAGTAATGTTTGGTTAAATGAAATAGCAAGAACTTTATGCGTAATTACTGGATGATATTTGGGGCCCTTTTCATAAAGGAATTACAACTGTTGTAATTTTGTCATAATGGCAACTACCGTGGTAACAGGGCTCAGCAGCCAATCATAATCAAGGTTACCACGGTAGTTGTCATATTTGACAAAGTTACAACAGGTGAAAGTCCTTTATGAAACAGGCCACTGGAATTGAATTTTGCAATTTCTGCTTTCTGTGATTTTTGTTCATAATACATTTTCAAATGGAGACGAAGGCATTGTGTCTGTATGCACCTTTGACTGCCATAATTATCTTGTATCATGAAAATCATTGTATCATGACTGTGCCATAAAAATATAACTCAATCTTTTCAATTGGAACTCATTTAGTACAGTAAATGGTTTCCCAATTAGACTTACAATTGATATCAATTTTACAATTAATTATATGTTTTATGTAACAAAGTACTGATATCTGTCAGCTTAGTACCTCCTCCATTCACATGAAATTTATAACAATTGCATGAGCATTCCAGTGCCAGTTTGCGAAGAGATTGTACACAACTGTTATTTGAAATTGAATATTATATAACTGTTAATAGAAAAACCTATCCATTGTGCTTATATTTTGTTTCAATTAAAAAACAATTTGGTATAAATATTAAGGAAGGGAGTATACAAGCTTTTAGTTGGTAGTCAGTTACAAATATTTCTTATGATCCCAAACATTGATAAGTAGTTATTGTATATCTGAGTATTTATAAATAATCATACGACCCTGAATGCTATATAAAACTATATAATCATTCAATAAATCCTTTATTTAAGTATTTGTATAGAATTCTGTTTTCACTCTTAAGTGGTACCATGTAGATTTTAAATGTAATATTTGACGGATACCAAAGTTTACTGAATGAGAATCAATATAAAATAATTACATGTATTATCATTTGGCATTTTAATGGCCATTCGGTGGTATATTTGTATTCCTGTGAATATACACAGTATTAGAATTTCCCAATCCTCACAAAAAACCAGCATGAGTATTTTGATGATGAAATTCTTGAATATGAGTGTGCAGTTTATTATACATCTTCTAAAGTATGTAATGATGGAAGGGTTGTGTTTATAATTGATTCTTCCATTATGTTCTGTTTTGTATCCTAATAAAAAAATGTAACAAATTCTTGTATTTTCTCTATAATGCTGTTTCATTTCTACCTTTCAAACTAAACTTAATTAAGACTTTGCGAGCTCTGTGAAAGGGGTTTTATGTTGTTTGAATATTTTGAACTTGAAATCATGCCCATCAATTTTTTAAAGGGTATTGACTCATCTAAATGCTAAAATACCCTTTTGAAAGAAGATGGCTGGTTTGGGGGGAAGTCTGAGCGATTTTGGAAAATACTTATTTTGCTAAATTTTGGCCAATTTAGCCAGGTCACAGGTGTGGCGATAGACCCAAAATCCGTACGAAATCGATCTTCTTTATTTTCTGAATATTGACCAATTTGGATGCTAAAAGATCACTCAGGGCGAAGACGGCTGGTTTGGGGGGCAATTTTGGAAAATACTTATTTACCTCAATTTCGGCCAGAATAAGCCAGGTCGCGGTTGGGGCGAGAGACCCAAAAATTCGTTCAAAATCCATCTTCTTTATTTTTTGTATATTAACCCATATGGATGCTAGAAGACCCCTCAGAGGGAAAACGGCTGGTTGGGGGGCATTTTAAGGAAATACCTATTTTGCTCAATTTTGGCAAATTTGAACCAGGTCGCAGGGGGGACAAGGGACCGGAAAATCCGTTCAAAATGGATCTTCTTTATTTTTTGTATATTGACCCATTTGGATGCTAGAAGACCCCTCAGAGTAAAAACGGCTTGTTTGGGGAGGTTTCGGGGGCAATTTTGAAAAAAAACTTAGTTTGCTATATTTTGGCCAATTTGGCCAGGTCGCGGGTGGGGCGAGAGACCCCAAAATCCGTTCAAAATGGATCTTCTTTATTTTCTGTATATTGAACCGTTTGGATGCTAGAAGACCCCTCGGAGTGAAGACGGCTGGTTTAGGGGGGTTTCGGGGGCTTTTTTGGAAAATACTTATATTGCTCAATTTTGGCAAATTTTCGCCATTTTGGCCAGGTCTTTGTGGGGCGAGAGACCCGAAAATTTTTTCGACATCGTTCTGCTTTATTCTTTGTATATCCACCCATTCGGATGCTAGGAGACCCCTCGGAGCGAAGACGAATTGTTTGGGGGGGTTTTCGGGGCTTTTTTGGAAAATATCTATTTTGCTCAATTTTCCATAACTTTGGCCAGGTCGCGGGTGGGGCGAGAGACCCGAAAAACTTTTCGACATCGTTCTGCTTTATTCTTTGTATATCCACCCATTCAGATGCTAGGAGACCCCTCGGAGCGAAGACGGCTTGTTTGGGGGGGTTTTGGGGGCTTTTTTGGAAAATATCTATTTTGCTCAATTTTCCATAACTTTGGCCAGGTCGCGGGTGGGGCGAGAGACCCGAAAATTTTTTCGACATCGTTCTGCTTTATTCTTTGTATATCCACCCATTCGGATGCTAGGAGACCCCTCGGAGCGAAGACGGCTTGTTTGGGGGGGTTTTGGGGGCTTTTTTGGAAAATATCTATTTTGCTCAATTTTCCATAACTTTGGCCAGGTCGCGGGTGGGGCGAGAGACCCGAAAAATTTTTCGACATCGTTCTGCTTTATTCTTTGTATATCCACCCATTCGGATGCTAGGAGACCCCTCGGAGCGAAGACGGCTTGTTTCGGGGGCTTTTTTGGAAAATATCTATTTTGCTCAATTTTCCATAACTTTGGCCAGGTCGCGGGTGGGGCGAGAGACCCGAAAAAATTTTCGACATCGTTCTGCTTTATTCTTTGTATATCCACCCATTCGGATGCTAGGAGACCCCTCGGAGCGAAGACGGCTTGTTTGGGGGGGTTTTGGGGGCTTTTTTGGAAAATATCTATTTTGCTCAATTTTCCATAACTTTGGCCAGGTCGCGGGTGGGGCGAGAGACCCGAAATTTTTTTCGACATCGTTCTGCTTTATTCTTTGTATATCCACCCATTCGGATGCTAGGAGACCCCTCGGAGCGAAGACGGCTTGTTTGGGGGGGTTTTGGGGGCTTTTTTGGAAAATATCTATTTTGCTCAATTTTCCATAACTTTGGCCAGGTCGCGGGTGGGGCGAGAGACCCGAAAATTTTTTCGACATCGTTCTGCTTTATTCTTTGTATATCCACCCATTCGGATGCTAGGAGACCCCTCGGAGCGAAGACGGCTTGTTTGGGGGGTTTTGGGGGCTTTTTGGAAAATATCTATTTTGCTCAATTTTCCATAACTTTGGCCAGGTCGCGGGTGGGGCGAGAGACCCGAAAAATTTTTCGACATCGTTCTGCTTTATTCTTTGTATATCCACCCATTCGGATGCTAGGAGACCCCTTGGAGCGAAGACGGCTTGTTTGGGGGGGTTTGGGGGCTTTTTTGGAAAATATCTATTTTGCTCAATTTTCCATAACTTTGGCCAGGTCGCGGGTGGGGCGAGAGACCCGAAAAAATTTTCGACATCGTTCTGCTTTATTCTTTGTATATCCACCCATTCGGATGCTAGGAGACCCCTCGGAGCGAAGACGGCTTGTTTGGGGGGGGGGTTTGGGGGCTTTTTTGGAAAATATCTATTTTGCTCAATTTTCCATAACTTTGGCCAGGTCGCGGGTGGGGCGAGAGACCCGAAAATTTTTTCGACATCATTCTGCTTTATTCTTTGTATATCCACCCATTCGGATGCTAGGAGACCCCTCGGAGCAAAGACGGCTTGTTTGGGGGGGTTTGGGGGCTTTTTTGGAAAATATCTATTTTGCTCAATTTTCCATAACTTTGACCAGGTCGCGGGAGGGGCGAGAGACCCGAAAAAATTTTCGACATCGTTCTGCTTTATTCTTTGTATATCCACCCATTCAGATGCTAGGAGACCCCTCGGAGCGAAGACGGCTTGTTTGGGGGCTTTTTTGGAAAATATCTATTTTGCTCAATTTTCCATAACTTTGGCCAGGTCGCGGGTGGGGCGAGAGACCCGAAAAAATTTTCGACATCGTTCTGCTTTATTCTTTGTATATCCACCCATTCGGATGCTAGGAGACCCCTCGGAGCGAAGACGGCTTGTTTGGGGGGGTTTTGGGGGCTTTTTTGGAAAATATCTTTTTTGCTCAATTTTCCATAACTTTGGCCAGGTCGCGGGTGGGGCGAGAGACCCGAAAAAATTTTCGACATCGTTCTGCTTTATTCTTTGTATATCCACCCATTCGGATGCTAGGAGACCCCTCGGAGCGAAGACGGCTTGTTTGGGGGGGTTTTGGGGGCTTTTTTGGAAAATATCTATTTTGCTCAATTTTCCATAACTTTGGCCAGGTCGCGGGTGGGGCAAGAGACCCGAAAATTTTTTCGACATCGTTCTGCTTTATTCTTTGTATATCCACCCATTCGGATGCTAGGAGACCCCTCGGAGCGAAGACGGCTTGTTTGGGGGGGTTTTGGGGGCTTTTTTGGAAAATATCTATTTTGCTCAATTTTCCATAACTTTGGCCAGGTCGCGGGTGGGGCGAGAGACCCGAAAAAATTTTCGACATCGTTCTGCTTTATTCTTTGTATATCCACCCATTCGGATGCTAGGAGACCCCTCGGAGCGAAGACGGCTTGTTTGGGGGGGTTTTGGGGGCTTTTTTGGAAAATATCTATTTTGCTCAATTTTCCATAACTTTGGCCAGGTCGCGGGTGGGGCGAGAGACCCGAAAATTTTTTCGACATCGTTCTGCTTTATTCTTTGTATATCCACCCATTCGGATGCTAGGAGACCCCTCGGAGAGAAGACGGCTTGTTTGGGGGCTTTTTTGGAAAATATATATTTTGCACAATTTTCCATAACTTTGGCCAGGTCGCGGGCGGGGCGAGAGACCCGAAAAATTTTTCGACATCGTTCTGCTTTATTCTATGTATATCCACCCATTCGGATGCTAGGAGACCCCTCGGAGCGAAGACGGCTTGTTTGGGGGGGTTTTGGGGGCTTTTTTGGAAAATATCTATTTTGCTCAATTTTCCATAACTTTGGCCAGGTCGCGGGTGGGGCGAGAGACCCGAAAAATTTTTCGACATCGTTCTGCTTTATTCTTTGTATATCCACCCATTCGGATGCTAGGAGACCCCTCGGAGCGAAGACGGCTTCTTTGGGGGGTTTTGGGGGTTTTTTGGAAAATATCTATTTTGCTCAATTTTCCATAACTTTGGCCAGGTCGCGGGTGGGGCGAGAGACCCGAAAAAATTTTCGACATCGTTCTGCTTTATTCTTTGTATATCCACCCATTCAGATGCTAGGAGACCCCTCGGAGCGAAGACGGCTTGTTTGGGGGGGTTTTGGGGGCTTTTTTGGAAAATATCTATTTTGCTCAATTTTCCATAACTTTGGCCAGGTCGCGGGTGGGGCGAGAGACCCGAAAATTTTTTCGACATCGTTCTGCTTTATTCTTTGTATATCCACCCATTCGGATGCTAGGAGACCCCTCGGAGCGAAGACGGCTTGTTTGGGGGGGTTTTGGGGGCTTTTTTGGAAAATATCTATTTTGCTCAATTTTCCATAACTTTGGCCAGGTCGCGGGTGGGGCGAGAGACCCGAAAAATTTTTCGACATCGTTCTGCTTTATTCTTTGTATATCCACCCATTCGGATGCTAGGAGACCCCTCGGAGCGAAGACGGCTTGTTTCGGGGGCTTTTTTGGAAAATATCTATTTTGCTCAATTTTCCATAACTTTGGCCAGGTCGCGGGTGGGGCGAGAGACCCGAAAAAATTTTCGACATCGTTCTGCTTTATTCTTTGTATATCCACCCATTCGGATGCTAGGAGACCCCTCGGAGCGAAGACGGCTTGTTTGGGGGGGTTTTGGGGGCTTTTTTGGAAAATATCTATTTTGCTCAATTTTCCATAACTTTGGCCAGGTCGCGGGTGGGGCGAGAGACCCGAAATTTTTTTCGACATCGTTCTGCTTTATTCTTTGTATATCCACCCATTCGGATGCTAGGAGACCCCTCGGAGCGAAGACGGCTTGTTTGGGGGGGTTTTGGGGGCTTTTTTGGAAAATATCTATTTTGCTCAATTTTCCATAACTTTGGCCAGGTCGCGGGTGGGGCGAGAGACCCGAAAATTTTTTCGACATCGTTCTGCTTTATTCTTTGTATATCCACCCATTCGGATGCTAGGAGACCCCTCGGAGCGAAGACGGCTTGTTTGGGGGGTTTTGGGGGCTTTTTGGAAAATATCTATTTTGCTCAATTTTCCATAACTTTGGCCAGGTCGCGGGTGGGGCGAGAGACCCGAAAAATTTTTCGACATCGTTCTGCTTTATTCTTTGTATATCCACCCATTCGGATGCTAGGAGACCCCTTGGAGCGAAGACGGCTTGTTTGGGGGGGTTTGGGGGCTTTTTTGGAAAATATCTATTTTGCTCAATTTTCCATAACTTTGGCCAGGTCGCGGGTGGGGCGAGAGACCCGAAAAAATTTTCGACATCGTTCTGCTTTATTCTTTGTATATCCACCCATTCGGATGCTAGGAGACCCCTCGGAGCGAAGACGGCTTGTTTGGGGGGGGGGTTTGGGGGCTTTTTTGGAAAATATCTATTTTGCTCAATTTTCCATAACTTTGGCCAGGTCGCGGGTGGGGCGAGAGACCCGAAAATTTTTTCGACATCATTCTGCTTTATTCTTTGTATATCCACCCATTCGGATGCTAGGAGACCCCTCGGAGCAAAGACGGCTTGTTTGGGGGGGTTTGGGGGCTTTTTTGGAAAATATCTATTTTGCTCAATTTTCCATAACTTTGACCAGGTCGCGGGAGGGGCGAGAGACCCGAAAAAATTTTCGACATCGTTCTGCTTTATTCTTTGTATATCCACCCATTCAGATGCTAGGAGACCCCTCGGAGCGAAGACGGCTTGTTTGGGGGCTTTTTTGGAAAATATCTATTTTGCTCAATTTTCCATAACTTTGGCCAGGTCGCGGGTGGGGCGAGAGACCCGAAAAAATTTTCGACATCGTTCTGCTTTATTCTTTGTATATCCACCCATTCGGATGCTAGGAGACCCCTCGGAGCGAAGACGGCTTGTTTGGGGGGGTTTTGGGGGCTTTTTTGGAAAATATCTTTTTTGCTCAATTTTCCATAACTTTGGCCAGGTCGCGGGTGGGGCGAGAGACCCGAAAAAATTTTCGACATCGTTCTGCTTTATTCTTTGTATATCCACCCATTCGGATGCTAGGAGACCCCTCGGAGCGAAGACGGCTTGTTTGGGGGGGTTTTGGGGGCTTTTTTGGAAAATATCTATTTTGCTCAATTTTCCATAACTTTGGCCAGGTCGCGGGTGGGGCAAGAGACCCGAAAATTTTTTCGACATCGTTCTGCTTTATTCTTTGTATATCCACCCATTCGGATGCTAGGAGACCCCTCGGAGCGAAGACGGCTTGTTTGGGGGGGTTTTGGGGGCTTTTTTGGAAAATATCTATTTTGCTCAATTTTCCATAACTTTGGCCAGGTCGCGGGTGGGGCGAGAGACCCGAAAAAATTTTCGACATCGTTCTGCTTTATTCTTTGTATATCCACCCATTCGGATGCTAGGAGACCCCTCGGAGCGAAGACGGCTTGTTTGGGGGGGTTTTGGGGGCTTTTTTGGAAAATATCTATTTTGCTCAATTTTCCATAACTTTGGCCAGGTCGCGGGTGGGGCGAGAGACCCGAAAATTTTTTCGACATCGTTCTGCTTTATTCTTTGTATATCCACCCATTCGGATGCTAGGAGACCCCTCGGAGAGAAGACGGCTTGTTTGGGGGCTTTTTTGGAAAATATATATTTTGCACAATTTTCCATAACTTTGGCCAGGTCGCGGGCGGGGCGAGAGACCCGAAAAATTTTTCGACATCGTTCTGCTTTATTCTATGTATATCCACCCATTCGGATGCTAGGAGACCCCTCGGAGCGAAGACGGCTTGTTTGGGGGGGTTTTGGGGGCTTTTTTGGAAAATATCTATTTTGCTCAATTTTCCATAACTTTGGCCAGGTCGCGGGTGGGGCGAGAGACCCGAAAAATTTTTCGACATCGTTCTGCTTTATTCTTTGTATATCCACCCATTCGGATGCTAGGAGACCCCTCGGAGCGAAGACGGCTTCTTTGGGGGGTTTTGGGGGTTTTTTGGAAAATATCTATTTTGCTCAATTTTCCATAACTTTGGCCAGGTCGCGGGTGGGGCGAGAGACCCGAAAAAATTTTCGACATCGTTCTGCTTTATTCTTTGTATATCCACCCATTCAGATGCTAGGAGACCCCTCGGAGCGAAGACGGCTTGTTTGGGGGGGTTTTGGGGGCTTTTTTGGAAAATATCTATTTTGCTCAATTTTCCATAACTTTGGCCAGGTCGCGGGTGGGGCGAGAGACCCGAAAAATTTTTCGACATCGTTCTGCTTTATTCTTTGTATATCCACCCATTCGGATGCTAGGAGACCCCTCGGAGCGAAGACGGCTTGTTTGGGGGGGTTTTGGGGGCTTTTTTGGAAAATATCTATTTTGCTCAATTTTCCATAACTTTGGCCAGGTCGCGGGTGGGGCGAGAGACCCGAAAAAATTTTCGACATCGTTCTGCTTTATTCTTTGTATATCCACCCATTCGGATGCTAGGAGACCCCTCGGAGCGAAGACGGCTTGTTTGGGGGGGTTTTGGGGGCTTTTTTGGAAAATATCTATTTTGCTCAATTTTCCATAACTTTGGCCAGGTCGCGGGTGGGGCGAGAGACCCGAAAATTTTTTCGACATCGTTCTGCTTTATTCTTTGTATATCCACCCATTCGGATGCTAGGAGACCCCTCGGAGAGAAGACGGCTTGTTTGGGGGCTTTTTTGGAAAATATATATTTTGCACAATTTTCCATAACTTTGGCCAGGTCGCGGGCGGGGCGAGAGACCCGAAAAATTTTTCGACATCGTTCTGCTTTATTCTATGTATATCCACCCATTCGGATGCTAGGAGACCCCTCGGAGCGAAGACGGCTTGTTTGGGGGCTTTTTTGGAAAATATCTATTTTGCTCAATTTTCCATAACTTTGGCCAGGTCGCGGGTGGGGCGAGAGACCCGAAAAATTTTTCGACATCGTTCTGCTTTATTCTTTGTATATCCACCCATTCGGATGCTAGGAGACCCCTCGGAGAGAAGACGGCTTGTTTGGGGGCTTTTTTGGAAAATATATATTTTGCACAATTTTCCATAACTTTGGCCAGGTCGCGGGCGGGGCGAGAGACCCGAAAATTTTTTCGACATCGTTCTGCTTTATTCTATGTATATCCACCCATTCGGATGCTAGGAGACCCCTCGGAGCGAAGACGGCTTGTTTCGGGGGGTTTTGGGGGCTTTTTTGGAAAATATCTATTTTGCTCAATTTTCCATAACTTTGGCCAGGTCGCCGGTGGGGCGAGAGACCCGAAAAATTTTTCGACATCGTTCTGCTTTATTCTTTGTATATCCACCCATTCGGATGCTAGGAGACCCCTCGGAGCGAAGACGGCTTCTTTGGGGGGTTTTGGGGGTTTTTTGGAAAATATCTATTTTGCTCAATTTTCCATAACTTTGGCCAGGTCGCGGGTGGGGCGAGAGACCCGAAAAAATTTTCGACATCGTTCTGCTTTATTCTTTGTATATCCACCCATTCAGATGCTAGGAGACCCCTCGGAGCGAAGACGGCTTGTTTGGGGGGGTTTTGGGGGCTTTTTTGGAAAATATCTATTTTGCTCAATTTTCCATAACTTTGGCCAGGTCGCGGGTGGGGCGAGAGACCCGAAAATTTTTTCGACATCGTTCTGCTTTATTCTTTGTATATCCACCCATTCGGATGCTAGGAGACCCCTCGGAGCGAAGACGGCTTGTTTGGGGGGGTTTTGGGGGCTTTTTTGGAAAATATCTATTTTGCTCAATTTTCCATAACTTTGGCCAGGTCGCGGGTGGGGCGAGAGACCCGAAAATTTTTTCGACATCGTTCTGCTTTATTCTTTGTATATCCACCCATTCGGATGCTAGGAGACCCCTCGGAGCGAAGACGGCTTGTTTTGGGGGGTTTCTGGGGCTTTTTTGGAAAATATCTATTTTGCTCAATTTTCCATAACTTTGGCCAGGTCGCGGGTGGGGCGAGAGATCCGAAAATTTTTTCGACATCGTTCTGCTTTATTCTTTGTATATCCACCCATTCGGATGCTAGGAGACCCCTCGGAGCGAAGACGGCTTGTTTGGGGGGGTTTTGGGGGCTTTTTTGGAAAATATCTATTTTGCTCAATTTTCCATAACTTTGGCCAGGTCGCGGGTGGGGCGAGAGACCCGAAAATTTTTTCGACATCGTTCTGCTTTATTCTTTGTATATCCACCCATTCGGATGCTAGGAGACCCCTCGGAGCGAAGACGGCTTGTTTGGGGGGGTTTTGGGGGCTTTTTTGGAAAATATCTATTTTGCTCAATTTTCCATAACTTTGGCCAGGTCGCGGGTGGGGCGAGAGACTCGAAAAATTTTTCGACATCGTTCTGCTTTATTCTTTGTATATCCACCCATTCGGATGCTAGGAGACCCCTCGGAGCGAAGACGGCTTGTTTCGGGGGCTTTTTTGGAAAATATCTATTTTGCTCAATTTTCCATAACTTTGGCCAGGTCGCGGGTGGGGCGAGAGACCCGAAAATTTTTTCGACATCGTTCTGCTTTATTCTTTGTATATCCACCCATTCGGATGCTAGGAGACCCCTCGGAGCGAAGACGGCTTGTTTGGGGGGGTTTTGGGGGCTTTTTTGGAAAATATCTATTTTGCTCAATTTTCCATAACTTTGGCCAGGTCGCGGGTGGGGCGAGAGACCCGAAAAATTTTTCGACATCGTTCTGCTTTATTCTTTGTATATCCACCCATTCGGATGCTAGGAGACCCCTCGGAGCGAAGACGGCTTGTTTCGGGGGCTTTTTTGGAAAATATCTATTTTGCTCAATTTTCCATAACTTTGGCCAGGTCGCGGGTGGGGCGAGAGACCCGAAAAAATTTTCGACATCGTTCTGCTTTATTCTTTGTATATCCACCCATTCGGATGCTAGGAGACCCCTCGGAGCGAAGACGGCTTGTTTGGGGGGGTTTTGGGGGCTTTTTTGGAAAATATCTATTTTGCTCAATTTTCCATAACTTTGGCCAGGTCGCGGGTGGGGCGAGAGACCCGAAATTTTTTTCGACATCGTTCTGCTTTATTCTTTGTATATCCACCCATTCGGATGCTAGGAGACCCCTCGGAGCGAAGACGGCTTGTTTGGGGGGGTTTTGGGGGCTTTTTTGGAAAATATCTATTTTGCTCAATTTTCCATAACTTTGGCCAGGTCGCGGGTGGGGCGAGAGACCCGAAAATTTTTTCGACATCATTCTGCTTTATTCTTTGTATATCCACCCATTCGGATGCTAGGAGACCCCTCGGAGCAAAGACGGCTTGTTTGGGGGGGTTTGGGGGCTTTTTTGGAAAATATCTATTTTGCTCAATTTTCCATAACTTTGACCAGGTCGCGGGAGGGGCGAGAGACCCGAAAAAATTTTCGACATCGTTCTGCTTTATTCTTTGTATATCCACCCATTCAGATGCTAGGAGACCCCTCGGAGCGAAGACGGCTTGTTTGGGGGCTTTTTTGGAAAATATCTATTTTGCTCAATTTTCCATAACTTTGGCCAGGTCGCGGGTGGGGCGAGAGACCCGAAAATTTTTTCGACATCGTTCTGCTTTATTCTTTGTATATCCACCCATTCGGATGCTAGGAGACCCCTCGGAGCGAAGACGGCTTGTTTGGGGGGGTTTTGGGGGCTTTTTTGGAAAATATCTATTTTGCTCAATTTTCCATAACTTTGGCCAGGTCGCGGGTGGGGCGAGAGACCCGAAAAATTTTTCGACATCGTTCTGCTTTATTCTTTGTATATCCACCCATTCGGATGCTAGGAGACCCCTCGGAGCGAAGACGGCTTGTTTCGGGGGCTTTTTTGGAAAATATCTATTTTGCTCAATTTTCCATAACTTTGGCCAGGTCGCGGGTGGGGCGAGAGACCCGAAAAAATTTTCGACATCGTTCTGCTTTATTCTTTGTATATCCACCCATTCGGATGCTAGGAGACCCCTCGGAGCGAAGACGGCTTGTTTGGGGGGGTTTTGGGGGCTTTTTTGGAAAATATCTATTTTGCTCAATTTTCCATAACTTTGGCCAGGTCGCGGGTGGGGCGAGAGACCCGAAATTTTTTTCGACATCGTTCTGCTTTATTCTTTGTATATCCACCCATTCGGATGCTAGGAGACCCCTCGGAGCGAAGACGGCTTGTTTGGGGGGGTTTTGGGGGCTTTTTTGGAAAATATCTATTTTGCTCAATTTTCCATAACTTTGGCCAGGTCGCGGGTGGGGCGAGAGACCCGAAAATTTTTTCGACATCATTCTGCTTTATTCTTTGTATATCCACCCATTCGGATGCTAGGAGACCCCTCGGAGCAAAGACGGCTTGTTTGGGGGGGTTTGGGGGCTTTTTTGGAAAATATCTATTTTGCTCAATTTTCCATAACTTTGACCAGGTCGCGGGAGGGGCGAGAGACCCGAAAAAATTTTCGACATCGTTCTGCTTTATTCTTTGTATATCCACCCATTCAGATGCTAGGAGACCCCTCGGAGCGAAGACGGCTTGTTTGGGGGCTTTTTTGGAAAATATCTATTTTGCTCAATTTTCCATAACTTTGGCCAGGTCGCGGGTGGGGCGAGAGACCCGAAAAAATTTTCGACATCGTTCTGCTTTATTCTTTGTATATCCACCCATTCGGATGCTAGGAGACCCCTCGGAGCGAAGACGGCTTGTTTGGGGGGGTTTTGGGGGCTTTTTTGGAAAATATCTTTTTTGCTCAATTTTCCATAACTTTGGCCAGGTCGCGGGTGGGGCGAGAGACCCGAAAAAATTTTCGACATCGTTCTGCTTTATTCTTTGTATATCCACCCATTCGGATGCTAGGAGACCCCTCGGAGCGAAGACGGCTTGTTTGGGGGGGTTTTGGGGGCTTTTTTGGAAAATATCTATTTTGCTCAATTTTCCATAACTTTGGCCAGGTCGCGGGTGGGGCAAGAGACCCGAAAATTTTTTCGACATCGTTCTGCTTTATTCTTTGTATATCCACCCATTCGGATGCTAGGAGACCCCTCGGAGCGAAGACGGCTTGTTTGGGGGGGTTTTGGGGGCTTTTTTGGAAAATATCTATTTTGCTCAATTTTCCATAACTTTGGCCAGGTCGCGGGTGGGGCGAGAGACCCGAAAAAATTTTCGACATCGTTCTGCTTTATTCTTTGTATATCCACCCATTCGGATGCTAGGAGACCCCTCGGAGCGAAGACGGCTTGTTTGGGGGGGTTTTGGGGGCTTTTTTGGAAAATATCTATTTTGCTCAATTTTCCATAACTTTGGCCAGGTCGCGGGTGGGGCGAGAGACCCGAAAATTTTTTCGACATCGTTCTGCTTTATTCTTTGTATATCCACCCATTCGGATGCTAGGAGACCCCTCGGAGAGAAGACGGCTTGTTTGGGGGCTTTTTTGGAAAATATATATTTTGCACAATTTTCCATAACTTTGGCCAGGTCGCGGGCGGGGCGAGAGACCCGAAAATTTTTTCGACATCGTTCTGCTTTATTCTATGTATATCCACCCATTCGGATGCTAGGAGACCCCTCGGAGCGAAGACGGTTTGTTTGGGGGGGTTTTGGGGGCTTTTTTGGAAAATATCTATTTTGCTCAATTTTCCATAACTTTGGCCAGGTCGCGGGTGGGGCGAGAGACCCGAAAAATTTTTCGACATCGTTCTGCTTTATTCTTTGTATATCCACCCATTCGGATGCTAGGAGACCCCTCGGAGCGAAGACGGCTTGTTTGGGGGGGTTTTGGGGGCTTTTTTGGAAAATATCTATTTTGCTCAATTTTCCATAACTTTGGCCAGGTCGCGGGTGGGGCGAGAGACCCGAAAATTTTTTCGACATCGTTCTGCTTTATTCTTTGTATATCCACCCATTCGGATGCTAGGAGACCCCTCGGAGCGAAGACGGCTTGTTTGGGGGGGTTTTGGGGGCTTTTTTGGAAAATATCTATTTTGCTCAATTTTCCATAACTTTGGCCAGGTCGCGGGTGGGGCGAGAGACTCGAAAAATTTTTCGACATCGTTCTGCTTTATTCTTTGTATATCCACCCATTCGGATGCTAGGAGACCCCTCGGAGCGAAGACGGCTTGTTTCGGGGGCTTTTTTGGAAAATATCTATTTTGCTCAATTTTCCATAACTTTGGCCAGGTCGCGGGTGGGGCGAGAGACCCGAAAATTTTTTCGACATCGTTCTGCTTTATTCTTTGTATATCCACCCATTCGGATGCTAGGAGACCCCTCGGAGCGAAGACGGCTTGTTTGGGGGGGTTTTGGGGGCTTTTTTGGAAAATATCTATTTTGCTCAATTTTCCATAACTTTGGCCAGGTCGCGGGTGGGGCGAGAGACCCGAAAAATTTTTCGACATCGTTCTGCTTTATTCTTTGTATATCCACCCATTCGGATGCTAGGAGACCCCTCGGAGCGAAGACGGCTTGTTTCGGGGGCTTTTTTGGAAAATATCTATTTTGCTCAATTTTCCATAACTTTGGCCAGGTCGCGGGTGGGGCGAGAGACCCGAAAAAATTTTCGACATCGTTCTGCTTTATTCTTTGTATATCCACCCATTGGGATGCTAGGAGACCCCTCGGAGCGAAGACGGCTTGTTTGGGGGGGTTTTGGGGGCTTTTTTGGAAAATATCTATTTTGCTCAATTTTCCATAACTTTGGCCAGGTCGCGGGTGGGGCGAGAGACCCGAAATTTTTTTCGACATCGTTCTGCTTTATTCTTTGTATATCCACCCATTCGGATGCTAGGAGACCCCTCGGAGCGAAGACGGCTTGTTTGGGGGGGTTTTGGGGGCTTTTTTGGAAAATATCTATTTTGCTCAATTTTCCATAACTTTGGCCAGGTCGCGGGTGGGGCGAGAGACCCGAAAATTTTTTCGACATCGTTCTGCTTTATTCTTTGTATATCCACCCATTCGGATGCTAGGAGACCCCTCGGAGCGAAGACGGCTTGTTTGGGGGGTTTTGGGGGCTTTTTGGAAAATATCTATTTTGCTCAATTTTCCATAACTTTGGCCAGGTCGCGGGTGGGGCGAGAGACCCGAAAAATTTTTCGACATCGTTCTGCTTTATTCTTTGTATATCCACCCATTCGGATGCTAGGAGACCCCTTGGAGCGAAGACGGCTTGTTTGGGGGGGTTTGGGGGCTTTTTTGGAAAATATCTATTTTGCTCAATTTTCCATAACTTTGGCCAGGTCGCGGGTGGGGCGAGAGACCCGAAAAAATTTTCGACATCGTTCTGCTTTATTCTTTGTATATCCACCCATTCGGATGCTAGGAGACCCCTCGGAGCGAAGACGGCTTGTTTGGGGGGGGGGTTTGGGGGCTTTTTTGGAAAATATCTATTTTGCTCAATTTTCCATAACTTTGGCCAGGTCGCGGGTGGGGCGAGAGACCCGAAAATTTTTTCGACATCATTCTGCTTTATTCTTTGTATATCCACCCATTCGGATGCTAGGAGACCCCTCGGAGCAAAGACGGCTTGTTTGGGGGGGTTTGGGGGCTTTTTTGGAAAATATCTATTTTGCTCAATTTTCCATAACTTTGACCAGGTCGCGGGAGGGGCGAGAGACCCGAAAAAATTTTCGACATCGTTCTGCTTTATTCTTTGTATATCCACCCATTCAGATGCTAGGAGACCCCTCGGAGCGAAGACGGCTTGTTTGGGGGCTTTTTTGGAAAATATCTATTTTGCTCAATTTTCCATAACTTTGGCCAGGTCGCGGGTGGGGCGAGAGACCCGAAAAAATTTTCGACATCGTTCTGCTTTATTCTTTGTATATCCACCCATTCGGATGCTAGGAGACCCCTCGGAGCGAAGACGGCTTGTTTGGGGGGGTTTTGGGGGCTTTTTTGGAAAATATCTTTTTTGCTCAATTTTCCATAACTTTGGCCAGGTCGCGGGTGGGGCGAGAGACCCGAAAAAATTTTCGACATCGTTCTGCTTTATTCTTTGTATATCCACCCATTCGGATGCTAGGAGACCCCTCGGAGCGAAGACGGCTTGTTTGGGGGGGTTTTGGGGGCTTTTTTGGAAAATATCTATTTTGCTCAATTTTCCATAACTTTGGCCAGGTCGCGGGTGGGGCAAGAGACCCGAAAATTTTTTCGACATCGTTCTGCTTTATTCTTTGTATATCCACCCATTCGGATGCTAGGAGACCCCTCGGAGCGAAGACGGCTTGTTTGGGGGGGTTTTGGGGGCTTTTTTGGAAAATATCTATTTTGCTCAATTTTCCATAACTTTGGCCAGGTCGCGGGTGGGGCGAGAGACCCGAAAAAATTTTCGACATCGTTCTGCTTTATTCTTTGTATATCCACCCATTCGGATGCTAGGAGACCCCTCGGAGCGAAGACGGCTTGTTTGGGGGGGTTTTGGGGGCTTTTTTGGAAAATATCTATTTTGCTCAATTTTCCATAACTTTGGCCAGGTCGCGGGTGGGGCGAGAGACCCGAAAATTTTTTCGACATCGTTCTGCTTTATTCTTTGTATATCCACCCATTCGGATGCTAGGAGACCCCTCGGAGAGAAGACGGCTTGTTTGGGGGCTTTTTTGGAAAATATATATTTTGCACAATTTTCCATAACTTTGGCCAGGTCGCGGGCGGGGCGAGAGACCCGAAAATTTTTTCGACATCGTTCTGCTTTATTCTATGTATATCCACCCATTCGGATGCTAGGAGACCCCTCGGAGCGAAGACGGCTTGTTTGGGGGGGTTTTGGGGGCTTTTTTGGAAAATATCTATTTTGCTCAATTTTCCATAACTTTGGCCAGGTCGCGGGTGGGGCGAGAGACCCGAAAAATTTTTCGACATCGTTCTGCTTTATTCTTTGTATATCCACCCATTCGGATGCTAGGAGACCCCTCGGAGCGAAGACGGCTTCTTTGGGGGGTTTTGGGGGTTTTTTGGAAAATATCTATTTTGCTCAATTTTCCATAACTTTGGCCAGGTCGCGGGTGGGGCGAGAGACCCGAAAAAATTTTCGACATCGTTCTGCTTTATACTTTGTATATCCACCCATTCAGATGCTAGGAGACCCCTCGGAGCGAAGACGGCTTGTTTGGGGGGGTTTTGGGGGCTTTTTTGGAAAATATCTATTTTGCTCAATTTTCCATAACTTTGGCCAGGTCGCGGGTGGGGCGAGAGACCCGAAAAATTTTTCGACATCGTTCTGCTTTATTCTTTGTATATCCACCCATTCGGATGCTAGGAGACCCCTCGGAGCGAAGACGGCTTGTTTGGGGGGGTTTTGGGGGCTTTTTTGGAAAATATCTATTTTGCTCAATTTTCCATAACTTTGGCCAGGTCGCGGGTGGGGCGAGAGACCCGAAAAAATTTTCGACATCGTTCTGCTTTATTCTTTGTATATCCACCCATTTGGATGCTAGGAGACCCCTCGGAGCGAAGACGGCTTGTTTGGGGGGGTTTTGGGGGCTTTTTTGGAAAATATCTATTTTGCTCAATTTTCCATAACTTTGGCCAGGTCGCGGGTGGGGCGAGAGACCCGAAAATTTTTTCGACATCGTTCTGCTTTATTCTTTGTATATCCACCCATTCGGATGCTAGGAGACCCCTCGGAGAGAAGACGGCTTGTTTGGGGGCTTTTTTGGAAAATATATATTTTGCACAATTTTCCATAACTTTGGCCAGGTCGCGGGCGGGGCGAGAGACCCGAAAAATTTTTCGACATCGTTCTGCTTTATTCTATGTATATCCACCCATTCGGATGCTAGGAGACCCCTCGGAGCGAAGACGGCTTGTTTGGGGGGGTTTTGGGGGCTTTTTTGGAAAATATCTATTTTGCTCAATTTTCCATAACTTTGGCCAGGTCGCGGGTGGGGCGAGAGACCCGAAAAATTTTTCGACATCGTTCTGCTTTATTCTTTGTATATCCACCCATTCGGATGCTAGGAGACCCCTCGGAGAGAAGACGGCTTGTTTGGGGGCTTTTTTGGAAAATATATATTTTGCACAATTTTCCATAACTTTGGCCAGGTCGCGGGCGGGGCGAGAGACCCGAAAAATTTTTCGACATCGTTCTGCTTTATTCTATGTATATCCACCCATTCGGATGCTAGGAGACCCCTCGGAGCGAAGACGGCTTGTTTGGGGGGGTTTTGGGGGCTTTTTTGGAAAATATCTATTTTGCTCAATTTTCCATAACTTTGGCCAGGTCGCCGGTGGGGCGAGAGACCCGAAAAATTTTTCGACATCGTTCTGCTTTATTCTTTGTATATCCACCCATTCGGATGCTAGGAGACCCCTCGGAGCGAAGACGGCTTCTTTGGGGGGTTTTGGGGGTTTTTTGGAAAATATCTATTTTGCTCAATTTTCCATAACTTTGGCCAGGTCGCGGGTGGGGCGAGAGACCCGAAAAAATTTTCGACATCGTTCTGCTTTATTCTTTGTATATCCACCCATTCAGATGCTAGGAGACCCCTCGGAGCGAAGACGGCTTGTTTGGGGGGGTTTTGGGGGCTTTTTTGGAAAATATCTATTTTGCTCAATTTTCCATAACTTTGGCCAGGTCGCGGGTGGGGCGAGAGACCCGAAAATTTTTTCGACATCGTTCTGCTTTATTCTTTGTATATCCACCCATTCGGATGCTAGGAGACCCCTCGGAGCGAAGACGGCTTGTTTGGGGGGGTTTTGGGGGCTTTTTTGGAAAATATCTATTTTGCTCAATTTTCCATAACTTTGGCCAGGTCGCGGGTGGGGCGAGAGACCCGAAAATTTTTTCGACATCGTTCTGCTTTATTCTTTGTATATCCACCCATTCGGATGCTAGGAGACCCCTCGGAGCGAAGACGGCTTGTTTTGGGGGGTTTCTGGGGCTTTTTTGGAAAATATCTATTTTGCTCAATTTTCCATAACTTTGGCCAGGTCGCGGGTGGGGCGAGAGACCCGAAAATTTTTTCGACATCGTTCTGCTTTATTCTTTGTATATCCACCCATTCGGATGCTAGGAGACCCCTCGGAGCGAAGACGGCTTGTTTGGGGGGGTTTTGGGGGCTTTTTTGGAAAATATCTATTTTGCTCAATTTTCCATAACTTTGGCCAGGTCGCGGGTGGGGCGAGAGACCCGAAAATTTTTTCGACATCGTTCTGCTTTATTCTTTGTATATCCACCCATTCGGATGCTAGGAGACCCCTCGGAGCGAAGACGGCTTGTTTGGGGGGGTTTTGGGGGCTTTTTTGGAAAATATCTATTTTGCTCAATTTTCCATAACTTTGGCCAGGTCGCGGGTGGGGCGAGAGACTCGAAAAATTTTTCGACATCGTTCTGCTTTATTCTTTGTATATCCACCCATTCGGATGCTAGGAGACCCCTCGGAGCGAAGACGGCTTGTTTCGGGGGCTTTTTTGGAAAATATCTATTTTGCTCAATTTTCCATAACTTTGGCCAGGTCGCGGGTGGGGCGAGAGACCCGAAAAAATTTTCGACATCGTTCTGCTTTATTCTTTGTATATCCACCCATTCGGATGCTAGGAGACCCCTCGGAGCGAAGACGGCTTGTTTGGGGGGGTTTTGGGGGCTTTTTTGGAAAATATCTATTTTGCTCAATTTTCCATAACTTTGGCCAGGTCGCGGGTGGGGCGAGAGACCCGAAATTTTTTTCGACATCGTTCTGCTTTATTCTTTGTATATCCACCCATTCGGATGCTAGGAGACCCCTCGGAGCGAAGACGGCTTGTTTGGGGGGGTTTTGGGGGCTTTTTTGGAAAATATCTATTTTGCTCAATTTTCCATAACTTTGGCCAGGTCGCGGGTGGGGCGAGAGACCCGAAAATTTTTTCGACATCGTTTTGCTTTATTCTTTGTATATCCACCCATTCGGATGCTAGGAGACCCCTCGGAGCGAAGACGGCTTGTTTGGGGGGTTTTGGGGGCTTTTTGGAAAATATCTATTTTGCTCAATTTTCCATAACTTTGGCCAGGACGCGGGTGGGGCGAGAGACCCGAAAAAATTTTCGACATCGTTCTGCTTTATTCTTTGTATATCCACCCATTCGGATGCTAGGAGACCCCTTGGAGCGAAGACGGCTTGTTTGGGGGGGTTTGGGGGCTTTTTTGGAAAATATCTATTTTGCTCAATTTTCCATAACTTTGGCCAGGTCGCGGGTGGGGCGAGAGACCCGAAAAATTTTTCGACATCGTTCTGCTTTATTCTTTGTATATCCACCCATTCGGATGCTAGGAGACCCCTCGGAGCGAAGACGGCTTGTTTGGGGGGGGGGGTTTGGGGGCTTTTTTGGAAAATATCTATTTTGCTCAATTTTCCATAACTTTGGCCAGGTCGCAGGTGGGGCGAGAGACCCGAAAATTTTTTCGACATCATTTTGCTTTATTCTTTGTATATCCACCCATTCGGATGCTAGGAGACCCCTCGGAGCAAAGACGGCTTGTTTGGGGGGGTTTGGGGGCTTTTTTGGAAAATATCTATTTTGCTCAATTTTCCATAACTTTGACCAGGTCGCGGGAGGGGCGAGAGACCCGAAAAAATTTTCGACATCGTTCTGCTTTATTCTTTGTATATCCACCCATTCAGATGCTAGGAGACCCCTCGGAGCGAAGACGGCTTGTTTGGGGGCTTTTTTGGAAAATATCTATTTTGCTCAATTTTCCATAACTTTGGCCAGGTCGCGGGTGGGGCGAGAGACCCGAAAAAATTTTCGACATCGTTCTGCTTTATTCTTTGTATATCCACCCATTCGGATGCTAGGAGACCCCTCGGAGCGAAGACTGCTTGTTTGGGGGGGTTTTGGGGGCTTTTTTGGAAAATATCTTTTTTGCTCAATTTTCCATAACTTTGGCCAGGTCGCGGGTGGGGCGAGAGACCCGAAAAAATTTTCGACATCGTTCTGCTTTATTCTTTGTATATCCACCCATTCGGATGCTAGGAGACCCCTCGGAGCGAAGACGGCTTGTTTGGGGGGGTTTTGGGGGCTTTTTTGGAAAATATCTATTTTGCTCAATTTTCCATAACTTTGGCCAGGTCGCGGGTGGGGCAAGAGACCCGAAAATTTTTTCGACATCGTTCTGCTTTATTCTTTGTATATCCACCCATTCGGATGCTAGGAGACCCCTCGGAGCGAAGACGGCTTGTTTGGGGGGGTTTTGGGGGCTTTTTTGGAAAATATTTATTTTGCTCAATTTTCCATAACTTTGGCCAGGTCGCGGGTGGGGCGAGAGACCCGAAAAAATTTTCGACATCGTTCTGCTTTATTCTTTGTATATCCACCCATTCGGATGCTAGGAGACCCCTCGGAGCGAAGACGGCTTGTTTGGGGGGGTTTTGGGGGCTTTTTTGGAAAATATCTATTTTGCTCAATTTTCCATAACTTTGGCCAGGTCGCGGGTGGGGCGAGAGACCCGAAAATTTTTTCGACATCGTTCTGCTTTATTCTTTGTATATCCACCCATTCGGATGCTAGGAGACCCCTCGGAGAGAAGACGGCTTGTTTGGGGGCTTTTTTGGAAAATATATATTTTGCACAATTTTCCATAACTTTGGCCAGGTCGCGGGCGGGGCGAGAGACCCGAAAAAATTTTCGACATCGTTCTGCTTTATTCTATGTATATCCACCCATTCGGATGCTAGGAGACCCCTCGGAGCGAAGACGGCTTGTTTGGGGGGGTTTTGGGGGCTTTTTTGGAAAATATCTATTTTGCTCAATTTTCCATAACTTTGGCCAGGTCGCGGGTGGGGCGAGAGACCCGAAAAATTTTTCGACATCGTTCTGCTTTATTCTTTGTATATCCACCCATTCGGATGCTAGGAGACCCCTCGGAGCGAAGACGGCTTCTTTGGGGGGTTTTGGGGGTTTTTTGGAAAATATCTATTTTGCTCAATTTTCCATAACTTTGGCCAGGTCGCGGGTGGGGCGAGAGACCCGAAAAAATTTTCGACATCGTTCTGCTTTATTCTTTGTATATCCACCCATTCAGATGCTAGGAGACCCCTCGGAGCGAAGACGGCTTGTTTGGGGGGGTTTTGGGGGCTTTTTTGGAAAATATCTATTTTGCTCAATTTTCCATAACTTTGGCCAGGTCGCGGGTGGGGCGAGAGACCCGAAAAATTTTTCGACATCGTTCTGCTTTATTCTTTGTATATCCACCCATTCGGATGCTAGGAGACCCCTCGGAGCGAAGACGGCTTGTTTGGGGGGGTTTTGGGGGCTTTTTTGGAAAATATCTATTTTGCTCAATTTTCCATAACTTTGGCCAGGTCGCGGGTGGGGCGAGAGACCCGAAAAAATTTTCGACATCGTTCTGCTTTATTCTTTGTATATCCACCCATTCGGATGCAAGGAGACCCCTCGGAGCGAAGACGGCTTGTTTGGGGGGGTTTTGGGGGCTTTTTTGGAAAATATCTATTTTGCTCAATTTTCCATAACTTTGGCCAGGTCGCGGGTGGGGCGAGAGACCCGAAAATTTTTTCGACATCGTTCTGCTTTATTCTTTGTATATCCACCCATTCGGATGCTAGGAGACCCCTCGGAGAGAAGACGGCTTGTTTGGGGGCTTTTTTGGAAAATATATATTTTACACAATTTTCCATAACTTTGGCCAGGTCGCGGGCGGGGCGAGAGACCCGAAAAATTTTTCGACATCGTTCTGCTTTATTCTATGTATATCCACCCATTCGGATGCTAGGAGACCCCTCGGAGCGAAGACGGCTTGTTTGGGGGGGTTTTGGGGGCTTTTTTGGAAAATATCTATTTTGCTCAATTTTCCATAACTTTGGCCAGGTCGCGGGTGGGGCGAGAGACCCGAAAAATTTTTCGACATCGTTCTGCTTTATTCTTTGTATATCCACCCATTCGGATGCTAGGAGACCCCTCGGAGAGAAGACGGCTTGTTTGGGGGCTTTTTTGGAAAATATATATTTTGCACAATTTTCCATAACTTTGGCCAGGTCGCGGGCGGGGCGAGAGACCCGAAAAATTTTTCGACATCGTTCTGCTTTATTCTATGTATATCCACCCATTCGGATGCTAGGAGACCCCTCGGAGCGAAGACGGCTTGTTTGGGGGGGTTTTGGGGGCTTTTTTGGAAAATATCTATTTTGCTCAATTTTCCATAACTTTGGCCAGGTCGCCGGTGGGGCGAGAGACCCGAAAAATTTTTCGACATCGTTCTGCTTTATTCTTTGTATATCCACCCATTCGGATGCTAGGAGACCCCTCGGAGCGAAGACGGCTTCTTTGGGGGGTTTTGGGGGTTTTTTGGAAAATATCTATTTTGCTCAATTTTCCATAACTTTGGCCAGGTCGCGGGTGGGGCGAGAGACCCGAAAAAATTTTCGACATCGTTCTGCTTTATTCTTTGTATATCCACCCATTCAGATGCTAGGAGACCCCTCGGAGCGAAGACGGCTTGTTTGGGGGGGTTTTGGGGGCTTTTTTGGAAAATATCTATTTTGCTCAATTTTCCATAACTTTGGCCAGGTCGCGGGTGGGGCGAGAGACCCGAAAATTTTTTCGACATCGTTCTGCTTTATTCTTTGTATATCCACCCATTCGGATGCTAGGAGACCCCTCGGAGCGAAGACGGCTTGTTTGGGGGGGTTTTGGGGGCTTTTTTGGAAAATATCTATTTTGCTCAATTTTCCATAACTTTGGCCAGGTCGCGGGTGGGGCGAGAGACCCGAAAATTTTTTCGACATCGTTCTGCTTTATTCTTTGTATATCCACCCATTCGGATGCTAGGAGACCCCTCGGAGCGAAGACGGCTTGTTTTGGGGGGTTTTGGGGGCTTTTTTGGAAAATATCTATTTTGCTCAATTTTCCATAACTTTGGCCAGGTCGCGGGTGGGGCGAGAGACCCGAAAATTTTTTCGACATCGTTCTGCTTTATTCTTTGTATATCCACCCATTCGGATGCTAGGAGACCCCTCGGAGCGAAGACGGCTTGTTTGGGGGGGTTTTGGGGGCTTTTTTGGAAAATATCTATTTTGCTCAATTTTCCATAACTCATGCCAGGTCGCGGGTGGGGCGAGAGACCCGAAAAATTTTTCGACATCGTTCTGCTTCATTCTTTGTATATCCACCCATTTGGATGCTAGGAGACCCCTCGGAGAGAAGACGGCTTGTTTGGGGGCTTTTTTGGAAAATATATATTTTGCTCAATTTTCCATAACTTTGGCCAGGTCGCGGGCGGGGCAAGAGACCCGAAAAAAATTTCGACATCGTTCTGCTTTATTCTATGTATATCCACCCATTCGGATGCTAGGAGACCCCTCGGAGCGAAGACGGCTTGTTTGGGGGGGTTTTGGGGGCTTTTTTGGAAAATATCTATTTTGCTCAATTTTCCATAACTTTGGCCAGGTCGCGGGTGGGGCGAGAGACCCGAAAATTTTTTCGACATCGTTCTGCTTTATTCTTTGTATATCCACCCATTCGGATGCTAGGAGACCCCTCGGAGCGAAGACGGCTTGTTTGGGGAGTTTTGGGGGCTTTTTGGAAAATATCTATTTTGCTCAATTTTCCATAACTTTGGCCAGGTCGCGGGTGGGGCGAGAGACCCGAAAAAATTTTCGACATCGTTCTGCTTTATTCTTTGTATATCCACCCATTCGGATGCTAGGAGACCCCTTGGAGCGAAGACGGCTTGTTTGGGGGGGTTTGGGGGCTTTTTTGGAAAATATCTATTTTGCTCAATTTTCCATAACTTTGGCCAGGTCGCGGGTGGGGCGAGAGACCCGAAAAAATGTTCGACATCGTTCTGCTTTATTCTTTGTATATTCACCCATTCGGATGCTAGGAGACCCCTCGGAGCGAAGACGGCTTGTTTGGGGGGGGGGTTTGGGGGCTTTTTTGGAAAATATCTATTTTGCTCAATTTTCCATAACTTTGGCCAGGTCGCGGGTGGGGCGAGAGACCCGAAAACATTTTCGACATCGTTCTGCTTTATTCTTTGTATATCCACCCATTCGGATGCTAGGAGACCCCTCGGAGCGAAGACGGCTTGTTTGGGGGCTTTTTTGGAAAATATCTATTTTGCTCAATTTTCCATAACTTTGGCCAGGTCGCGGGTGGGGCGAGAGACCCGAAAATTTTTTCGACATCGTTCTGCTTTATTCTTTGTATATCCACCCATTCAGATGCTAGGAGACCCCTCGGAGCGAAGACGGCTTGTTTGGGGGGGTTTTGGGGGCTTTTTTGGAAAATATCTATTTTGCTCAATTTTCCATAACTTTGGCCAGGTCGCGGGCGGGGCGAGAGACCCGAAAAAATTTTCGACATCGCTCTGCTTTATTCTATGTATATCCACCCATTCGGATGCTAGGAGACCCCTCGGAGCGAAGACGGCTTGTTTGGGGGGGTTTTGGGGGCTTTTTTGGAAAATATCTTTTTTGCTCAATTTTCCATAACTTTGGCCAGGTCGCGGGTGGGGCGAGAGACCTGAAAAATTTTTCGACATCGTTCTGCTTTATTCTTTGTATATCCACCCATTCGGATGCTAGGAGACCCCTCGGAGCGAAGACGGCTTGTTTGGGGGGGTTTTGGGGGCTTTTTTGGAAAATATCTTTTTTGCTCAATTTTCCATAACTTTGGCCAGGTCGCGGGTGGGGCGAGAGACCCGAAAAATTTTTCGACATCGTTCTGCTTTATTCTTTGTATATCCACCCATTTGGATGCTAGGAGACCCCTCGGAGCGAAGACGGCTTGTTTGGGGGGGTTTTGGGGGCTTTTTTGGAAAATATCTATTTTGCTCAATTTTCCATAACTTTGGCCAGGTCGCGGGTGGGGCGAGAGACCCGAAAATTTTTTCGACATCGTTCTGCTTTATTCTTTGTATATCCACCCATTCGGATGCTAGGAGACCCCTCGGAGCGAAGACGGCTTGTTTGGGGGGGTTTTGGGGGCTTTTTTGGAAAATATCTATTTTGCTCAATTTTCCATAACTTTGGCCAGGTCGCGGGTGGGGCGAGAGACCCGAAAAAATTTTCGACATCGTTCTGCTTTATTCTTTGTATATCCACCCATTCGGATGCTAGGAGACCCCTCGGAGCGAAGACGGCTTGTTTGGGGGGGTTTTGGGGGCTTTTTTGGAAAATATCTATTTTGCTCAATTTTCCATAACTTTGGCCAGGTCGCGGGTGGGGCGAGAGACCCGAAAATTTTTTCGACATCGTTCTGCTTTATTCTTTGTATATCCACCCATTCGGATGCTAGGAGACCCCTCGCAGAGAAGACGGCTTGTTTGGGGGCTTTTTTGGAAAATATATATTTTGCACAATTTTCCATAACTTTGGCCAGGTCGCGGGCGGGGCGAGAGACCCGAAAAAATTTTCGACATCGTTCTGCTTTATTCTATGTATATCCACCCATTCGGATGCTAGGAGTCCCCTCGGAGCGAAGACGGCTTGTTTGGGGGGGTTTTGGGGGCTTTTTTGGAAAATATCTATTTTGCTCAATTTTCCATAACTTTGGCCAGGTCGCGGGTGGGGCAAGAGACCCCAAAAAATTTTCGACATCGTTCTGCTTTATTCTTTGTATATCCACCCATTCAGATGCTAGGAGACCCCTCGGAGCGAAGACGGCTTGTTTGGGGGGGTTTTGGGGGCTTTTTTGGAAAATATCTATTTTGCTCAATTTTCCATAACTTTGGCCAGGTCGCGGGTGGGGCGAGAGACCCGAAAATTTTTTCGACATCGTTCTGCTTTATTCTTTGTATATCCACCCATTCGGATGCTAGGAGACCCCTCGGAGCGAAGACGGCTTGTTTTGGGGGGGTTTTGGGGGCTTTTTTGGAAAATATCTATTTTGCTCAATTTTCCATAACTTTGGCCAGGTCGCGGGTGGGGCGAGAGACCCGAAAATTTTTTCGACATCGTTCTGCTTTATTCTTTGTATATCCACCCATTCGGATGCTAGGAGACCCCTCGGAGAGAAGACGGCTTGTTTGGGGGCTTTTTTGGAAAATATATATTTTGCTCAATTTTCCATAACTTTGGCCAGGTCGCGGGCGGGGCAAGAGACCCGAAAAAAATTTCGACATCGTTCTGCTTTATTCTATGTATATCCACCCATTCGGATGCTAGGAGACCCCTCGGAGCGAAGACGGCTTGTTTCGGGGGCTTTTTTGGAAAATATCTATTTTGCTCAATTTTCCATAACTTTGGCCAGGTCGCGGGTGGGGCGAGAGACCTGAAAAATTTTTCGACATCGTTCTGCTTTATTCTTTGTATATCCACCCATTCGGATGCTAGGAGACCCCTCGGAGCGAAGACGGCTTGTTTGGGGGGGTTTTGGGGGCTTTTTTGGAAAATATCTATTTTGCTCAATTTTCCATAACTTTGGCCAGGTCGCGGGTGGGGCGAGAGACCCGAAATTTTTTTCGACATCGTTCTGCTTTATTCTTTGTATATCCACCCATTCGGATGCTAGGAGACCCCTCGGAGCGAAGACGGCTTGTTTGGGGGGGTTTTGGGGGCTTTTTTGGAAAATATCTATTTTGCTCAATTTTCCATAACTTTGGCCAGGTCGCGGGTGGGGCGAGAGACCCGAAAATTTTTTCGACATCGTTCTTCTTTATTCTTTGTATATCCACCCATTCGGATGCTAGGAGACCCCTCGGAGCGAAGACGGCTTGTTTGGGGAGTTTTGGGGGCTTTTTGGAAAATATCAATTTTGCTCAATTTTCCATAACTTTGGCCAGGTCGCGGGTGGGGCGAGAGACCCGAAAAAATTTTCGACATCGTTCTGCTTTATTCTTTGTATATCCACCCATTCGGATGCTAGGAGACCCCTTGGAGCGAAGACGGCTTGTTTGGGGGGGTTTGGGGGCTTTTTTGGAAAATATCTATTTTGCTCAATTTTCCATAACTTTGGCCAGGTCGCGGGTGGGGCGAGAGACCCGAAAAAATGTTCGACATCGTTCTGCTTTATTCTTTGTATATTCACCCATTCGGATGCTAGGAGACCCCTCGGAGCGAAGACGGCTTGTTTGGGGGGGGGGTTTGGGGGCTTTTTTGGAAAATATCTATTTTGCTCAATTTTCCATAACTTTGGCCAGGTCGCGGGTGGGGCGAGAGACCCGAAAAAATTTTCGACATCGTTCTGCTTTATTCTTTGTATATCCACCCATTCGGATGCTAGGAGACCCCTCGGAGCGAAGACGGCTTGTTTGGGGGGGGGGTTTTGGGGGCTATTTTGGAAAATATCTATTTTGCTCAATTTTCCATAACTTTGGCCAGGTCGCGGGTGGGGCGAGAGACCCGAAAATTTTTTCGACATCGTTCTGCTTTATTCTTTGTATATCCACCCATTCGGATGCTAGGAGACCCCTCGGAGCGAAGACGGCTTATTTGGGGGCTTTTTTGGAAAATATCTATTTTGCTCAATTTTCCATAACTTTGGCCAGGTCGCGGGTGGGGCGAGAGACCCGAAAATTTTTTCGACATCGTTCTGCTTTATTCTTTGTATATCCACCCATTCAGATGCTAGGAGACCCCTCGGAGCGAAGACGGCTTGTTTGGGGGGGTTTTGGGGGCTTTTTTGGAAAATATCTATTTTGCTCAATTTTCCATAACTTTGGCCAGGTCGCGGGTGGGGCGAGAGACCCGAAATTTTTTTCGACATCGTTCTGCTTTATTCTTTGTATATCCACCCATTCGGATGCTAGGAGACCCCTCGGAGCGAAGACGGCTTGTTTGGGGGGGTTTTGGGGGCTTTTTTGGAAAATATCTATTTTGCTCAATTTTCCATAACTTTGGCCAGGTCGCGGGTGGGGCGAGAGACCCGAAAATTTTTTCGACACCGTTCTGCTTTATTCTTTGTATATCCACCCATTCGGATGCTAGGAGACCCCTCGGAGCGAAGACGGCTTGTTTGGGGGGTTTTGGGGGCTTTTTGGAAAATATCTATTTTGCTCAATTTTCCATAACTTTGGCCAGGTCGCGGGTGGGGCGAGAGACCCGAAAAATTTTTCGACATCGTTCTGCTTTATTCTTTGTATATCCACCCATTCGGATGCTAGGAGACCCCTTGGAGCGATGACGGCTTGTTTGGGGGGGTTTGGGGGCTTTTTTGGAAAATATCTATTTTGCTCAATTTTCCATAACTTTGGCCAGGTCGCGGGTGGGGCGAGAGACCCGAAAAAATTTTCGACATCGTTCTGCTTTATTCTTTGTATATCCACCCATTCGGATGCTAGGAGACCCCTCGGAGCGAAGACGGCTTGTTTGGGGGGGGGGGTTTGGGGGCTTTTTTGGAAAATATCTATTTTGCTCAATTTTCCATAACTTTGGCCAGGTCGCGGGTGGGGCGAGAGACCCGAAAATTTTTTCGACATCATTCTGCTTTATTCTTTGTATATCCACCCATTCGGATGCTAGGAGACCCCTCGGAGCAAAGACGGCTTGTTTGGGGGCTTTTTTGGAAAATATCTATTTTGCTCAATTTTCCATAACTTTGACCAGGTCGCGGGTGGGGCGAGAGACCCGAAAAAATTTTCGACATCGTTCTGCTTTATTCTTTGTATATCCACCCATTCGGATGCTAGGAGACCCCTCGGAGCGAAGACGGCTTGTTTGGGGGGGGGTTTGGGGGCTATTTTGGAAAATATCTATTTTGCTCAATTTTCCATAACTTTGGCCAGGTCGCGGGTGGGGCGAGAGACCCGAAAAAATTTTCGACATCGTTCTGCTTTATTCTTTGTATATCCACCCATTCAGATGCTAGGAGACCCCTCGGAGCGAAGACGGCTTGTTTGGGGGGGTTTTGGGGGCTTTTTTGGAAAATATCTATTTTGCTCAATTTTCCATAACTTTGGCCAGGTCACGGGTGGGGCGAGAGACCCGAAAATTTTTTCGACATCGTTCTGCTTTATTCTTTGTATATCCACCCATTCGGATGCTAGGAGACCCCTCGGAGCGAAGACGGCTTGTTTGGGGGCTTTTTTGGAAAATATCTATTTTGCTCAATTTTCCATAACTTTGGCCAGGTCGCGGGTGGGGCGAGAGACCCGAAAATTTTTTCGACATCGTTCTGCTTTATTCTTTGTATATCCACCCATTCGGATGCTAGGAGACCCCTCGGAGCGAAGACGGCTTGTTTGGGGGGGTTTTGGGGGCTTTTTTGGAAAATATCTATTTTGCTCAATTTTCCATAACTTTGGCCAGGTCGCGGGCGGGGCGAGAGACCCGAAAAATTTTTCGACATCGCTCTCCTTTATTCTATGTATATCCACCCATTCGGATGCTAGGAGACCCCTCGGAGCGAAGACGGCTTGTTTGGGGGGGTTTTGGGGGCTTTTTTGGAAAATATCTTTTTTGCTCAATTTTCCATAACTTTGGCCAGGTCGCGGGTGGGGCGAGAGACCCGAAAATTTTTTCGACATCGTTCTGCTTTATTCTTTGTATATCCACCCATTTTGATGCTAGGAGACCCCTCGGAGCGAAGACGGCTTGTTTGGGGGGGTTTTGGGGGCTTTTTTGGAAAATATCTATTTTGCTCAATTTTCCATAACTTTGGCCAGGTCGCGGGTGGGGCGAGAGACCCGAAATTTTTTTCGACATCGTTCTGCTTTATTCTTTGTATATCCACCCATTCGGATGCTAGGAGACCCCTCGGAGCGAAGACGGCTTGTTTGGGGGGGTTTTGGGGGCTTTTTTGGAAAATATCTATTTTGCTCAATTTTCCATAACTTTGGCCAGGTCGCGGGTGGGGCGAGAGACCCGAAAATTTTTTCGACATCGTTCTGCTTTATTCTTTGTATATCCACCCATTCGGATGCTAGGAGACCCCTCGGAGCGAAGACGGCTTGTTTGGGGGGTTTTGGGGGCTTTTTGGAAAATATCTATTTTGCTCAATTTTCCATAACTTTGGCCAGGTCGCGGGTGGGGCGAGAGACCCGAAAAATTTTTCGACATCGTTCTGCTTTATTCTTTGTATATCCACCCATTCGGATGCTAGGAGACCCCTTGGAGCGATGACGGCTTGTTTGGGGGGGTTTGGGGGCTTTTTTGGAAAATATCTATTTTGCTCAATTTTCCATAACTTTGGCCAGGTCGCGGGTGGGGCGAGAGACCCGAAAAAATTTTCGACATCGTTCTGCTTTATTCTTTGTATATCCACCCATTCGGATGCTAGGAGACCCCTCGGAGCGAAGACGGCTTGTTTGGGGGGGGGGGTTTGGGGGCTTTTTTGGAAAATATCTATTTTGCTCAATTTTCCATAACTTTGGCCAGGTCGCGGGTGGGGCGAGAGACCCGAAAATTTTTTCGACATCATTCTGCTTTATTCTTTGTATATCCACCCATTCGGATGCTAGGAGACCCCTCGGAGCAAAGACGGCTTGTTTCGGGGCTTTTTTGGAAAATATCTATTTTGCTCAATTTTCCATAACTTTGACCAGGTCGCGGGTGGGGCGAGAGACCCGAAAAAATTTTCGACATCGTTCTGCTTTATTCTTTGTATATCCACCCATTCGGATGCTAGGAGACCCCTCGGAGCGAAGACGGCTTGTTTGGGGGGGGGTTTGGGGGCTATTTTGGATAATATCTATTTTGCTCAATTTTCCATAACTTTGGCCAGGTCGCGGGTGGGGCGAGAGACCCGAAAAAATTTTCGACATCGTTCTGCTTTATTCTTTGTATATCCACCCATTCAGATGCTAGGAGACCCCTCGGAGCGAAGACGGCTTGTTTGGGGGGGTTTTGGGGGCTTTTTTGGAAAATATCTATTTTGCTCAATTTTCCATAACTTTGGCCAGGTCGCGGGTGGGGCGAGAGACCCGAAAATTTTTTCGACATCGTTCTGCTTTATTCTTTGTATATCCACCCATTCGGATGCTAGGAGACCCCTCGGAGCGAAGACGGCTTGTTTGGGGGCTTTTTTGGAAAATATCTATTTTGCTCAATTTTCCATAACTTTGGCCAGGTCGCGGGTGGGGCGAGAGACCCGAAAATTTTTTCGACATCGTTCTGCTTTATTCTTTGTATATCCACCCATTCAGATGCTAGGAGACCCCTCGGAGCGAAGACGGCTTGTTTGGGGGGGTTTTGGGGGCTTTTTTGGAAAATATCTATTTTGCTCAATTTTCCATAACTTTGGCCAGGTCGCGGGCGGGGCGAGAGACCCGAAAAAATTTTCGACATCGCTCTCCTTTATTCTATGTATATCCACCCATTCGGATGCTAGGAGACCCCTCGGAGCGAAGACGGCTTGTTTGGGGGGGTTTTGGGGGCTTTTTTGGAAAATATCTTTTTTGCTCAATTTTCCATAACTTTGGCCAGGTCGCGGGTGGGGCGAGAGACCCGAAAATTTTTTCGACATCGTTCTGCTTTATTCTTTGTATATCCACCCATTCGGATGCTAGGAGACCCCTCGGAGCGAAGACGGCTTGTTTGGGGGGGTTTTGGGGGCTTTTTTGGAAAATATCTTTTTTGCTCAATTTTCCATAACTTTGGCCAGGTCGCGGGTGGGGCGAGAGACCCGAAAAAATTTTCGACATCGTTCTGCTTTATTCTTTGTATATCCACCCATTCGGATGCTAGGAGACCCCTCGGAGCGAAGACGGCTTGTTTGGGGGGGTTTTGGGGGCTTTTTTGGAAAATATCTATTTTGCTCAATTTTCCATAACTTTGGCCAGGTCGCGGGTGGGGCGAGAGACCCGAAAATTTTTTCGACATCGTTCTGCTATATTCTTTGTATATCCACCCATTCGGATGCTAGGAGACCCCTCGGAGCGAAGACGGCTTGTTTGGGGGGGTTTTGGGGGCTTTTTTGGAAAATATCTATTTTGCTCAATTTTCCATAACTTTGGCCAGGTCGCGGGTGGGGCGAGAGACCCGAAAAAATTTTCGACATCGTTCTGCTTTATTCTTTGTATATCCACCCATTCGGATGCTAGGAGACCCCTCGGAGCGAAGACGGCTTGTTTGGGGGGGTTTTGGGGGCTTTTTTGGAAAATATCTATTTTGCTCAATTTTCCATAACTTTGGCCAGGTCGCGGGTGGGGCGAGAGACCCGAAAATTTTTTCGACATCGTTCTGCTTTATTCTTTGTATATCCACCCATTCGGATGCTAGGAGACCCCTCGGAGAGAAGACGGCTTGTTTGGGGGCTTTTTTGGAAAATATATATTTTGCACAATTTTCCATAACTTTGGCCAGGTCGCGGGCGGGGCGAGAGACCCGAAAAAATTTTCGACATCGTTCTGCTTTATTCTATGTATATCCACCCATTCGGATGCTAGGAGACCCCTCGGAGCGAAGACGGCTTGTTTGGGGGGGTTTTGGGGGCTTTTTTGGAAAATATCTATTTTGCTCAATTTTCCATAACTTTGGCCAGGTCGCGGGTGGGGCGAGAGACCCGAAAAATTTTTCGACATCGTTCTGCTTTATTCTTTGTATATCCACCCATTCGGATGCTAGGAGACCCCTCGGAGCGAAGACGGCTTCTTTGGGGGGGTTTGGGGGGTTTTTTGGAAAATATCTATTTTGCTCAATTTTCCATAACTTTGGCCAGGTCGCGGGTGGGGCGAGAGACCCGAAAAAATTTTCGACATCGTTCTGCTTTATTCTTTGTATATCCACCCATTCAGATGCTAGGAGACCCCTCGGAGCGAAGACGGCTTGTTTGGGGGGGTTTTGGGGGCTTTTTTGGAAAATATCTATTTTGCTCAATTTTCCATAACTTTGGCCAGGTCGCGGGTGGGGCGAGAGACCCGAAAATTTTTTCGACATCGTTCTGCTTTATTCTTTGTATATCCACCCATTCGGATGCTAGGAGACCCCTCGGAGCGAAGACGGCTTGTTTGGGGGGGTTTTGGGGGCTTTTTTGGAAAATATCTATTTTGCTCAATTTTCCATAACTTTGGCCAGGTCGCGGGTGGGGCGAGAGACCCGAAAATTTTTTCGACATCGTTCTGCTTTATTCTTTGTATATCCACCCATTCGGATGCTAGGAGACCCCTCGGAGCGAAGACGGCTTGTTTTGGGGGGTTTTGGGGGCTTTTTTGGAAAATATCTATTTTGCTCAATTTTCCATAACTTTGGCCAGGTCGCGGGTTGGGCGAGAGACCCGAAAATTTTTTCGACATCGTTCTGCTTTATTCTTTGTATATCCACCCATTCGGATGCTAGGAGACCCCTCGGAGCGAAGACGGCTTGTTTGGGGGGGTTTTGGGGGCTTTTTTGGAAAATATCTATTTTGCTCAATTTTCCATAACTTTGGCCAGGTCGCGGGTGGGGCGAGAGACCCGAAAAATTTTTCGTCATCGTTCTGCTTCATTCTTTGTATATCCACCCATTTGGATGCTAGGAGACCCCTCGGAGAGAAGACGGCTTGTTTGGGGGCTTTTTTGGAAAATATATATTTTGCTCAATTTTCCATAACTTTGGCCAGGTCGCGGGCGGGGCAAGAGACCCGAAAAAAATTTCGACATCGTTCTGCTTTATTCTATGTATATCCACCCATTCGGATGCTAGGAGACCCCTCGGAGCGAAGACGGCTTGTTTCGGGGGCTTTTTTGGAAAATATCTATTTTGCTCAATTTTCCATAACTTTGGCCAGGTCGCGGGTGGGGCGAGAGACCCGAAAAATTTTTCGACATCGTTCTGCTTTATTCTTTGTATATCCACCCATTCGGATGCTAGGAGACCCCTCGGAGCGAAGACGGCTTGTTTGGGGGGGTTTTGGGGGCTTTTTTGGAAAATATCTATTTTGCTCAATTTTCCATAACTTTGGCCAGGTCGCGGGTGGGGCGAGAGACCCGAAATTTTTTTCGACATCGTTCTGCTTTATTCTTTGTATATCCACCCATTCGGATGCTAGGAGACCCCTCGGAGCGAAGACGGCTTGTTTGGGGGGGTTTTGGGGGCTTTTTTGGAAAATATCTATTTTGCTCAATTTTCCATAACTTTGGCCAGGTCGCGGGTGGGGCGAGAGACCCAAAAATTTTTTCGACATCGTTCTGCTTTATTCTTTGTATATCCACCCATTCGGATGCTAGGAGACCCCTCGGAGAGAAGACGGCTTGTTTGGGGGCTTTTTTGGAAAATATATATTTTGCACAATTTTCCATAACTTTGGCCAGGTCGCGGGCGGGGCGAGAGACCCGAAAAAATTTTCGACATCGTTCTGCTTTATTCTATGTATATCCACCCATTCGGATGCTAGGAGACCCCTCGGAGCGAAGACGGCTTGTTTGGGGGGGTTTTGGGGGCTTTTTTGGAAAATATCTATTTTGCTCAATTTTCCATAACTTTGGCCAGGTCGCGGGTGGGGCGAGAGACCCGAAAAATTTTTCGACATCGTTCTGCTTTATTCTTTGTATATCCACCCATTCGGATGCTAGGAGACCCCTCGGAGCGAAGACGGCTTCTTTGGGGGGGTTTTGGAGGTTTTTTGGAAAATATCTATTTTGCTCAATTTTCCATAACTTTGGCCAGGTCGCGGGTGGGGCGAGAGACCCGTAAAAATTTTCGACATCGTTCTGCTTTATTCTTTGTATATCCACCCATTCAGATGCTAGGAGACCCCTCGGAGCGAAGATGGCTTGTTTGGGGGGTTTTGGGGGCTTTTTTGGAAAATATCTATTTTGCTCAATTTTCCATAACTTTGGCCAGGTCGCGGGTGGGGCGAGAGACCCGAAAATTTTTTCGACATCGTTCTGCTTTATTCTTTGTATATCCACCCATTCGGATGCTAGGAGACCCCTCGGAGCGAAGACGGCTTGTTTGGGGGGGTTTTGGGGGCTTTTTTGGAAAATATCTATTTTGCTCAATTTTCCATAACTTTGGCCAGGTCGCGGGTGGGGCGAGAGACCCGAAAAATTTTTCGACATCGTTCTGCTTCATTCTTTGTATATCCACCCATTTGGATGCTAGGAGACCCCTCGGAGAGAAGACGGCTTGTTTGGGGGCTTTTTTGGAAAATATATATTTTGCTCAATTTTCCATAACTTTGGCCAGGTCGCGGGCGGGGCAAGAGACCCGAAAAAAATTTCGACATCGTTCTGCTTTATTCTATGTATATCCACCCATTCGGATGCTAGGAGACCCCTCGGAGCGAAGACGGCTTGTTTCGGGGGCTTTTTTGGAAAATATCTATTTTGCTCAATTTTCCATAACTTTGGCCAGGTCGCGGGTGGGGCGAGAGACCCGAAAATTTTTTCGACATCGTTCTGCTTTATTCTTTGTATATCCACCCATTCGGATGCTAGGAGACCCCTCGGAGCGAAGACGGCTTGTTTGGGGGGGTTTTGGGGGCTTTTTTGGAAAATATCTATTTTGCTCAATTTTCCATAACTTTGGCCAGGTCGCGGGTGGGGCGAGAGACCCGAAATTTTTTTCGACATCGTTCTGCTTTATTCTTTGTATATCCACCCATTCGGATGCTAGGAGACCCCTCGGAGCGAAGACGGCTTGTTTGGGGGGGTTTTGGGGGCTTTTTTGGAAAATATCTATTTTGCTCAATTTTCCATAACTTTGGCCAGGTCGCGGGTGGGGCGAGAGACCCGAAAATTTTTTCGACATCGTTCTGCTTTATTCTTTGTATATCCACCCATTCGGATGCTAGGAGACCCCTCGGAGAGAAGACGGCTTGTTTGGGGGCTTTTTTGGAAAATATATATTTTGCACAATTTTCCATAACTTTGGCCAGGTCGCGGGCGGGGCGAGAGACCCGAAAAAATTTTCGACATCGTTCTGCTTTATTCTATGTATATCCACCCATTCGGATGCTAGGAGACCCCTCGGAGCGAAGACGGCTTGTTTGGGGGGGTTTTGGGTGCTTTTTTGGAAAATATCTATTTTGCTCAATTTTCCATAACTTTGGCCAGGTCGCGGGTGGGGCGAGAGACCCGAAAAATTTTTCGACATCGTTCTGCTTTATTCTTTGTATATCCACCCATTCGGATGCTAGGAGACCCCTCGGAGCGAAGACGGCTTCTTTGGGGGGGTTTTGGAGGTTTTTTGGAAAATATCTATTTTGCTCAATTTTCCATAACTTTGGCCAGGTCGCGGGTGGGGCGAGAGACCCGTAAAAATTTTCGACATCGTTCTGCTTTATTCTTTGTATATCCACCCATTCAGATGCTAGGAGACCCCTCGGAGCGAAGATGGCTTGTTTGGGGGGTTTTGGGGGCTTTTTTGGAAAATATCTATTTTGCTCAATTTTCCATAACTTTGGCCAGGTCGCGGGTGGGGCGAGAGACCCGAAAATTTTTTCGACATCGTTCTGCTTTATTCTTTGTATATCCACCCATTCGGATGCTAGGAGACCCCTCGGAGCGAAGACGGCTTGTTTGGGGGGGTTTTGGGGGCTTTTTTGGAAAATATCTATTTTGCTCAATTTTCCATAACTTTGGCCAGGTCGCGGGTGGGGCGAGAGACCCGAAAATTTTTTCGACATCGTTCTGCTTTATTCTTTGTATATCCACCCATTCGGATGCTAGGAGACCCCTCGGAGCGAAGACGGCTTGTTTTGGGGGGTTTTGGGGGCTTTTTTGGAAAATATCTATTTTGCTCAATTTTCCATAACTTTGGCCAGGTCGCGGGTGGGGCGAGAGACCCGAAAATTTTTTCGACATCGTTCTGCTTTATTCTTTGTATATCCACCCATTCGGATGCTAGGAGACCCCTCGGAGCGAAGACGGCTTGTTTGGGGGGGTTTTGGGGGCTTTTTTGGAAAATATCTATTTTGCTCAATTTTCCATAACTTTGGCCAGGTCGCGGGTGGGGCGAGAGACCCGAAAAATTTTTCGACATCGTTCTGCTTCATTCTTTGTATATCCACCCATTTGGATGCTAGGAGACCCCTCGGAGAGAAGACGGCTTGTTTGGGGGCTTTTTTGGAAAATATATATTTTGCTCAATTTTCCATAACTTTGGCCAGGTCGCGGGTGGGGCGAGAGACCCGAAAATTTTTTCGACATCGTTCTGCTTTATTCTTTGTATATCCACCCATTCGGATGCTAGGAGACCCCTCGGAGCGAAGACGGCTTGTTTGGGGGGGTTTTGGGGGCTTTTTTGGAAAATATCTATTTTGCTCAATTTTCCATAACTTTGGCCAGGTCGCGGGTGGGGGTAGAGACCCGAAAATTTTTTCGACATCGTTCTGCTTTATTCTTTGTATATCCACCCATTCGGATGCTAGGAGACCCCTCGGAGCGAAGACGGCTTGTTTTGGTGGGTTTTGGGGGCTTTTTTGGAAAATATCTATTTTGCTCATTTTTCCATAACTTTGGCCAGGTCGCGGGTGGGGCGAGAGACCCGAAAATTTTTTCGACATCGTTCTGCTTTATTCTTTGTATATCCACCCATTCGGATGCTAGGAGACCCCTCGGAGCGAAGACGGCTTGTTTGGGGGGGTTTTGGGGGCTTTTTTGGAAAATATCTATTTTGCTCAATTTTCCATAACTTTGGCCAGGTCGCGGGTGGGGCGAGAGACCCGAAAAATTTTTCGACATCGTTCTGCTTCATTCTTTGTATATCCACCCATTTGGATGCTAGGAGACCCCTCGGAGAGAAGACGGCTTGTTTGGGGGCTTTTTTGGAAAATATATATTTTGCTCAATTTTCCATAACTTTGGCCAGGTCGCGGGCGGGGCAAGAGACCCGAAAAAAATTTCGACATCGTTCTGCTTTATTCTATGTATATCCACCCATTCGGATGCTAGGAGACCCCTCGGAGCGAAGACGGCTTGTTTCGGGGGCTTTTTTGGAAAATATCTATTTTGCTCAATTTTCCATAACTTCGGCCAGGTCGCGGGTGGGGCGAGAGACCCGAAAAAATTTTCGACATCGTTCTGCTTTATTCTTTGTATATCCACCCATTCGGATGCTAGGAGACCCCTCGGAGCGAAGACGGCTTGTTTGGGGGGGTTTTGGGGGCTTTTTTGGAAAATATCTATTTTGCTCAATTTTCCATAACTTTGGCCAGGTCGCGGGTGGGGCGAGAGACCCGAAATTTTTTTCGACATCGTTCTGCTTTATTCTTTGTATATCCACCCATTCGGATGCTAGGAGACCCCTCGGAGCGAAGACGGCTTGTTTGGGGGGGTTTTGGGGGCTTTTTTGGAAAATATCTATTTTGCTCAATTTTCCATAACTTTGGCCAGGTCGCGGGTGGGGCGAGAGACCCGAAAATTTTTTCGACATCGTTCTGCTTTATTCTTTGTATATCCACCCATTCGGATGCTAGGAGACCCCTCGGAGCGAAGACGGCTTGTTTGGGGAGTTTTGGGGGCTTTTTGGAAAATATCTATTTTGCTCAATTTTCCATAACTTTGGCCAGGTCGCGGGTGGGGCGAGAGACCCGAAAAAATTTTCGACATCGTTCTGCTTTATTCTTTGTATATCCACCCATTCGGATGCTAGGAGACCCCTTGGAGCGAAGACGGCTTGTTTGGGGGGGTTTGGGGGCTTTTTTGGAAAATATCTATTTTGCTCAATTTTCCATAACTTTGGCCAGGTCGAGGGTGGGGCGAGAGACCCGAAAAAATGTTCGACATCGTTCTGCTTTATTCTTTGTATATTCACCCATTCGGATGCTAGGAGACCCCTCGGAGCGAAGACGGCTTGTTTGGGGGGGGGGTTTGGGGGCTTTTTTGGAAAATATCTATTTTGCTCAATTTTCCATAACTTTGGCCAGGTCGCGGGTGGGGCGAGAGACCCGAAAAAATTTTCGACATCGTTCTGCTTTATTCTTTGTATATCCACCCATTCGGATGCTAGGAGACCCCTCGGAGCGAAGACGGCTTGTTTGGGGGGGGGGTTTGGGGGCTATTTTGGAAAATATCTATTTTGCTCAATTTTCCATAACTTTGGCCAGGTCGCGGGTGGGGCGAGAGACCCGAAAAATTTTTCGACATCGTTCTGCTTTATTCTTTGTATATCCACCCATTCAGATGCTAGGAGACCCCTCGGAGCGAAGACGGTTTGTTTGGGGAGGTTTTGGGGGCTTTTTTGGAAAATATCTATTTTGCTCAATTTTCCATAACTTTGGCCAGGTCGCGGGTGGGGCGAGAGACCCGAAAATTTTTTCGACATCGTTCTGCTTTATTCTTTGTATATCCACCCATTCGGATGCTAGGAGACCCCTCGGAGCGAAGACGGCTTATTTGGGGGCTTTTTTGGAAAATATCTATTTTGCTCAATTTTCCATAACTTTGGCCAGGTCGCGGGTGGGGCGAGAGACCCGAAAAATTTTTCGACATCGTTCTGCTTTATTCTTTGTATATCCACCCATTCAGATGCTAGGAGACCCCTCGGAGCGAAGACGGCTTGTTTGGGGGGGTTTTGGGGGCTTTTTTGGAAAATATCTATTTTGCTCAATTTTCCATAACTTTGGCCAGGTCGCGGGCGGGGCGAGAGACCCGAAAAATTTTTCGACATCGCTCTGCTTTATTCTATGTATATCCACCCATTCGGATGCTAGGAGACCCCTCGGAGCGAAGACGGCTTGTTTGGGGGGGTTTTGGGGGCTTTTTTGGAAAATATCTTTTTTGCTCAATTTTCCATAACTTTGGCCAGGTCGCGGGTGGGGCGAGAGACCCGAAAAAATTTTCGACATCGTTCTGCTTTATTCTTTGTATATCCACCCATTCGGATGCTAGGAGACCCCTCGGAGCGAAGACGGCTTGTTTGGGGGGGTTTTGGGGGCTTTTTTGGAAAATATCTATTTTGCTCAATTTTCCATAACTTTGACCAGGTCGCGGGTGGGGCGAGAGACCCGAAAAAATTTTCGACATCGTTCTGCTTTATTCTTTGTATATCCACCCATTCGGATGCTAGGAGACCCCTCGGAGCGAAGACGGCTTATTTGGGGGGGGGTTTTGGGGGCTATTTTGGAAAATATCTATTTTGCTCAATTTTCCATAACTTTGGCCAGGTCGCGGGTGGGGCGAGAGACCCGAAAAAATTTTCGACATCGTTCTGCTTTATTCTTTGTATATCCACCCATTCAGATGCTAGGAGACCCCTCGGAGCGAAGACGGCTTGTTTGGGGGGGTTTTGGGGGCTTTTTTGGAAAATATCTATTTTGCTCAATTTTCCATAACTTTGGCCAGGTCGCGGGTGGGGCGAGAGACCCGAAAATTTTTTCGACATCGTTCTGCTTTATTCTTTGTATATCCACCGATTCAGATGCTAGGAGACCCCTCGGAGCGAAGACGGCTTGTTTGGGGGGGTTTTGGGGGCTTTTTTGGAAAATATCTATTTTGCTCAATTTTCCATAACTTTGGCCAGGTCGCGGGCGGGGCGAGAGACCCGAAAAAATTTTCGACATCGCTCTGCTTTATTCTATGTATATCCACCCATTCGGATGCTAGGAGACCCCTCGGAGCGAAGACGGCTTGTTTGGGGGGGTTTTGGGGGCTTTTTTGGAAAATATCTTTTTTGCTCAATTTTCCATAACTTTGGCCAGGTCGCGGGTGGGGCGAGAGACCCGAAAAAATTTTCGACATCGTTCTGCTTTATTCTTTGTATATCCACCCATTCGGATGCTAGGAGACCCCTCGGAGCGAAGACGGCTTGTTTGGGGGGGTTTTGGGGGCTTTTTTGGAAAATATCTTTTTTGCTCAATTTTCCATAACTTTGGCCAGGTCGCGGGTGGGGCGAGAGACCCGAAAAATTTTTCGACATCGTTCTGCTTTATTCTTTGTATATCCACCCATTCGGATGCTAGGAGACCCCTCGGAGCGAAGACGGCTTGTTTGGGGGGGTTTTGGGGGCTTTTTTGGAAAATATCTATTTTGCTCAATTTTCCATAACTTTGGCCAGGTCGCGGGTGGGGCGAGAGACCCGAAAAATTTTTCGACATCGTTCTGCTTTATTCTTTGTATATCCACCCATTCGGATGCTAGGAGACCCCTCGGAGAGAAGACGGCTTGTTTGGGGGCTTTTTTGGAAAATATTTATTTGGCACAATTTTCCATAACTTTGGCCAGGTCGCGGGCGGGGCGAGAGACCCGAAAAAATTTTCGACATCGTTCTGCTTTATTCTATGTATATCCACCCATTCGGATGCTAGGAGACCCCTCGGAGCGAAGACGGCTTGTTTGGGGGGGTTTTGGGGGCTTTTTTGGAAAATATCTATTTTGCTCAATTTTCCATAACTTTGGCCAGGTCGCGGGTGGGGCAAGAGACCCCAAAAAATTTTCGACATCGTTCTGCTTTATTCTTTGTATATCCACCCATTCAGATGCTAGGAGACCCCTCGGAGCGAAGACGGCTTGTTTGGGGGGGTTTTGGGGGCTTTTTTGGAAAATATCTATTTTGCTCAATTTTCCATAACTTTGGCCAGGTCGCGGGTGGGGCGAGAGACCCGAAAATTTTTTCGACATCGTTCTGCTTTATTCTTTGTATATCCACCCATTCGGATGCTAGGAGACCCCTCGGAGCGAAGACGGCTTGTTTTGGGGGGGTTTTGGGGGCTTTTTTGGAAAATATCTATTTTGCTCAATTTTCCATAACTTTGGCCAGGTCGCGGGTGGGGCGAGAGACCCGAAAATTTTTTCGACATCGTTCTGCTTTATTCTTTGTATATCCACCGATTCGGATGCTAGGAGACCCCTCGGAGCGAAGACGGCTTGTTTTGGGGGCTTTTTTGGAAAATATCTATTTTGCACAATTTTCCATAACTTTGGCCAGGTCGCGGGCGGGGCGAGAGACCCGAAAAAATTTTCGACATCGTTCTGCTTTATTCTATGTATATCCACCCATTCGGATGCTAGGAGTCCCCTCGGAGCGAAGACGGCTTGTTTGGGGGGGTTTTGGGGGCTTTTTTGGAAAATATCTATTTTGCTCAATTTTCCATAACTTTGGCCAGGTCGCGGGTGGGGCAAGAGACCCCAAAAAATTTTCGACATCGTTCTGCTTTATTCTTTGTATATCCACCCATTCAGATGCTAGGAGACCCCTCGGAGCGAAGACGGCTTGTTTGGGGGGGTTTTGGGGGCTTTTTTGGAAAATATCTATTTTGCTCAATTTTCCATAACTTTGGCCAGGTCGCGGGTGGGGCGAGAGACCCGAAAATTTTTTCGACATCGTTCTGCTTTATTCTTTGTATATCCACCCATTCGGATGCTAGGAGACCCCTCGGAGCGAAGACGGCTTGTTTTGGGGGGGTTTTGGGGGCTTTTTTGGAAAATATCTATTTTGCTCAATTTTCCATAACTTTGGCCAGGTCGCGGGTGGGGCGAGAGACCCGAAAATTTTTTCGACATCGTTCTGCTTTATTCTTTGTATATCCACCGATTCGGATGCTAGGAGACCCCTCGGAGCGAAGACGGCTTGTTTTGGGGGGTTTTGGGGGCTTTTTTGGAAAATATCTATTTTGCACAATTTTCCATAACTTTGGCCAGGTCGCGGGCGGGGCGAGAGACCCGAAAAAATTTTCGACATCGTTCTGCTTTATTCTATGTATATCCACCCATTCGGATGCTAGGAGTCCCCTCGGAGCGAAGACGGCTTGTTTGGGGGGGTTTTGGGGGCTTTTTTGGAAAATATCTATTTTGCTCAATTTTCCATAACTTTGGCCAGGTCGCGGGTGGGGCAAGAGACCCCAAAAAATTTTCGACATCGTTCTGCTTTATTCTTTGTATATCCACCCATTCAGATGCTAGGAGACCCCTCGGAGCGAAGACGGCTTGTTTGGGGGGGTTTTGGGGGCTTTTTTGGAAAATATCTATTTTGCTCAATTTTCCATAACTTTGGCCAGGTCGCGGGTGGGGCGAGAGACCCAAAAATTTTTTCGACATCGTTCTGCTTTATTCTTTGTATATCCACCCATTCGGATGCTAGGAGACCCCTCGGAGCGAAGACGGCTTGTTTTGGGGGCTTTTTTGGAAAATATCTATTTTGCTCAATTTTCCATAACTTTGGCCAGGTCGCGGGTGGGGCGAGAGACCCGAAAATTTTTTCGACATCGTTCTGCTTTATTCTTTGTATATCCACCGATTCGGATGCTAGGAGACCCCTCGGAGCGAAGACGGCTTGTTTTGGGGGGTTTTGGGGGCTTTTTTGGAAAATATCTATTTTGCTCAATTTTCCATAACTTTGGCCAGGTCGCGGGTGGGGCGAGAGACCCGAAAATTTTTTCGACATCGTTCTGCTTTATTCTTTGTATATCCACCGATTCGGATGCTAGGAGACCCCTCGGAGCGAAGACGGCTTGTTTTGGGGGGTTTTGGGGGCTTTTTTGGAAAATATCTATTTTGCTCAATTTTCCATAACTTTGGCCAGGTCGCGGGTGGGGCGAGAGACCCGAAAAATTTTTCGACATCGTTCTGCTTCATTCTTTGTATATCCACCCATTTGGATGCTAGGAGACCCCTCGGAGAGAAGACGGCTTGTTTGGGGGCTTTTTTGGAAAATATATATTTTGCTCAATTTTCCATAACTTTGGCCAGGTCGCGGGCGGGGCAAGAGACCCGAAAAAAATTTCGACATCGTTCTGCTTTATTCTATGTATATCCACCCATTCGGATGCTAGGAGACCCCTCGGAGCGAAGACGGCTTGTTTCGGGGGCTTTTTTGGAAAATATCTATTTTGCTCAATTTTCCATAACTTTGGCCAGGTCGCGGGTGGGGCGAGAGACCTGAAAAATTTTTCGACATCGTTCTGCTTTATTCTTTGTATATCCACCCATTCGGATGCTAGGAGACCCCTCGGAGCGAAGACGGCTTGTTTGGGGGGGTTTTGGGGGCTTTTTTGGAAAATATCTATTTTGCTCAATTTTCCATAACTTTGGCCAGGTCGCGGGTGGGGCGAGAGACCCGAAAAAATTTTCGACATCGTTCTGCTTTATTCTTTGTATATCCACCCATTCGGATGCTAGGAGACCCCTCGGAGCGAAGACGGCTTGTTTGGGGGGGTTTTGGGGGCTTTTTTGGAAAATATCTATTTTGCTCAATTTTCCATAACTTTGGCCAGGTCGCGGGTGGGGCGAGAGACCCGAAAATTTTTTCGACATCGTTCTGCTTTATTCTTTGTATATCCACCCATTCGGATGCTAGGAGACCCCTCGGAGCGAAGACGGCTTGTTTGGGGAGTTTTGGGGGCTTTTTGGAAAATATCTATTTTGCTCAATTTTCCATAACTTTGGCCAGGTCGCGGGTGGGGCGAGAGACCCGAAAAAATTTTCGACATCGTTCTGCTTTATTCTTTGTATATCCACCCATTCGGATGCTAGGAGACCCCTTGGAGCGAAGACGGCTTGTTTGGGGGGGTTTGGGGGCTTTTTTGGAAAATATCTATTTTGCTCAATTTTCCATAACTTTGGCCAGGTCGCGGGTGGGGCGAGAGACCCGAAAAAATGTTCGACATCGTTCTGCTTTATTCTTTGTATATTCACCCATTCGGATGCTAGGAGACCCCTCGGAGCGAAGACGGCTTGTTTGGGGGGGGGGTTTGGGGGCTTTTTTGGAAAATATCTATTTTGCTCAATTTTCCATAACTTTGGCCAGGTCGCGGGTGGGGCGAGAGACCCGAAAAAATTTTCGACATCGTTCTGCTTTATTCTTTGTATATCCACCCATTCGGATGCTAGGAGACCCCTCGGAGCGAAGACGGCTTGTTTGGGGGGGGGGTTTTGGGGGCTATTTTGGAAAATATCTATTTTGCTCAATTTTCCATAACTTTGGCCAGGTCGCGGGTGGGGCGAGAGACCCGAAAATTTTTTCGACATCGTTCTGCTTTATTCTTTGTATATCCACCCATTCGGATGCTAGGAGACCCCTCGGAGCGAAGACGGCTTATTTGGGGGCTTTTTTGGAAAATATCTATTTTGCTCAATTTTCCATAACTTTGGCCAGGTCGCGGGTGGGGCGAGAGACCCGAAAATTTTTTCGACATCGTTCTGCTTTATTCTTTGTATATCCACCCATTCAGATGCTAGGAGACCCCTCGGAGCGAAGACGGCTTGTTTGGGGGGGTTTTGGGGGCTTTTTTGGAAAATATCTATTTTGCTCAATTTTCCATAACTTTGGCCAGGTCGCGGGTGGGGCGAGAGACCCGAAATTTTTTTCGACATCGTTCTGCTTTATTCTTTGTATATCCACCCATTCGGATGCTAGGAGACCCCTCGGAGCGAAGACGGCTTGTTTGGGGGGGTTTTGGGGGCTTTTTTGGAAAATATCTATTTTGCTCAATTTTCCATAACTTTGGCCAGGTCGCGGGTGGGGCGAGAGACCCGAAAATTTTTTCGACATCGTTCTGCTTTATTCTTTGTATATCCACCCATTCGGATGCTAGGAGACCCCTCGGAGCGAAGACGGCTTGTTTGGGGGGTTTTGGGGGCTTTTTGGAAAATATCTATTTTGCTCAATTTTCCATAACTTTGGCCAGGTCGCGGGTGGGGCGAGAGACCCGAAAAATTTTTCGACATCGTTCTGCTTTATTCTTTGTATATCCACCCATTCGGATGCTAGGAGACCCCTTGGAGCGATGACGGCTTGTTTGGGGGGGTTTGGGGGCTTTTTTGGAAAATATCTATTTTGCTCAATTTTCCATAACTTTGGCCAGGTCGCGGGTGGGGCGAGAGACCCGAAAAAATTTTCGACATCGTTCTGCTTTATTCTTTGTATATCCACCCATTCGGATGCTAGGAGACCCCTCGGAGCGAAGACGGCTTGTTTGGGGGGGTTTTGGGGGCTTTTTTGGAAAATATCTATTTTGCTCAATTTTCCATAACTTTGGCCAGGTCGCGGGTGGGGCGAGAGACCCGAAAAAATTTTCGACATCGTTCTGCTTTATTCTTTGTATATCCACCCATTCGGATGCTAGGAGACCCCTCGGAGCGAAGACGGCTTGTTTGGGGGGGTTTTGGGGGCTTTTTTGGAAAATATCTATTTTGCTCAATTTTCCATAACTTTGGCCAGGTCGCGGGTGGGGCGAGAGACCCGAAAATTTTTTCGACATCGTTCTGCTTTATTCTTTGTATATCCACCCATTCGGATGCTAGGAGACCCCTCGGAGCGAAGACGGCTTGTTTGGGGAGTTTTGGGGGCTTTTTGGAAAATATCTATTTTGCTCAATTTTCCATAACTTTGGCCAGGTCGCGGGTGGGGCGAGAGACCCGAAAAAATTTTCGACATCGTTCTGCTTTATTCTTTGTATATCCACCCATTCGGATGCTAGGAGACCCCTTGGAGCGAAGACGGCTTGTTTGGGGGGGTTTGGGGGCTTTTTTGGAAAATATCTATTTTGCTCAATTTTCCATAACTTTGGCCAGGTCGCGGGTGGGGCGAGAGACCCGAAAAAATGTTCGACATCGTTCTGCTTTATTCTTTGTATATTCACCCATTCGGATGCTAGGAGACCCCTCGGAGCGAAGACGGCTTGTTTGGGGGGGGGGTTTGGGGGCTTTTTTGGAAAATATCTATTTTGCTCAATTTTCCATAACTTTGGCCAGGTCGCGGGTGGGGCGAGAGACCCGAAAAAATTTTCGACATCGTTCTGCTTTATTCTTTGTATATCCACCCATTCGGATGCTAGGAGACCCCTCGGAGCGAAGACGGCTTGTTTGGGGGGGGGGTTTTGGGGGCTATTTTGGAAAATATCTATTTTGCTCAATTTTCCATAACTTTGGCCAGGTCGCGGGTGGGGCGAGAGACCCGAAAATTTTTTCGACATCGTTCTGCTTTATTCTTTGTATATCCACCCATTCGGATGCTAGGAGACCCCTTGGAGCGATGACGGCTTGTTTGGGGGGGTTTGGGGGCTTTTTTGGAAAATATCTATTTTGCTCAATTTTCCATAACTTTGGCCAGGTCGCGGGTGGGGCGAGAGACCCGAAAAAATTTTCGACATCGTTCTGCTTTATTCTTTGTATATCCACCCATTCGGATGCTAGGAGACCCCTCGGAGCGAAGACGGCTTGTTTGGGGGGGGGGGTTTGGGGGCTTTTTTGGAAAATATCTATTTTGCTCAATTTTCCATAACTTTGGCCAGGTCGCGGGTGGGGCGAGAGACCCGAAAATTTTTTCGACATCATTCTGCTTTATTCTTTGTATATCCACCCATTCGGATGCTAGGAGACCCCTCGGAGCAAAGACGGCTTGTTTGGGGGCTTTTTTGGAAAATATCTATTTTGCTCAATTTTCCATAACTTTGACCAGGTCGCGGGTGGGGCGAGAGACCCGAAAAAATTTTCGACATCGTTCTGCTTTATTCTTTGTATATCCACCCATTCGGATGCTAGGAGACCCCTCGGAGCGAAGACGGCTTGTTTGGGGGGGGGTTTGGGGGCTATTTTGGAAAATATCTATTTTGCTCAATTTTCCATAACTTTGGCCAGGTCGCGGGTGGGGCGAGAGACCCGAAAAAATTTTCGACATCGTTCTGCTTTATTCTTTGTATATCCACCCATTCAGATGCTAGGAGACCCCTCGGAGCGAAGACGGCTTGTTTGGGGGGGTTTTGGGGGCTTTTTTGGAAAATATCTATTTTGCTCAATTTTCCATTACTTTGGCCAGGTCGCGGGTGGGGCGAGAGACCCGAAAATTTTTTCGACATCGTTCTGCTTTATTCTTTGTATATCCACCCATTCGGATGCTAGGAGACCCCTCGGAGCGAAGACGGCTTGTTTGGGGGCTTTTTTGGAAAATATCTATTTTGCTCAATTTTCCATAACTTTGGCCAGGTCGCGGGTGGGGCGAGAGACCCGAAAATTTTTTCGACATCGTTCTGCTTTATTCTTTGTATATCCACCCATTCAGATGCTAGGAGACCCCTCGGAGCGAAGACGGCTTGTTTGGGGGGGTTTTGGGGGCTTTTTTGGAAAATATCTATTTTGCTCAATTTTCCATAACTTTGGCCAGGTCGCGGGCGGGGCGAGAGACCCGAAAAAATTTTCGACATCGCTCTCCTTTATTCTATGTATATCCACCCATTCGGATGCTAGGAGACCCCTCGGAGCGAAGACGGCTTGTTTGGGGGGGTTTTGGGGGCTTTTTTGGAAAATATCTTTTTTGCTCAATTTTCCATAACTTTGGCCAGGTCGCGGGTGGGGCGAGAGACCCGAAAATTTTTTCGACATCGTTCTGCTTTATTCTTTGTATATCCACCCATTCGGATGCTAGGAGACCCCTCGGAGCGAAGACGGCTTGTTTGGGGGGGTTTTGGGGGCTTTTTTGGAAAATATCTTTTTTGCTCAATTTTCCATAACTTTGGCCAGGTCGCGGGTGGGGCGAGAGACCCGAAAAAATTTTCGACATCGTTCTGCTTTATTCTTTGTATATCCACCCATTCGGATGCTAGGAGACCCCTCGGAGCGAAGACGGCTTGTTTGGGGGGGTTTTGGGGGCTTTTTTGGAAAATATCTATTTTGCTCAATTTTCCATAACTTTGGCCAGGTCGCGGGTGGGGCGAGAGACCCGAAAATTTTTTCGACATCGTTCTGCTTTATTCTTTGTATATCCACCCATTCGGATGCTAGGAGACCCCTCGGAGCGAAGACGGCTTGTTTGGGGGCTTTTTTGGAAAATATCTATTTTGCTCAATTTTCCATAACTTTGGCCAGGTCGCGGGTGGGGCGAGAGACCCGAAAATTTTTTCGACATCGTTCTGCTTTATTCTTTGTATATCCACCCATTCAGATGCTAGGAGACCCCTCGGAGCGAAGACGGCTTGTTTGGGGGGGTTTTGGGGGCTTTTTTGGAAAATATCTATTTTGCTCAATTTTCCATAACTTTGGCCAGGTCGCGGGCGGGGCGAGAGACCCGAAAAAATTTTCGACATCGCTCTCCTTTATTCTATGTATATCCACCCATTCGGATGCTAGGAGACCCCTCGGAGCGAAGACGGCTTGTTTGGGGGGGTTTTGGGGGCTTTTTTGGAAAATATCTTTTTTGCTCAATTTTCCATAACTTTGGCCAGGTCGCGGGTGGGGCGAGAGACCCGAAAATTTTTTCGACATCGTTCTGCTTTATTCTTTGTATATCCACCCATTCGGATGCTAGGAGACCCCTCGGAGCGAAGACGGCTTGTTTGGGGGGGTTTTGGGGGCTTTTTTGGAAAATATCTTTTTTGCTCAATTTTCCATAACTTTGGCCAGGTCGCGGGTGGGGCGAGAGACCCGAAAAAATTTTCGACATCGTTCTGCTTTATTCTTTGTATATCCACCCATTCGGATGCTAGGAGACCCCTCGGAGCGAAGACGGCTTGTTTGGGGGGGTTTTGGGGGCTTTTTTGGAAAATATCTATTTTGCTCAATTTTCCATAACTTTGGCCAGGTCGCGGGTGGGGCGAGAGACCCGAAAATTTTTTCGACATCGTTCTGCTTTATTCTTTGTATATCCACCCATTCGGATGCTAGGAGACCCCTCGGAGCGAAGACGGCTTGTTTGGGGGGGTTTTGGGGGCTTTTTTGGAAAATATCTATTTTGCTCAATTTTCCATAACTTTGGCCAGGTCGCGGGTGGGGCGAGAGACCCGAAAAAAATTTCGACATCGTTCTGCTTTATTCTTTGTATATCCACCCATTCGGATGCTAGGAGACCCCTCGGAGCGAAGACGGCTTGTTTGGGGGGGTTTTGGGGGCTTTTTTGGAAAATATCTATTTTGCTCAATTTTCCATAACTTTGGCCAGGTCGCGGGTGGGGCGAGAGACCCGAAAATTTTTTCGACATCGTTCTGCTTTATTCTTTGTATATCCACCCATTCGGATGCTAGCAGACCCCTCGGAGAGAAGACGGCTTGTTTGGGGGCTTTTTTGGAAAATATATATTTTGCACAATTTTCCATAACTTTGGCCAGGTCGCGGGCGGGGCGAGAGACCCGAAAAAATTTTCGACATCGTTCTGCTTTATTCTATGTATATCCACCCATTCGGATGCTAGGAGACCCCTCGGAGCGAAGACGGCTTGTTTGGGGGGGTTTTGGGGGCTTTTTTGGAAAATATCTATTTTGCTCAATTTTCCATAACTTTGGCCAGGTCGCGGGTGGGGCGAGAGACCCGAAAAATTTTTCGACATCGTTCTGCTTTATTCTTTGTATATCCACCCATTCGGATGCTAGGAGACCCCTCGGAGCGAAGACGGCTTCTTTGGGGGGGTTTGGGGGGTTTTTTGGAAAATATCTATTTTGCTCAATTTTCCATAACTTTGGCCAGGTCGCGGGTGGGGCGAGAGACCCGAAAAAATTTTCGACATCGTTCTGTCTTATTCTTTGTATATCCACCCATTCAGATGCTAGGAGACCCCTCGGAGCGAAGACGGCTTGTTTGGGGGGGTTTTGGGGGCTTTTTTGGAAAATATCTATTTTGCTCAATTTTCCATAACTTTGGCCAGGTCGCGGGTGGGGCGAGAGACCCGAAAATTTTTTCGACATCGTTCTGCTTTATTCTTTGTATATCCACCCATTCGGATGCTAGGAGACCCCTCGGAGCGAAGACGGCTTGTTTGGGGAGTTTTGGGGGCTTTTTGGAAAATATCTATTTTGCTCAATTTTCCATAACTTTGGCCAGGTCGCGGGTGGGGCGAGAGACCCGAAAAAATTTTCGACATCGTTCTGCTTTATTCTTTGTATATCCACCCATTCGGATGCTAGGAGACCCCTTGGAGCGAAGACGGCTTGTTTGGGGGGGTTTGGGGGCTTTTTTGGAAAATATCTATTTTGCTCAATTTTCCATAACTTTGGCCAGGTCGCGGGTGGGGCGAGAGACCCGAAAAAATGTTCGACATCGTTCTGCTTTATTCTTTGTATATTCACCCATTCGGATGCTAGGAGACCCCTCGGAGCGAAGACGGCTTGTTTGGGGGGGGGGTTTGGGGGCTTTTTTGGAAAATATCTATTTTGCTCAATTTTCCATAACTTTGGCCAGGTCGCGGGTGGGGCGAGAGACCCGAAAAAATTTTCGACATCGTTCTGCTTTATTCTTTGTATATCCACCCATTCGGATGCTAGGAGACCCCTCGGAGCGAAGACGGCTTGTTTGGGGGGGGGGTTTTGGGGGCTATTTTGGAAAATATCTATTTTGCTCAATTTTCCATAACTTTGGCCAGGTCGCGGGTGGGGCGAGAGACCCGAAAATTTTTTCGACATCGTTCTGCTTTATTCTTTGTATATCCACCCATTCGGATGCTAGGAGACCCCTCGGAGCGAAGACGGCTTATTTGGGGGCTTTTTTGGAAAATATCTATTTTGCTCAATTTTCCATAACTTTGGCCAGGTCGCGGGTGGGGCGAGAGACCCGAAAATTTTTTCGACATCGTTCTGCTTTATTCTTTGTATATCCACCCATTCAGATGCTAGGAGACCCCTCGGAGCGAAGACGGCTTGTTTGGGGGGGTTTTGGGGGCTTTTTTGGAAAATATCTATTTTGCTCAATTTTCCATAACTTTGGCCAGGTCGCGGGTGGGGCGAGAGACCCGAAATTTTTTTCGACATCGTTCTGCTTTATTCTTTGTATATCCACCCATTCGGATGCTAGGAGACCCCTCGGAGCGAAGACGGCTTGTTTGGGGGGGTTTTGGGGGCTTTTTTGGAAAATATCTATTTTGCTCAATTTTCCATAACTTTGGCCAGGTCGCGGGTGGGGCGAGAGACCCGAAAATTTTTTCGACATCGTTCTGCTTTATTCTTTGTATATCCACCCATTCGGATGCTAGGAGACCCCTCGGAGCGAAGACGGCTTGTTTGGGGGGTTTTGGGGGCTTTTTGGAAAATATCTATTTTGCTCAATTTTCCATAACTTTGGCCAGGTCGCGGGTGGGGCGAGAGACCCGAAAAATTTTTCGACATCGTTCTGCTTTATTCTTTGTATATCCACCCATTCGGATGCTAGGAGACCCCTTGGAGCGATGACGGCTTGTTTGGGGGGGTTTGGGGGCTTTTTTGGAAAATATCTATTTTGCTCAATTTTCCATAACTTTGGCCAGGTCGCGGGTGGGGCGAGAGACCCGAAAAAATTTTCGACATCGTTCTGCTTTATTCTTTGTATATCCACCCATTCGGATGCTAGGAGACCCCTCGGAGCGAAGACGGCTTGTTTGGGGGGGGGGGTTTGGGGGCTTTTTTGGAAAATATCTATTTTGCTCAATTTTCCATAACTTTGGCCAGGTCGCGGGTGGGGCGAGAGACCCGAAAATTTTTTCGACATCATTCTGCTTTATTCTTTGTATATCCACCCATTCGGATGCTAGGAGACCCCTCGGAGCAAAGACGGCTTGTTTGGGGGCTTTTTTGGAAAATATCTATTTTGCTCAATTTTCCATAACTTTGACCAGGTCGCGGGTGGGGCGAGAGACCCGAAAAAATTTTCGACATCGTTCTGCTTTATTCTTTGTATATCCACCCATTCGGATGCTAGGAGACCCCTCGGAGCGAAGACGGCTTGTTTGGGGGGGGGTTTGGGGGCTATTTTGGAAAATATCTATTTTGCTCAATTTTCCATAACTTTGGCCAGGTCGCGGGTGGGGCGAGAGACCCGAAAAAATTTTCGACATCGTTCTGCTTTATTCTTTGTATATCCACCCATTCAGATGCTAGGAGACCCCTCGGAGCGAAGACGGCTTGTTTGGGGTGGTTTTGGGGGCTTTTTTGGAAAATATCTATTTTGCTCAATTTTCCATTACTTTGGCCAGGTCGCGGGTGGGGCGAGAGACCCGAAAATTTTTTCGACATCGTTCTGCTTTATTCTTTGTATATCCACCCATTCGGATGCTAGGAGACCCCTCGGAGCGAAGACGGCTTGTTTGGGGGCTTTTTTGGAAAATATCTATTTTGCTCAATTTTCCATAACTTTGGCCAGGTCGCGGGTGGGGCGAGAGACCCGAAAATTTTTTCGACATCGTTCTGCTTTATTCTTTGTATATCCACCCATTCAGATGCTAGGAGACCCCTCGGAGCGAAGACGGCTTGTTTGGGGGGGTTTTGGGGGCTTTTTTGGAAAATATCTATTTTGCTCAATTTTCCATAACTTTGGCCAGGTCGCGGGCGGGGCGAGAGACCCGAAAAAATTTTCGACATCGCTCTCCTTTATTCTATGTATATCCACCCATTCGGATGCTAGGAGACCCCTCGGAGCGAAGACGGCTTGTTTGGGGGGGTTTTGGGGGCTTTTTTGGAAAATATCTTTTTTGCTCAATTTTCCATAACTTTGGCCAGGTCGCGGGTGGGGCGAGAGACCCGAAAATTTTTTCGACATCGTTCTGCTTTATTCTTTGTATATCCACCCATTCGGATGCTAGGAGACCCCTCGGAGCGAAGACGGCTTGTTTGGGGGGGTTTTGGGGGCTTTTTTGGAAAATATCTTTTTTGCTCAATTTTCCATAACTTTGGCCAGGTCGCGGGTGGGGCGAGAGACCCGAAAAAATTTTCGACATCGTTCTGCTTTATTCTTTGTATATCCACCCATTCGGATGCTAGGAGACCCCTCGGAGCGAAGACGGCTTGTTTGGGGGGGTTTTGGGGGCTTTTTTGGAAAATATCTATTTTGCTCAATTTTCCATAACTTTGGCCAGGTCGCGGGTGGGGCGAGAGACCCGAAAATTTTTTCGACATCGTTCTGCTTTATTCTTTGTATATCCACCCATTCGGATGCTAGGAGACCCCTCGGAGCGAAGACGGCTTGTTTGGGGGCTTTTTTGGAAAATATCTATTTTGCTCAATTTTCCATAACTTTGGCCAGGTCGCGGGTGGGGCGAGAGACCCGAAAATTTTTTCGACATCGTTCTGCTTTATTCTTTGTATATCCACCCATTCAGATGCTAGGAGACCCCTCGGAGCGAAGACGGCTTGTTTGGGGGGGTTTTGGGGGCTTTTTTGGAAAATATCTATTTTGCTCAATTTTCCATAACTTTGGCCAGGTCGCGGGCGGGGCGAGAGACCCGAAAAAATTTTCGACATCGCTCTCCTTTATTCTATGTATATCCACCCATTCGGATGCTAGGAGACCCCTCGGAGCGAAGACGGCTTGTTTGGGGGGGTTTTGGGGGCTTTTTTGGAAAATATCTTTTTTGCTCAATTTTCCATAACTTTGGCCAGGTCGCGGGTGGGGCGAGAGACCCGAAAATTTTTTCGACATCGTTCTGCTTTATTCTTTGTATATCCACCCATTCGGATGCTAGGAGACCCCTCGGAGCGAAGACGGCTTGTTTGGGGGGGTTTTGGGGGCTTTTTTGGAAAATATCTTTTTTGCTCAATTTTCCATAACTTTGGCCAGGTCGCGGGTGGGGCGAGAGACCCGAAAAAATTTTCGACATCGTTCTGCTTTATTCTTTGTATATCCACCCATTCGGATGCTAGGAGACCCCTCGGAGCGAAGACGGCTTGTTTGGGGGGGTTTTGGGGGCTTTTTTGGAAAATATCTATTTTGCTCAATTTTCCATAACTTTGGCCAGGTCGCGGGTGGGGCGAGAGACCCGAAAATTTTTTCGACATCGTTCTGCTTTATTCTTTGTATATCCACCCATTCGGATGCTAGGAGACCCCTCGGAGCGAAGACGGCTTGTTTGTGGGGGTTTTGGGGGCTTTTTTGGAAAATATCTATTTTGCTCAATTTTCCATAACTTTGGCCAGGTCGCGGGTGGGGCGAGAGACCCGAAAAAAATTTCGACATCGTTCTGCTTTATTCTTTGTATATCCACCCATTCGGATGCTAGGAGACCCCTCGGAGCGAAGACGGCTTGTTTGGGGGGGTTTTGGGGGCTTTTTTGGAAAATATCTATTTTGCTCAATTTTCCATAACTTTGGCCAGGTCGCGGGTGGGGCGAGAGACCCGAAAATTTTTTCGACATCGTTCTGCTTTATTCTTTGTATATCCACCCATTCGGATGCTAGCAGACCCCTCGGAGAGAAGACGGCTTGTTTGGGGGCTTTTTTGGAAAATATATATTTTGCACAATTTTCCATAACTTTGGCCAGGTCGCGGGCGGGGCGAGAGACCCGAAAAAATTTTCGACATCGTTCTGCTTTATTCTATGTATATCCACCCATTCGGATGCTAGGAGACCCCTCGGAGCGAAGACGGCTTGTTTGGGGGGGTTTTGGGGGCTTTTTTGGAAAATATCTTTTTTGCTCAATTTTCCATAACTTTGGCCAGGTCGCGGGTGGGGCGAGAGACCCGAAAAAATTTTCGACATCGTTCTGCTTTATTCTTTGTATATCCACCCATTCGGATGCTAGGAGACCCCTCGGAGCGAAGACGGCTTGTTTGGGGGGGTTTTGGGGGCTTTTTTGGAAAATATCTATTTTGCTCAATTTTCCATAACTTTGGCCAGGTCGCGGGTGGGGCGAGAGACCCGAAAATTTTTTCGACATCGTTCTGCTTTATTCTTTGTATATCCACCCATTCGGATGCTAGGAGACCCCTCGGAGCGAAGACGGCTTGTTTGGGGGCTTTTTTGGAAAATATCTATTTTGCTCAATTTTCCATAACTTTGGCCAGGTCGCGGGTGGGGCGAGAGACCCGAAAATTTTTTCGACATCGTTCTGCTTTATTCTTTGTATATCCACCCATTCAGATGCTAGGAGACCCCTCGGAGCGAAGACGGCTTGTTTGGGGGGGTTTTGGGGGCTTTTTTGGAAAATATCTATTTTGCTCAATTTTCCATAACTTTGGCCAGGTCGCGGGTGGGGCGAGAGACCCGAAAAAAATTTCGACATCGTTCTGCTTTATTCTTTGTATATCCACCCATTCGGATGCTAGGAGACCCCTCGGAGCGAAGACGGCTTGTTTGGGGGGGTTTTGGGGGCTTTTTTGGAAAATATCTATTTTGCTCAATTTTCCATAACTTTGGCCAGGTCGCGGGTGGGGCGAGAGACCCGAAAATTTTTTCGACATCGTTCTGCTTTATTCTTTGTATATCCACCCATTCGGATGCTAGCAGACCCCTCGGAGAGAAGACGGCTTGTTTGGGGGCTTTTTTGGAAAATATATATTTTGCACAATTTTCCATAACTTTGGCCAGGTCGCGGGCGGGGCGAGAGACCCGAAAAAATTTTCGACATCGTTCTGCTTTATTCTATGTATATCCACCCATTCGGATGCTAGGAGACCCCTCGGAGCGAAGACGGCTTGTTTGGGGGGGTTTTGGGGGCTTTTTTGGAAAATATCTTTTTTGCTCAATTTTCCATAACTTTGGCCAGGTCGCGGGTGGGGCGAGAGACCCGAAAAAATTTTCGACATCGTTCTGCTTTATTCTTTGTATATCCACCCATTCGGATGCTAGGAGACCCCTCGGAGCGAAGACGGCTTGTTTGGGGGGGTTTTGGGGGCTTTTTTGGAAAATATCTATTTTGCTCAATTTTCCATAACTTTGGCCAGGTCGCGGGTGGGGCGAGAGACCCGAAAATTTTTTCGACATCGTTCTGCTTTATTCTTTGTATATCCACCCATTCGGATGCTAGGAGACCCCTCGGAGCGAAGACGGCTTGTTTGGGGGCTTTTTTGGAAAATATCTATTTTGCTCAATTTTCCATAACTTTGGCCAGGTCGCGGGTGGGGCGAGAGACCCGAAAATTTTTTCGACATCGTTCTGCTTTATTCTTTGTATATCCACCCATTCAGATGCTAGGAGACCCCTCGGAGCGAAGACGGCTTGTTTGGGGGGGTTTTGGGGGCTTTTTTGGAAAATATCTATTTTGCTCAATTTTCCATAACTTTGGCCAGGTCGCGGGCGGGGCGAGAGACCCGAAAAAATTTTCGACATCGCTCTCCTTTATTCTATGTATATCCACCCATTCGGATGCTAGGAGACCCCTCGGAGCGAAGACGGCTTGTTTGGGGGGGTTTTGGGGGCTTTTTTGGAAAATATCTTTTTTGCTCAATTTTCCATAACTTTGGCCAGGTCGCGGGTGGGGCGAGAGACCCGAAAATTTTTTCGACATCGTTCTGCTTTATTCTTTGTATATCCACCCATTCGGATGCTAGGAGACCCCTCGGAGCGAAGACGGCTTGTTTGGGGGGGTTTTGGGGGCTTTTTTGGAAAATATCTTTTTTGCTCAATTTTCCATAACTTTGGCCAGGTCGCGGGTGGGGCGAGAGACCCGAAAAAATTTTCGACATCGTTCTGCTTTATTCTTTGTATATCCACCCATTCGGATGCTAGGAGACCCCTCGGAGCGAAGACGGCTTGTTTGGGGGGGTTTTGGGGGCTTTTTTGGAAAATATCTATTTTGCTCAATTTTCCATAACTTTGGCCAGGTCGCGGGTGGGGCGAGAGACCCGAAAATTTTTTCGACATCGTTCTGCTTTATTCTTTGTATATCCACCCATTCGGATGCTAGGAGACCCCTCGGAGCGAAGACGGCTTGTTTGGGGGGGTTTTGGGGGCTTTTTTGGAAAATATCTATTTTGCTCAATTTTCCATAACTTTGGCCAGGTCGCGGGTGGGGCGAGAGACCCGAAAAAAATTTCGACATCGTTCTGCTTTATTCTTTGTATATCCACCCATTCGGATGCTAGGAGACCCCTCGGAGCGAAGACGGCTTGTTTGGGGGGGTTTTGGGGGCTTTTTTGGAAAATATCTATTTTGCTCAATTTTCCATAACTTTGGCCAGGTCGCGGGTGGGGCGAGAGACCCGAAAATTTTTTCGACATCGTTCTGCTTTATTCTTTGTATATCCACCCATTCGGATGCTAGCAGACCCCTCGGAGAGAAGACGGCTTGTTTGGGGGCTTTTTTGGAAAATATATATTTTGCACAATTTTCCATAACTTTGGCCAGGTCGCGGGCGGGGCGAGAGACCCGAAAAAATTTTCGACATCGTTCTGCTTTATTCTATGTATATCCACCCATTCGGATGCTAGGAGACCCCTCGGAGCGAAGACGGCTTGTTTGGGGGGGTTTTGGGGGCTTTTTTGGAAAATATCTATTTTGCTCAATTTTCCATAACTTTGGCCAGGTCGCGGGTGGGGCGAGAGACCCGAAAAATTTTTCGACATCGTTCTGCTTTATTCTTTGTATATCCACCCATTCGGATGCTAGGAGACCCCTCGGAGCGAAGACGGCTTCTTTGGGGGGGTTTGGGGGGTTTTTTGGAAAATATCTATTTTGCTCAATTTTCCATAACTTTGGCCAGGTCGCGGGTGGGGCGAGAGACCCGAAAAAATTTTCGACATCGTTCTGTCTTATTCTTTGTATATCCACCCATTCAGATGCTAGGAGACCCCTCGGAGCGAAGACGGCTTGTTTGGGGGGGTTTTGGGGGCTTTTTTGGAAAATATCTATTTTGCTCAATTTTCCATAACTTTGGCCAGGTCGCGGGTGGGGCGAGAGACCCGAAAATTTTTTCGACATCGTTCTGCTTTATTCTTTGTATATCCACCCATTCGGATGCTAGGAGACCCCTCGGAGCGAAGACGGCTTGTTTGGGGGGGTTTTGGGGGCTTTTTTGGAAAATATCTATTTTGCTCAATTTTCCATAACTTTGGCCAGGTCGCGGGTGGGGCGAGAGACCCGAAAATTTTTTCGACATCGTTCTGCTTTATTCTTTGTATATCCACCCATTCGGATGCTAGGAGACCCCTCGGAGCGAAGACGGCTTGTTTTGGGGGGTTTTGGGGGCTTTTTTGGAAAATATCTATTTTGCTCAATTTTCCATAACTTTGGCCAGGTCGCGGGTTGGGCGAGAGACCCGAAAATTTTTTCGACATCGTTCTGCTTTATTCTTTGTATATCCACCCATTCGGATGCTAGGAGACCCCTTGGAGCGATGACGGCTTGTTTGGGGGGGTTTGGGGGCTTTTTTGGAAAATATCTATTTTGCTCAATTTTCCATAACTTTGGCCAGGTCGCGGGTGGGGCGAGAGACCCGAAAAAATTTTCGACATCGTTCTGCTTTATTCTTTGTATATCCACCCATTCGGATGCTAGGAGACCCCTCGGAGCGAAGACGGCTTGTTTGGGGGGGGGGGTTTGGGGGCTTTTTTGGAAAATATCTATTTTGCTCAATTTTCCATAACTTTGGCCAGGTCGCGGGTGGGGCGAGAGACCCGAAAATTTTTTCGACATCATTCTGCTTTATTCTTTGTATATCCACCCATTCGGATGCTAGGAGACCCCTCGGAGCAAAGACGGCTTGTTTGGGGGCTTTTTTGGAAAATATCTATTTTGCTCAATTTTCCATAACTTTGACCAGGTCGCGGGTGGGGCGAGAGACCCGAAAAAATTTTCGACATCGTTCTGCTTTATTCTTTGTATATCCACCCATTCGGATGCTAGGAGACCCCTCGGAGCGAAGACGGCTTGTTTGGGGGGGGGTTTGGGGGCTATTTTGGAAAATATCTATTTTGCTCAATTTTCCATAACTTTGGCCAGGTCGCGGGTGGGGCGAGAGACCCGAAAAAATTTTCGACATCGTTCTGCTTTATTCTTTGTATATCCACCCATTCAGATGCTAGGAGACCCCTCGGAGCGAAGACGGCTTGTTTGGGGGGGTTTTGGGGGCTTTTTTGGAAAATATCTATTTTGCTCAATTTTCCATAACTTTGGCCAGGTCGCGGGTGGGGCGAGAGACCCGAAAAATTTTTCGACATCGTTCTGCTTTATTCTTTGTATATCCACCCATTCGGATGCTAGGAGACCCCTCGGAGCGAAGACGGCTTGTTTGGGGGCTTTTTTGGAAAATATCTATTTTGCTCAATTTTCCATAACTTTGGCCAGGTCGCGGGTGGGGCGAGAGACCCGAAAATTTTTTCGACATCGTTCTGCTTTATTCTTTGTATATCCACCCATTCAGATGCTAGGAGACCCCTCGGAGCGAAGACGGCTTGTTTGGGGGGGTTTTGGGGGCTTTTTTGGAAAATATCTATTTTGCTCAATTTTCCATAACTTTGGCCAGGTCGCGGGCGGGGCGAGAGACCCGAAAAAATTTTCGACATCGCTCTCCTTTATTCTATGTATATCCACCCATTCGGATGCTAGGAGACCCCTCGGAGCGAAGACGGCTTGTTTGGGGGGGTTTTGGGGGCTTTTTTGGAAAATATCTTTTTTGCTCAATTTTCCATAACTTTGGCCAGGTCGCGGGTGGGGCGAGAGACCCGAAAAATTTTTCGACATCGTTCTGCTTTATTCTTTGTATATCCACCCATTCGGATGCTAGGAGACCCCTCGGAGCGAAGACGGCTTGTTTGGGGGGGTTTTGGGGGCTTTTTTGGAAAATATCTTTTTTGCTCAATTTTCCATAACTTTGGCCAGGTCGCGGGTGGGGCGAGAGACCCGAAAAAATTTTCGACATCGTTCTGCTTTATTCTTTGTATATCCACCCATTCGGATGCTAGGAGACCCCTCGGAGCGAAGACGGCTTGTTTGGGGGGGTTTTGGGGGCTTTTTTGGAAAATATCTATTTTGCTCAATTTTCCATAACTTTGGCCAGGTCGCGGGTGGGGCGAGAGACCCGAAAATTTTTTCGACATCGTTCTGCTTTATTCTTTGTATATCCACCCATTCGGATGCTAGGAGACCCCTCGGAGCGAAGACGGCTTGTTTGGGGGGGTTTTGGGGGCTTTTTTGGAAAATATCTATTTTGCTCAATTTTCCATAACTTTGGCCAGGTCGCGGGTGGGGCGAGAGACCCAAAAAAATTTTCGACATCGTTCTGCTTTATTCTTTGTATATCCACCCATTCGGATGCTAGGAGACCCCTCGGAGCGAAGACGGCTTGTTTGGGGGGGTTTTGGGGGCTTTTTTGGAAAATATCTATTTTGCTCAATTTTCCATAACTTTGGCCAGGTCGCGGGTGGGGCGAGAGACCCGAAAATTTTTTCGACATCGTTCTGCTTTATTCTTTGTATATCCACCCATTCGGATGCTAGGAGACCCCTCGGAGAGAAGACGGCTTGTTTGGGGGCTTTTTTGGAAAATATATATTTTGCACAATTTTCCATAACTTTGGCCAGGTCGCGGGCGGGGCGAGAGACCCGAAAAAATTTTCGACATCGTTCTGCTTTATTCTATGTATATCCACCCATTCGGATGCTAGGAGACCCCTCGGAGCGAAGACGGCTTGTTTGGGGGGGTTTTGGGGGCTTTTTTGGAAAATATCTATTTTGCTCAATTTTCCATAACTTTGGCCAGGTCGCGGGTGGGGCGAGAGACCCGAAAAATTTTTCGACATCGTTCTGCTTTATTCTTTGTATATCCACCCATTCGGATGCTAGGAGACCCCTCGGAGCGAAGACGGCTTCTTTGGGGGGGTTTGGGGGGTTTTTTGGAAAATATCTATTTTGCTCAATTTTCCATAACTTTGGCCAGGTCGCGGGTGGGGCGAGAGACCCGAAAAAATTTTCGACATCGTTCTGTCTTATTCTTTGTATATCCACCCATTCAGATGCTAGGAGACCCCTCGGAGCGAAGACGGCTTGTTTGGGGGGGTTTTGGGGGCTTTTTTGGAAAATATCTATTTTGCTCAATTTTCCATAACTTTGGCCAGGTCGCGGGTGGGGCGAGAGACCCGAAAATTTTTTCGACATCGTTCTGCTTTATTCTTTGTATATCCACCCATTCGGATGCTAGGAGACCCCTCGGAGCGAAGACGGCTTGTTTGGGGGGGTTTTGGGGGCTTTTTTGGAAAATATCTATTTTGCTCAATTTTCCATAACTTTGGCCAGGTCGCGGGTGGGGCGAGAGACCCGAAAATTTTTTCGACATCGTTCTGCTTTATTCTTTGTATATCCACCCATTCGGATGCTAGGAGACCCCTCGGAGCGAAGACGGCTTGTTTTGGGGGGTTTTGGGGGCTTTTTTGGAAAATATCTATTTTGCTCAATTTTCCATAACTTTGGCCAGGTCGCGGGTTGGGCGAGAGACCCGAAAATTTTTTCGACATCGTTCTGCTTTATTCTTTGTATATCCACCCATTCGGATGCTAGGAGACCCCTCGGAGCGAAGACGGCTTGTTTGGGGGGGTTTTGGGGGCTTTTTTGGAAAATATCTATTTTGCTCAATTTTCCATAACTTTGGCCAGGTCGCGGGTGGGGCGAGAGACCCGAAAAATTTTTCGACATCGTTCTGCTTCATTCTTTGTATATCCACCCATTTGGATGCTAGGAGACCCCTCGGAGAGAAGACGGCTTGTTTGGGGGCTTTTTTGGAAAATATATATTTTGCTCAATTTTCCATAACTTTGGCCAGGTCGCGGGCGGGGCAAGAGACCCGAAAAAAATTTCGACATCGTTCTGCTTTATTCTATGTATATCCACCCATTCGGATGCTAGGAGACCCCTCGGAGCGAAGACGGCTTGTTTCGGGGGCTTTTTTGGAAAATATCTATTTTGCTCAATTTTCCATAACTTTGGCCAGGTCGCGGGTGGGGCGAGAGACCCGAAAAATTTTTCGACATCGTTCTGCTTTATTCTTTGTATATCCACCCATTCGGATGCTAGGAGACCCCTCGGAGCGAAGACGGCTTGTTTGGGGGGGTTTTGGGGGCTTTTTTGGAAAATATCTATTTTGCTCAATTTTCCATAACTTTGGCCAGGTCGCGGGTGGGGCGAGAGACCCGAAATTTTTTTCGACATCGTTCTGCTTTATTCTTTGTATATCCACCCATTCGGATGCTAGGAGACCCCTCGGAGCGAAGACGGCTTGTTTGGGGGGGTTTTGGGGGCTTTTTTGGAAAATATCTATTTTGCTCAATTTTCCATAACTTTGGCCAGGTCGCGGGTGGGGCGAGAGACCCGAAAATTTTTTCGACATCGTTCTGCTTTATTCTTTGTATATCCACCCATTCGGATGCTAGGAGACCCCTCGGAGAGAAGACGGCTTGTTTGGGGGCTTTTTTGGAAAATATATATTTTGCACAATTTTCCATAACTTTGGCCAGGTCGCGGGCGGGGCGAGAGACCCGAAAAAATTTTCGACATCGTTCTGCTTTATTCTATGTATATCCACCCATTCGGATGCTAGGAGACCCCTCGGAGCGAAGACGGCTTGTTTGGGGGGGTTTTGGGGGCTTTTTTGGAAAATATCTATTTTGCTCAATTTTCCATAACTTTGGCCAGGTCGCGGGTGGGGCGAGAGACCCGAATAATTTTTCGACATCGTTCTGCTTTATTCTTTGTATATCCACCCATTCGGATGCTAGGAGACCCCTCGGAGCGAAGACGGCTTCTTTGGGGGGGTTTTGGGGGTTTTTTGGAAAATATCTATTTTGCTCAATTTTCCATAACTTTGGCCAGGTCGCGGGTGGGGCGAGAGACCCGTAAAAATTTTCGACATCGTTCTGCTTTATTCTTTGTATATCCACCCATTCAGATGCTAGGAGACCCCTCGGAGCGAAGATGGCTTGTTTGGGGGGGTTTTGGGGGCTTTTTTGGAAAATATCTATTTTGCTCAATTTTCCATAACTTTGGCCAGGTCGCGGGTGGGGCGAGAGACCCGAAAATTTTTTCGACATCGTTCTGCTTTATTCTTTGTATATCCACCCATTCGGATGCTAGGAGACCCCTCGGAGCGAAGACGGCTTGTTTGGGGGGGTTTTGGGGGCTTTTTTGGAAAATATCTATTTTGCTCAATTTTCCATAACTTTGGCCAGGTCGCGGGTGGGGCGAGAGACCCGAAAATTTTTTCGACATCGTTCTGCTTTATTCTTTGTATATCCAACCATTCGGATGCTAGGAGACCCCTCGGAGCGAAGACGGCTTGTTTTGGGGGGTTTTGGGGGCTTTTTTGGAAAATATCTATTTTGCTCAATTTTCCATAACTTTGGCCAGGTCGCGGGTGGGGCGAGAGACCCGAAAATTTTTTCGACATCGTTCTGCTTTATTCTTTGTATATCCACCCATTCGGATGCTAGGAGACCCCTCGGAGCGAAGACGGCTTGTTTGGGGGGGTTTTGGGGGCTTTTTTGGAAAATATCTATTTTGCTCAATTTTCCATAACTTTGGCCAGGTCGCGGGTGGGGCGAGAGACCCCAAAAATTTTTCGACATCGTTCTGCTTCATTCTTTGTATATCCACCCATTTGGATGCTAGGAGACCCCTCGGAGAGAAGACGGCTTGTTTGGGGGCTTTTTTGGAAAATATATATTTTGCTCAATTTTCCATAACTTTGGCCAGGTCGCGGGCGGGGCAAGAGACCCGAAAAAAATTTCGACATCGTTCTGCTTTATTCTATGTATATCCACCCATTCGGATGCTAGGAGACCCCTCGGAGCGAAGACGGCTTGTTTCGGGGGCTTTTTTGGAAAATATCTATTTTGCTCAATTTTCCATAACTTTGGCCAGGTCGCGGGTGGGCGAGAGACCCGAAAAAATTTTCGACATCGTTCTGCTTTATTCTTTGTATATCCACCCATTCGGATGCTAGGAGACCCCTCGGAGCGAAGACGGCTTGTTTGGGGGGGTTTTGGGGGCTTTTTTGGAAAATATCTATTTTGCTCAATTTTCCATAACTTTGGCCAGGTCGCGGGTGGGGCGAGAGACCCGAAATTTTTTTCGACATCGTTCTGCTTTATTCTTTGTATATCCACCCATTCGGATGCTAGGAGACCCCTCGGAGCGAAGACGGCTTGTTTGGGGGGGTTTTGGGGGCTTTTTTGGAAAATATCTATTTTGCTCAATTTTCCATAACTTTGGCCAGGTCGCGGGTGGGGCGAGAGACCCCGAAAATTTTTTCGACATCGTTCTGCTTTATTCTTTGTATATCCACCCATTCGGATGCTAGGAGACCCCTCGGAGCGAAGACGGCTTCTTTGGGGGGGTTTTGGGGGTTTTTTGGAAAATATCTATTTTGCTCAATTTTCCATAACTTTGGCCAGGTCGCGGGTGGGGCGAGAGACCCGTAAAAATTTTCGACATCGTTCTGCTTTATTCTTTGTATATCCACCCATTCAGATGCTAGGAGACCCCTCGGAGCGAAGATGGCTTGTTTGGGGGGGTTTTGGGGGCTTTTTTGGAAAATATCTATTTTGCTCAATTTTCCATAACTTTGGCCAGGTCGCGGGTGGGGCGAGAGACCCGAAAATTTTTTCGACATCGTTCTGCTTTATTCTTTGTATATCCACCCATTCGGATGCTAGGAGACCCCTCGGAGCGAAGACGGCTTGTTTGGGGGGGTTTTGGGGGCTTTTTTGGAAAATATCTATTTTGCTCAATTTTCCATAACTTTGGCCAGGTCGCGGGTGGGGCGAGAGACCCGAAAATTTTTTCGACATCGTTCTGCTTTATTCTTTGTATATCCAACCATTCGGATGCTAGGAGACCCCTCGGAGCGAAGACGGCTTGTTTTGGGGGGTTTTGGGGGCTTTTTTGGAAAATATCTATTTTGCTCAATTTTCCATAACTTTGGCCAGGTCGCGGGTGGGGCGAGAGACCCGAAAATTTTTTCGACATCGTTCTGCTTTATTCTTTGTATATCCACCCATTCGGATGCTAGGAGACCCCTCGGAGCGAAGACGGCTTGTTTGGGGGGGTTTTGGGGGCTTTTTTGGAAAATATCTATTTTGCTCAATTTTCCATAACTTTGGCCAGGTCGCGGGTGGGGCGAGAGACCCCAAAAATTTTTCGACATCGTTCTGCTTCATTCTTTGTATATCCACCCATTTGGATGCTAGGAGACCCCTCGGAGAGAAGACGGCTTGTTTGGGGGCTTTTTTGGAAAATATATATTTTGCTCAATTTTCCATAACTTTGGCCAGGTCGCGGGCGGGGCAAGAGACCCGAAAAAAATTTCGACATCGTTCTGCTTTATTCTATGTATATCCACCCATTCGGATGCTAGGAGACCCCTCGGAGCGAAGACGGCTTGTTTCGGGGGCTTTTTTGGAAAATATCTATTTTGCTCAATTTTCCATAACTTTGGCCAGGTCGCGGGTGGGCGAGAGACCCGAAAAAATTTTCGACATCGTTCTGCTTTATTCTTTGTATATCCACCCATTCGGATGCTAGGAGACCCCTCGGAGCGAAGACGGCTTGTTTGGGGGGGTTTTGGGGGCTTTTTTGGAAAATATCTATTTTGCTCAATTTTCCATAACTTTGGCCAGGTCGCGGGTGGGGCGAGAGACCCGAAATTTTTTTCGACATCGTTCTGCTTTATTCTTTGTATATCCACCCATTCGGATGCTAGGAGACCCCTCGGAGCGAAGACGGCTTGTTTGGGGGGGTTTTGGGGGCTTTTTTGGAAAATATCTATTTTGCTCAATTTTCCATAACTTTGGCCAGGTCGCGGGTGGGGCGAGAGACCCCGAAAATTTTTTCGACATCGTTCTGCTTTATTCTTTGTATATCCACCCATTCGGATGCTAGGAGACCCCTCGGAGCGAAGACGGCTTGTTTGGGGAGTTTTGGGGGCTTTTTGGAAAATATCTATTTTGCTCAATTTTCCATAACTTTGGCCAGGTCGCGGGTGGGGCGAGAGACCCGAAAAAATTTTCGACATCGTTCTGCTTTATTCTTTGTATATCCACCCATTCGGATGCTAGGAGACCCCTTGGAGCGAAGACGGCTTGTTTGGGGGGGTTTGGGGGCTTTTTTGGAAAATATCTATTTTGCTCAATTTTCCATAACTTTGGCCAGGTCGCGGGTGGGGCGAGAGACCCGAAAAAATGTTCGACATCGTTCTGCTTTATTCTTTGTATATTCACCCATTCGGATGCTAGGAGACCCCTCGGAGCGAAGACGGCTTGTTTGGGGGGGGGGTTTGGGGGCTTTTTTGGAAAATATCTATTTTGCTCAATTTTCCATATATTTGGCCAGGTCGCGGGTGGGGCGAGAGACCCGAAAAAATTTTCGACATCGTTCTGCTTTATTCTTTGTATATCCACCCATTCGGATGCTAGGAGACCCCTCGGAGCGAAGACGGCTTGTTTGGGGGGGGGGTTTTGGGGGCTATTTTGGAAAATATCTATTTTGCTCAATTTTCCATAACTTTGGCCAGGTCGCGGGTGGGGCAAGAGACCCGAAAAATTTTTCGACATCGTTCTGCTTTATTCTTTGTATATCCACCCATTCAGATGCTAGGAGACCCCTCGGAGCGAAGACGGCTTGTTTGGGGGGGTTTTGGGGGCTTTTTTGGAAAATATCTATTTTGCTCAATTTTCCATAACTTTGGCCAGGTCGCGGGTGGGGCGAGAGACCCGAAAATTTTTTCGACATCGTTCTGCTTTATTCTTTGTATATCCACCCATTCGGATGCTAGGAGACCCCTCGGAGCGAAGACGGCTTATTTGGGGGCTTTTTTGGAAAATATCTATTTTGCTCAATTTTCCATAACTTTGGCCAGGTCGCGGGTGGGGCGAGAGACCCGAAAATTTTTTCGACATCGTTCTGCTTTATTCTTTGTATATCCACCCATTCAGATGCTAGGAGACCCCTCGGAGCGAAGACGGCTTGTTTGGGGGGGTTTTGGGGGCTTTTTTGGAAAATATCTATTTTGCTCAATTTTCCATAACTTTGGCCAGGTCGCGGGTGGGGCGAGAGACCCGAAAATTTTTTCGACATCGTTCTGCTTTATTCTTTGTATATCCACCCATTCGGATGCTAGGAGACCCCTCGGAGCGAAGACGGCTTGTTTGGGGGGGTTTTGGGGGCTTTTTTGGAAAATATCTATTTTGCTCAATTTTCCATAACTTTGGCCAGGTCGCGGGTGGGGCGAGAGACCCGAAAATTTTTTCGACATCGTTCTGCTTTATTCTTTGTATATCCACCCATTCGGATGCTAGGAGACCCCTCGGAGCGAAGACGGCTTGTTTTGGGGGGTTTTGGGGGCTTTTTTGGAAAATATCTATTTTGCTCAATTTTCCATAACTTTGGCCAGGTCGCGGGTTGGGCGAGAGACCCGAAAATTTTTTCGACATCGTTCTGCTTTATTCTTTGTATATCCACCCATTCGGATGCTAGGAGACCCCTTGGAGCGATGACGGCTTGTTTGGGGGGGTTTGGGGGCTTTTTTGGAAAATATCTATTTTGCTCAATTTTCCATAACTTTGGCCAGGTCGCGGGTGGGGCGAGAGACCCGAAAAAATTTTCGACATCGTTCTGCTTTATTCTTTGTATATCCACCCATTCGGATGCTAGGAGACCCCTCGGAGCGAAGACGGCTTGTTTGGGGGGGGGGTTTGGGGGCTTTTTTGGAAAATATCTATTTTGCTCAATTTTCCATAACTTTGGCCAGGTCGCGGGTGGGGCGAGAGACCCGAAAATTTTTTCGACATCATTCTGCTTTATTCTTTGTATATCCACCCATTCGGATGCTAGGAGACCCCTCGGAGCAAAGACGGCTTGTTTGGGGGCTTTTTTGGAAAATATCTATTTTGCTCAATTTTCCATAACTTTGACCAGGTCGCGGGTGGGGCGAGAGACCCGAAAAAATTTTCGACATCGTTCTGCTTTATTCTTTGTATATCCACCCATTCGGATGCTAGGAGACCCCTCGGAGCGAAGACGGCTTGTTTGGGGGGGGGTTTGGGGGCTATTTTGGAAAATATCTATTTTGCTCAATTTTCCATAACTTTGGCCAGGTCGCGGGTGGGGCGAGAGACCCGAAAAAATTTTCGACATCGTTCTGCTTTATTCTTTGTATATCCACCCATTCAGATGCTAGGAGACCCCTCGGAGCGAAGACGGCTTGTTTGGGGGGGTTTTGGGGGCTTTTTTGGAATATATCTATTTTGCTCAATTTTCCATAACTTTGGCCAGGTCGCGGGTGGGGCGAGAGACCCGAAAATTTTTTCGACATCGTTCTGCTTTATTCTTTGTATATCCACCCATTCGGATGCTAGGAGACCCCTCGGAGCGAAGACGGCTTGTTTGGGGGCTTTTTTGGAAAATATCTATTTTGCTCAATTTTCCATAACTTTGGCCAGGTCGCGGGTGGGGCGAGAGACCCGAAAATTTTTTCGACATCGTTCTGCTTTATTCTTTGTATATCCACCCATTCAGATGCTAGGAGACCCCTCGGAGCGAAGACGGCTTGTTTGGGGGGGTTTTGGGGGCTTTTTTGGAAAATATCTATTTTGCTCAATTTTCCATAACTTTGGCCAGGTCGCGGGCGGGGCGAGAGACCCGAAAAAATTTTCGACATCGCTCTCCTTTATTCTATGTATATCCACCCATTCGGATGCTAGGAGACCCCTCGGAGCGAAGACGGCTTGTTTGGGGGGGTTTTGGGGGCTTTTTTGGAAAATATCTTTTTTGCTCAATTTTCCATAACTTTGGCCAGGTCGCGGGTGGGGCGAGAGACCCGAAAAATTTTTCGACATCGTTCTGCTTTATTCTTTGTATATCCACCCATTCGGATGCTAGGAGACCCCTCGGAGCAAAGACGGCTTGTTTGGGGGGGTTTTGGGGGCTTTTTTGGAAAATATCTTTTTTGCTCAATTTTCCATAACTTTGGCCAGGTCGCGGGTGGGGCGAGAGACCCGAAAAATTTTTCGACATCGTTCTGCTTTATTCTTTGTATATCCACCCATTCGGATGCTAGGAGACCCCTCGGAGCGAAGACGGCTTGTTTGGGGGGGTTTTGGGGGCTTTTTTGGAAAATATCTATTTTGCTCAATTTTCCATAACTTTGGCCAGGTCGCGGGTGGGGCGAGAGACCCGAAAATTTTTTCGACATCGTTCTGCTTTATTCTTTGTATATCCACCCATTCGGATGCTAGGAGACCCCTCGGAGCGAAGACGGCTTGTTTGGGGGGGTTTTGGGGGCTTTTTTGGAAAATATCTATTTTGCTCAATTTTCCATAACTTTGGCCAGGTCGCGGGTGGGGCGAGAGACCCGAAAAAATTTTCGACATCGTTCTGCTTTATTCTTTGTATATCCACCCATTCGGATGCTAGGAGACCCCTCGGAGCGAAGACGGCTTGTTTGGGGGGGTTTTGGGGGCTTTTTTGGAAAATATCTATTTTGCTCAATTTTCCATAACTTTGGCCAGGTCGCGGGTGGGGCGAGAGACCCGAAAATTTTTTCGACATCGTTCTGCTTTATTCTTTGTATATCCACCCATTCGGATGCTAGGAGACCCCTCGGAGAGAAGACGGCTTGTTTGGGGGCTTTTTTGGAAAATATATATTTTGCACAATTTTCCATAACTTTGGCCAGGTCGCGGGCGGGGCGAGAGACCCGAAAAAATTTTCGACATCGTTCTGCTTTATTCTATGTATATCCACCCATTCGGATGCTAGGAGACCCCTCGGAGCGAAGACGGCTTGTTTGGGGGGGTTTTGGGGGCTTTTTTGGAAAATATCTATTTTGCTCAATTTTCCATAACTTTGGCCAGGTCGCGGGTGGGGCGAGAGACCCGAAAAATTTTTCGACATCGTTCTGCTTTATTCTTTGTATATCCACCCATTCGGATGCTAGGAGACCCCTCGGAGCGAAGACGGCTTCTTTGGGGGGGTTTGGGGGGTTTTTTGGAAAATATCTATTTTGCTCAATTTTCCATAACTTTGGCCAGGTCGCGGGTGGGGCGAGAGACCCGAAAAAATTTTCGACATCGTTCTGTCTTATTCTTTGTATATCCACCCATTCAGATGCTAGGAGACCCCTCGGAGCGAAGACCGCTTGTTTCGGGGGGTTTTGGGGGCTTTTTTGGAAAATATCTATTTTGCTCAATTTTCCATAACTTTGGCCAGGTCGCGGGTGGGGCGAGAGACCCGAAAATTTTTTCGACATCGTTCTGCTTTATTCTTTGTATATCCACCCATTCGGATGCTAGGAGACCCCTCGGAGCGAAGACGGCTTGTTTGGGGGGGTTTTGGGGGCTTTTTTGGAAAATATCTATTTTGCTCAATTTTCCATAACTTTGGCCAGGTCGCGGGTGGGGCGAGAGACCCGAAAATTTTTTCGACATCGTTCTGCTTTATTCTTTGTATATCCACCCATTCGGATGCTAGGAGACCCCTCGGAGCGAAGACGGCTTGTTTTGGGGGGTTTTGGGGGCTTTTTTGGAAAATATCTATTTTGCTCAATTTTCCATAACTTTGGCCAGGTCGCGGGTTGGGCGAGAGACCCGAAAATTTTTTCGACATCGTTCTGCTTTATTCTTTGTATATCCACCCATTCGGATGCTAGGAGACCCCTCGGAGCGAAGACGGCTTGTTTGGGGGGGTTTTGGGGGCTTTTTTGGAAAATATCTATTTTGCTCAATTTTCCATAACTTTGGCCAGGTCGCGGGTGGGGCGAGAGACCCGAAAAATTTTTCGACATCGTTCTGCTTCATTCTTTGTATATCCACCCATTTGGATGCTAGGAGACCCCTCGGAGAGAAGACGGCTTGTTTGGGGGCTTTTTTGGAAAATATATATTTTGCTCAATTTTCCATAACTTTGGCCAGGTCGCGGGCGGGGCAAGAGACCCGAAAAAAATTTCGACATCGTTCTGCTTTATTCTATGTATATCCACCCATTCGGATGCTAGGAGACCCCTCGGAGCGAAGACGGCTTGTTTCGGGGGCTTTTTTGGAAAATATCTATTTTGCTCAATTTTCCATAACTTTGGCCAGGTCGCGGGTGGGGCGAGAGACCCGAAAAATTTTTCGACATCGTTCTGCTTTATTCTTTGTATATCCACCCATTCGGATGCTAGGAGACCCCTCGGAGCGAAGACGGCTTGTTTGGGGGGGTTTTGGGGGCTTTTTTGGAAAATATCTATTTTGCTCAATTTTCCATAACTTTGGCCAGGTCGCGGGTGGGGCGAGAGACCCGAAATTTTTTTCGACATCGTTCTGCTTTATTCTTTGTATATCCACCCATTCGGATGCTAGGAGACCCCTCGGAGCGAAGACGGCTTGTTTGGGGGGGTTTTGGGGGCTTTTTTGGAAAATATCTATTTTGCTCAATTTTCCATAACTTTGGCCAGGTCGCGGGTGGGGCGAGAGACCCGAAAATTTTTTCGACATCGTTCTGCTTTATTCTTTGTATATCCACCCATTCGGATGCTAGGAGACCCCTCGGAGAGAAGACGGCTTGTTTGGGGGCTTTTTTGGAAAATATATATTTTGCACAATTTTCCATAACTTTGGCCAGGTCGCGGGCGGGGCGAGAGACCCGAAAAAATTTTCGACATCGTTCTGCTTTATTCTATGTATATCCACCCATTCGGATGCTAGGAGACCCCTCGGAGCGAAGACGGCTTGTTTGGGGGGGTTTTGGGGGCTTTTTTGGAAAATATCTATTTTGCTCAATTTTCCATAACTTTGGCCAGGTCGCGGGTGGGGCGAGAGACCCGAAAATTTTTTCGACATCGTTCTGCTTTATTCTTTGTATATCCACCCATTCGGATGCTAGGAGACCCCTCGGAGCGAAGACGGCTTCTTTGGGGGGGTTTTGGGGGTTTTTTGGAAAATATCTATTTTGCTCAATTTTCCATAACTTTGGCCAGGTCGCGGGTGGGGCGAGAGACCCGTAAAAATTTTCGACATCGTTCTGCTTTATTCTTTGTATATCCACCCATTCAGATGCTAGGAGACCCCTCGGAGCGAAGATGGCTTGTTTGGGGGGGTTTTGGGGGCTTTTTTGGAAAATATCTATTTTGCTCAATTTTCCATAACTTTGGCCAGGTCGCGGGTGGGGCGAGAGACCCGAAAATTTTTTCGACATCGTTCTGCTTTATTCTTTGTATATCCACCCATTCGGATGCTAGGAGACCCCTCGGAGCGAAGACGGCTTGTTTGGGGGGGTTTTGGGGGCTTTTTTGGAAAATATCTATTTTGCTCAATTTTCCATAACTTTGGCCAGGTCGCGGGTGGGGCGAGAGACCCGAAAATTTTTTCGACATCGTTCTGCTTTATTCTTTGTATATCCAACCATTCGGATGCTAGGAGACCCCTCGGACCGAAGACGGCTTGTTTTGGGGGGTTTTGGGGGCTTTTTTGGAAAATATCTATTTTGCTCAATTTTCCATAACTTTGGCCAGGTCGCGGGTGGGGCGAGAGACCCGAAAATTTTTTCGACATCGTTCTGCTTTATTCTTTGTATATCCACCCATTCGGATGCTAGGAGACCCCTCGGAGCGAAGACGGCTTGTTTGGGGGGGTTTTGGAAAATATCTATTTTGCTCAATTTTCCATAACTTTGGCCAGGTCGCGGGTGGGGCGAGAGACCCGAAAAATTTTTCGACATCGTTCTGCTTCATTCTTTGTATATCCACCCATTTGGATGCTAGGAGACCCCTCGGAGAGAAGACGGCTTGTTTGGGGGCTTTTTTGGAAAATATATATTTTGCTCAATTTTCCATAACTTTGGCCAGGTCGCGGGCGGGGCAAGAGACCCGAAAAAAATTTCGACATCGTTCTGCTTTATTCTATGTATATCCACCCATTCGGATGCTAGGAGACCCCTCGGAGCGAAGACGGCTTGTTTCGGGGGCTTTTTTGGAAAATATCTATTTTGCTCAATTTTCCATAACTTTGGCCAGGTCGCGGGTGGGGCGAGAGACCCGAAAAAATTTTCGACATCGTTCTGCTTTATTCTTTGTATATCCACCCATTCGGATGCTAGGAGACCCCTCGGAGCGAAGACGGCTTGTTTGGGGGGGTTTTGGGGGCTTTTTTGGAAAATATCTATTTTGCTCAATTTTCCATAACTTTGGCCAGGTCGCGGGTGGGGCGAGAGACCCGAAATTTTTTTCGACATCGTTCTGCTTTATTCTTTGTATATCCACCCATTCGGATGCTAGGAGACCCCTCGGAGCGAAGACGGCTTGTTTGGGGGGGTTTTGGGGGCTTTTTTGGAAAATATCTATTTTGCTCAATTTTCCATAACTTTGGCCAGGTCGCGGGTGGGGCGAGAGACCCCGAAAATTTTTTCGACATCGTTCTGCTTTATTCTTTGTATATCCACCCATTCGGATGCTAGGAGACCCCTCGGAGCGAAGACGGCTTGTTTGGGGAGTTTTGGGGGCTTTTTGGAAAATATCTATTTTCCTCAATTTTCCATAACTTTGGCCAGGTCGCGGGTGGGGCGAGAGACCCGAAAAAATTTTCGACATCGTTCTGCTTTATTCTTTGTATATCCACCCATTCGGATGCTAGGAGACCCCTTGGAGCGAAGACGGCTTGTTTGGGGGGGTTTGGGGGCTTTTTTGGAAAATATCTATTTTGCTCAATTTTCCATAACTTTGGCCAGGTCGCGGGTGGGGCGAGAGACCCGAAAAAATGTTCGACATCGTTCTGCTTTATTCTTTGTATATTCACCCATTCGGATGCTAGGAGACCCCTCGGAGCGAAGACGGCTTGTTTGGGGGGGGGGTTTGGGGGCTTTTTTGGAAAATATCTATTTTGCTCAATTTTCCATAACTTTGGCCAGGTCGCGGGTGGGGCGAGAGACCCGAAAAAATTTTCGACATCGTTCTGCTTTATTCTTTGTATATCCACCCATTCGGATGCTAGGAGACCCCTCGGAGCGAAGACGGCTTGTTTGGGGGGGGGGTTTTGGGGGCTATTTTGGAAAATATCTATTTTGCTCAATTTTCCATAACTTTGGCCAGGTCGCGGGTGGGGCAAGAGACCCGAAAAATTTTTCGACATCGTTCTGCTTTATTCTTTGTATATCCACCCATTCAGATGCTAGGAGACCCCTCGGAGCGAAGACGGCTTGTTTGGGGGGGTTTTGGGGGCTTTTTTGGAAAATATCTATTTTGCTCAATTTTCCATAACTTTGGCCAGGTCGCGGGTGGGGCGAGAGACCCGAAAATTTTTTCGACATCGTTCTGCTTTATTCTTTGTATATCCACCCATTCGGATGCTAGGAGACCCCTCGGAGCGAAGACGGCTTATTTGGGGGCTTTTTTGGAAAATATCTATTTTGCTCAATTTTCCATAACTTTGGCCAGGTCGCGGGTGGGGCGAGAGACCCGAAAATTTTTTCGACATCGTTCTGCTTTATTCTTTGTATATCCACCCATTCAGATGCTAGGAGACCCCTCGGAGCGAAGACGGCTTGTTTGGGGGGGTTTTGGGGGCTTTTTTGGAAAATATCTATTTTGCTCAATTTTCCATAACTTTGGCCAGGTCGCGGGCGGGGCGAGAGACCCGAAAAATTTTTCGACATCGCTCTGCTTTATTCTATGTATATCCACCCATTCGGATGCTAGGAGACCCCTCGGAGCGAAGACGGCTTGTTTGGGGGGGTTTTGGGGGCTTTTTTGGAAAATATCTTTTTTGCTCAATTTTCCATAACTTTGGCCAGGTCGCGGGTGGGGCTAGAGACCCGAAAAAATTTTCGACATCGTTCTGCTTTATTCTTTGTATATCCACCCATTCGGATGCTAGGAGACCCCTCGGAGCGAAGACGGCTTGTTTGGGGGGGTTTTGGGGGCTTTTTTGGAAAATATCTATTTTGCTCAATTTTCCATAACTTTGACCAGGTCGCGGGTGGGGCGAGAGACCCGAAAAAATTTTCGACATCGTTCTGCTTTATTCTTTGTATATCCACCCATTCGGATGCTAGGAGACCCCTCGGAGCGAAGACGGCTTGTTTGGGGGGGGGTTTTGGGGGCTATTTTGGAAAATATCTATTTTGCTCAATTTTCCATAACTTTGGCCAGGTCGCGGGTGGGGCGAGAGACCCGAAAAAATTTTCGACATCGTTCTGCTTTATTCTTTGTATATCCACCCATTCAGATGCTAGGAGACCCCTCGGAGCGAAGACGGCTTGTTTGGGGGGGTTTTGGGGGCTTTTTTGGAAAATATCTATTTTGCTCAATTTTCCATAACTTTGGCCAGGTCGCGGGTGGGGCGAGAGACCCGAAAATTTTTTCGACATCGTTCTGCTTTATTCTTTGTATATCCACCGATTCAGATGCTAGGAGACCCCTCGGAGCGAAGACGGCTTGTTTGGGGGGGTTTTGGGGGCTTTTTTGGAAAATATCTATTTTGCTCAATTTTCCATAACTTTGGCCAGGTCGCGGGCGGGGCGAGAGACCCGAAAAAATTTTCGACATCGCTCTGCTTTATTCTATGTATATCCACCCATTCGGATGCTAGGAGACCCCTCGGAGCGAAGACGGCTTGTTTGGGGGGGTTTTGGGGGCTTTTTTGGAAAATATCTTTTTTGCTCAATTTTCCATAACTTTGGCCAGGTCGCGGGTGGGGCGAGAGACCCGAAAAAATTTTCGACATCGTTCTGCTTTATTCTTTGTATATCCACCCATTTGGATGCTAGGAGACCCCTCGGAGCGAAGACGGCTTGTTTGGGGGGGTTTTGGGGGCTTTTTTGGAAAATATCTATTTTGCTCAATTTTCCATAACTTTGGCCAGGTCGCGGGTGGGGCGAGAGACCCGAAAAAATTTTCGACATCGTTCTGCTTTATTCTTTGTATATCCACCCATTCGGATGCTAGGAGACCCCTCGGAGCGAAGACGGCTTGTTTGGGGGGGTTTTGGGGGCTTTTTTGGAAAATATCTATTTTGCTCAATTTTCCATAACTTTGGCCAGGTCGCGGGTGGGGCGAGAGACCCGAAAAAATTTTCGACATCGTTCTGCTTTATTCTTTGTATATCCACCCATTCGGATGCTAGGAGACCCCTCGGAGCGAAGACGGCTTATTTGGGGGCTTTTTTGGAAAATATCTATTTTGCTCAATTTTCCATAACTTTGGCCAGGTCGCGGGTGGGGCGAGAGACCCGAAAATTTTTTCGACATCGTTCTGCTTTATTCTTTGTATATCCACCCATTCAGATGCTAGGAGACCCCTCGGAGCGAAGACGGCTTGTTTGGGGGGGTTTTGGGGGCTTTTTTGGAAAATATCTATTTTGCTCAATTTTCCATAACTTTGGCCAGGTCGCGGGCGGGGCGAGAGACCCGAAAAATTTTTCGACATCGCTCTGCTTTATTCTATGTATATCCACCCATTCGGATGCTAGGAGACCCCTCGGAGCGAAGACGGCTTGTTTGGGGGGGTTTTGGGGGCTTTTTTGGAAAATATCTTTTTTGCTCAATTTTCCATAACTTTGGCCAGGTCGCGGGTGGGGCTAGAGACCCGAAAAAATTTTCGACATCGTTCTGCTTTATTCTTTGTATATCCACCCATTCGGATGCTAGGAGACCCCTCGGAGCGAAGACGGCTTGTTTGGGGGGGTTTTGGGGGCTTTTTTGGAAAATATCTATTTTGCTCAATTTTCCATAACTTTGACCAGGTCGCGGGTGGGGCGAGAGACCCGAAAAAATTTTCGACATCGTTCTGCTTTATTCTTTGTATATCCACCCATTCGGATGCTAGGAGACCCCTCGGAGCGAAGACGGCTTGTTTGGGGGGGGGTTTTGGGGGCTATTTTGGAAAATATCTATTTTGCTCAATTTTCCATAACTTTGGCCAGGTCGCGGGTGGGGCGAGAGACCCGAAAAAATTTTCGACATCGTTCTGCTTTATTCTTTGTATATCCACCCATTCAGATGCTAGGAGACCCCTCGGAGCGAAGACGGCTTGTTTGGGGGGGTTTTGGGGGCTTTTTTGGAAAATATCTATTTTGCTCAATTTTCCATAACTTTGGCCAGGTCGCGGGTGGGGCGAGAGACCCGAAAATTTTTTCGACATCGTTCTGCTTTATTCTTTGTATATCCACCGATTCAGATGCTAGGAGACCCCTCGGAGCGAAGACGGCTTGTTTGGGGGGGTTTTGGGGGCTTTTTTGGAAAATATCTATTTTGCTCAATTTTCCATAACTTTGGCCAGGTCGCGGGCGGGGCGAGAGACCCGAAAAAATTTTCGACATCGCTCTGCTTTATTCTATGTATATCCACCCATTCGGATGCTAGGAGACCCCTCGGAGCGAAGACGGCTTGTTTGGGGGGGTTTTGGGGGCTTTTTTGGAAAATATCTTTTTTGCTCAATTTTCCATAACTTTGGCCAGGTCGCGGGTGGGGCGAGAGACCCGAAAAAATTTTCGACATCGTTCTGCTTTATTCTTTGTATATCCACCCATTTGGATGCTAGGAGACCCCTCGGAGCGAAGACGGCTTGTTTGGGGGGGTTTTGGGGGCTTTTTTGGAAAATATCTATTTTGCTCAATTTTCCATAACTTTGGCCAGGTCGCGGGTGGGGCGAGAGACCCGAAAAAATTTTCGACATCGTTCTGCTTTATTCTTTGTATATCCACCCATTCGGATGCTAGGAGACCCCTCGGAGCGAAGACGGCTTGTTTGGGGGGGTTTTGGGGGCTTTTTTGGAAAATATCTATTTTGCTCAATTTTCCATAACTTTGGCCAGGTCGCGGGTGGGGCGAGAGACCCGAAAAAATTTTCGACATCGTTCTGCTTTATTCTTTGTATATCCACCCATTCGGATGCTAGGAGACCCCTCGGAGCGAAGACGGCTTGTTTGGGGGCTTTTTTGGAAAATATATATTTTGCACAATTTTCCATAACTTTGGCCAGGTCGCGGGCGGGGCGAGAGACCCGAAAAAATTTTCGACATCGTTCTGCTTTATTCTATGTATATCCACCCATTCGGATGCTAGGAGACCCCTCGGAGCGAAGACGGCTTGTTTGGGGGGGTTTTGGGGGCTTTTTTGGAAAATATCTATTTTGCTCAATTTTCCATAACTTTGGCCAGGTCGCGGGTGGGGCGAGAGACCCGAAAAATTTTTCGACATCGTTCTGCTTTATTCTTTGTATATCCACCCATTCGGATGCTAGGAGACCCCTCGGAGCGAAGACGGCTTCTTTCGGGGGGTTTGGGGGGTTCTTTGGAAAATATCTATTTTGCTCAATTTTCCATAACTTTGGCCAGGTCGCGGGTGGGGCGAGAGACCCGAAAAAATTTTCGACATCGTTCTGTCTTATTCTTTGTATATCCACCCATTCAGATGCTAGGAGACCCCTCGGAGCGAAGACGGCTTGTTTGGGGGGGTTTTGGGGGCTTTTTTGGAAAATATCTATTTTGCTCAATTTTCCATAACTTTGGCCAGGTCGCGGGTGGGGCGAGAGACCCGAAAATTTTTTCGACATCGTTCTGCTTTATTCTTTGTATATCCACCCATTCGGATGCTAGGAGACCCCTCGGAGCGAAGACGGCTTGTTTGGGGGGGTTTTGGGGGCTTTTTTGGAAAATATCTATTTTGCTCAATTTTCCATAACTTTGGCCAGGTCGCGGGTGGGGCGAGAGACCCGAAAATTTTTTCGACATCGTTCTGCTTTATTCTTTGTATATCCACCCATTCGGATGCTAGGAGACCCCTCGGAGCGAAGACGGCTTGTTTTGGGGGGTTTTGGGGGCTTTTTTGGAAAATATCTATTTTGCTCAATTTTCCATAACTTTGGCCAGGTCGCGGGTTGGGCGAGAGACCCGAAAATTTTTTCGACATCGTTCTGCTTTATTCTTTGTATATCCACCCATTCGGATGCTAGGAGACCCCTCGGAGCGAAGACGGCTTGTTTGGGGGGGTTTTGGGGGCTTTTTTGGAAAATATCTATTTTGCTCAATTTTCCATAACTTTGGCCAGGTCGCGGGTGGGGCGAGAGACCCGAAAAATTTTTCGACATCGTTCTGCTTCATTCTTTGTATATCCACCCATTTGGATGCTAGGAGACCCCTCGGAGAGAAGACGGCTTGTTTGGGGGCTTTTTTGGAAAATATATATTTTGCTCAATTTTCCATAACTTTGGCCAGGTCGCGGGCGGGGCAAGAGACCCGAAAAAAATTTCGACATCGTTCTGCTTTATTCTATGTATATCCACCCATTCGGATGCTAGGAGACCCCTCGGAGCGAAGACGGCTTGTTTCGGGGGCTTTTTTGGAAAATATCTATTTTGCTCAATTTTCCATAACTTTGGCCAGGTCGCGGGTGGGGCGAGAGACCCGAAAAATTTTTCGACATCGTTCTGCTTTATTCTTTGTATATCCACCCATTCGGATGCTAGGAGACCCCTCGGAGCGAAGACGGCTTGTTTGGGGGGGTTTTGGGGGCTTTTTTGGAAAATATCTATTTTGCTCAATTTTCCATAACTTTGGCCAGGTCGCGGGTGGGGCGAGAGACCCGAAATTTTTTTCGACATCGTTCTGCTTTATTCTTTGTATATCCACCCATTCGGATGCTAGGAGACCCCTCGGAGCGAAGACGGCTTGTTTGGGGGGGTTTTGGGGGCTTTTTTGGAAAATATCTATTTTGCTCAATTTTCCATAACTTTGGCCAGGTCGCGGGTGGGGCGAGAGACCCGAAAATTTTTTCGACATCGTTCTGCTTTATTCTTTGTATATCCACCCATTCGGATGCTAGGAGACCCCTCGGAGAGAAGACGGCTTGTTTGGGGGCTTTTTTGGAAAATATATATTTTGCACAATTTTCCATAACTTTGGCCAGGTCGCGGGCGGGGCGAGAGACCCGAAAAAATTTTCGACATCGTTCTGCTTTATTCTATGTATATCCACCCATTCGGATGCTAGGAGACCCCTCGGAGCGAAGACGGCTTGTTTGGGGGGGTTTTGGGGGCTTTTTTGGAAAATATCTATTTTGCTCAATTTTCCATAACTTTGGCCAGGTCGCGGGTGGGGCGAGAGACCCGAAAAATTTTTCGACATCGTTCTGCTTTATTCTTTGTATATCCACCCATTCGGATGCTAGGAGACCCCTCGGAGCGAAGACGGCTTCTTTGGGGGGGTTTTGGGGGTTTTTTGGAAAATATCTATTTTGCTCAATTTTCCATAACTTTGGCCAGGTCGCGGGTGGGGCGAGAGACCCGTAAAAATTTTCGACATCGTTCTGCTTTATTCTTTGTATATCCACCCATTCAGATGCTAGGAGACCCCTCGGAGCGAAGATGGCTTGTTTGGGGGGGTTTTGGGGGCTTTTTTGGAAAATATCTATTTTGCTCAATTTTCCATAACTTTGGCCAGGTCGCGGGTGGGGCGAGAGACCCGAAAATTTTTTCGACATCGTTCTGCTTTATTCTTTGTATATCCACCCATTCGGATGCTAGGAGACCCCTCGGAGCGAAGACGGCTTGTTTGGGGGGGTTTTGGGGGCTTTTTTGGAAAATATCTATTTTGCTCAATTTTCCATAACTTTGGCCAGGTCGCGGGTGGGGCGAGAGACCCGAAAATTTTTTCGACATCGTTCTGCTTTATTCTTTGTATATCCAACCATTCGGATGCTAGGAGACCCCTCGGAGCGAAGACGGCTTGTTTTGGGGGGTTTTGGGGGCTTTTTTGGAAAATATCTATTTTGCTCAATTTTCCATAACTTTGGCCAGGTCGCGGGTGGGGCGAGAGACCCGAAAATTTTTTCGACATCGTTCTGCTTTATTCTTTGTATATCCACCCATTCGGATGCTAGGAGACCCCTCGGAGCGAAGACGGCTTGTTTGGGGGGGTTTTGGGGGCTTTTTTGGAAAATATCTATTTTGCTCAATTTTCCATAACTTTGGCCAGGTCGCGGGTGGGGCGAGAGACCCGAAAAATTTTTCGACATCGTTCTGCTTCATTCTTTGTATATCCACCCATTTGGATGCTAGGAGACCCCTCGGAGAGAAGACGGCTTGTTTGGGGGCTTTTTTGGAAAATATATATTTTGCTCAATTTTCCATAACTTTGGCCAGGTCGCGGGCGGGGCAAGAGACCCGAAAAAAATTTCGACATCGTTCTGCTTTATTCTATGTATATCCACCCATTCGGATGCTAGGAGACCCCTCGGAGCGAAGACGGCTTGTTTCGGGGGCTTTTTTGGAAAATATCTATTTTGCTCAATTTTCCATAACTTTGGCCAGGTCGCGGGTGGGCGAGAGACCCGAAAAAATTTTCGACATCGTTCTGCTTTATTCTTTGTATATCCACCCATTCGGATGCTAGGAGACCCCTCGGAGCGAAGACGGCTTGTTTGGGGGGGTTTTGGGGGCTTTTTTGGAAAATATCTATTTTGCTCAATTTTCCATAACTTTGGCCAGGTCGCGGGTGGGGCGAGAGACCCGAAATTTTTTTCGACATCGTTCTGCTTTATTCTTTGTATATCCACCCATTCGGATGCTAGGAGACCCCTCGGAGCGAAGACGGCTTGTTTGGGGGGGTTTTGGGGGCTTTTTTGGAAAATATCTATTTTGCTCAATTTTCCATAACTTTGGCCAGGTCGCGGGTGGGGCGAGAGACCCCGAAAATTTTTTCGACATCGTTCTGCTTTATTCTTTGTATATCCACCCATTCGGATGCTAGGAGACCCCTTGGAGCGAAGACGGCTTGTTTGGGGGGGTTTGGGGGCTTTTTTGGAAAATATCTATTTTGCTCAATTTTCCATAACTTTGGCCAGGTCGCGGGTGGGGCGAGAGACCCGAAAAAATGTTCGACATCGTTCTGCTTTATTCTTTGTATATTCACCCATTCGGATGCTAGGAGACCCCTCGGAGCGAAGACGGCTTGTTTGGGGGGGGGGGTTTTGGGGCTTTTTTGGAAAATATCTATTTTGCTCAATTTTCCATAACTTTGGCCAGGTCGCGGGTGGGGCGAGAGACCCGAAAAAATTTTCGACATCGTTCTGCTTTATTCTTTGTATATCCACCCATTCGGATGCTAGGAGACCCCTCGGAGCGAAGACGGCTTGTTTGGGGGGGGGGTTTTGGGGGCTATTTTGGAAAATATCTATTTTGCTCAATTTTCCATAACTTTGGCCAGGTCGCGGGTGGGGCAAGAGACCCGAAAAATTTTTCGACATCGTTCTGCTTTATTCTTTGTATATCCACCCATTCAGATGCTAGGAGACCCCTCGGAGCGAAGACGGCTTGTTTGGGGGGGTTTTGGGGGCTTTTTTGGAAAATATCTATTTTGCTCAATTTTCCATAACTTTGGCCAGGTCGCGGGTGGGGCGAGAGACCCGAAAATTTTTTCGACATCGTTCTGCTTTATTCTTTGTATATCCACCCATTCGGATGCTAGGAGACCCCTCGGAGCGAAGACGGCTTATTTGGGGGCTTTTTTGGAAAATATCTATTTTGCTCAATTTTCCATAACTTTGGCCAGGTCGCGGGTGGGGCGAGAGACCCGAAAATTTTTTCGACATCGTTCTGCTTTATTCTTTGTATATCCACCCATTCAGATGCTAGGAGACCCCTCGGAGCGAAGACGGCTTGTTTGGGGGGGTTTTGGGGGCTTTTTTGGAAAATATCTATTTTGCTCAATTTTCCATAACTTTGGCCAGGTCGCGGGTGGGGCGAGAGACCCGAAAATTTTTTCGACATCGTTCTGCTTTATTCTTTGTATATCCACCCATTCGGATGCTAGGAGACCCCTCGGAGCGAAGACGGCTTGTTTGGGGGGGTTTTGGGGGCTTTTTTGGAAAATATCTATTTTGCTCAATTTTCCATAACTTTGGCCAGGTCGCGGGTGGGGCGAGAGACCCGAAAATTTTTTCGACATCGTTCTGCTTTATTCTTTGTATATCCACCCATTCGGATGCTAGGAGACCCCTCGGAGCGAAGACGGCTTGTTTTGGGGGGTTTTGGGGGCTTTTTTGGAAAATATCTATTTTGCTCAATTTTCCATAACTTTGGCCAGGTCGCGGGTTGGGCGAGAGACCCGAAAATTTTTTCGACATCGTTCTGCTTTATTCTTTGTATATCCACCCATTCGGATGCTAGGAGACCCCTTGGAGCGATGACGGCTTGTTTGGGGGGGTTTGGGGGCTTTTTTGGAAAATATCTATTTTGCTCAATTTTCCATAACTTTGGCCAGGTCGCGGGTGGGGCGAGAGACCCGAAAAAATTTTCGACATCGTTCTGCTTTATTCTTTGTATATCCACCCATTCGGATGCTAGGAGACCCCTCGGAGCGAAGACGGCTTGTTTGGGGGGGGGGGTTTGGGGGCTTTTTTGGAAAATATCTATTTTGCTCAATTTTCCATAACTTTGGCCAGGTCGCGGGTGGGGCGAGAGACCCGAAAATTTTTTCGACATCATTCTGCTTTATTCTTTGTATATCCACCCATTCGGATGCTAGGAGACCCCTCGGAGCAAAGACGGCTTGTTTGGGGGCTTTTTTGGAAAATATCTATTTTGCTCAATTTTCCATAACTTTGACCAGGTCGCGGGTGGGGCGAGAGACCCGAAAAAATTTTCGACATCGTTCTGCTTTATTCTTTGTATATCCACCCATTCGGATGCTAGGAGACCCCTCGGAGCGAAGACGGCTTGTTTGGGGGGGGGTTTGGGGGCTATTTTGGAAAATATCTATTTTGCTCAATTTTCCATAACTTTGGCCAGGTCGCGGGTGGGGCGAGAGACCCGAAAAAATTTTCGACATCGTTCTGCTTTATTCTTTGTATATCCACCCATTCAGATGCTAGGAGACCCCTCGGAGCGAAGACGGCTTGTTTGGGGGGGTTTTGGGGGCTTTTTTGGAAAATATCTATTTTGCTCAATTTTCCATAACTTTGGCCAGGTCGCGGGTGGGGCGAGAGACCCGAAAATTTTTTCGACATCGTTCTGCTTTATTCTTTGTATATCCACCCATTCGGATGCTAGGAGACCCCTCGGAGCGAAGACGGCTTGTTTGGGGGCTTTTTTGGAAAATATCTATTTTGCTCAATTTTCCATAACTTTGGCCAGGTCGCGGGTGGGGCGAGAGACCCGAAAATTTTTTCGACATCGTTCTGCTTTATTCTTTGTATATCCACCCATTCAGATGCTAGGAGACCCCTCGGAGCGAAGACGGCTTGTTTGGGGGGGTTTTGGGGGCTTTTTTGGAAAATATCTATTTTGCTCAATTTTCCATAACTTTGGCCAGGTCGCGGGCGGGGCGAGAGACCCGAAAAAATTTTCGACATCGCTCTCCTTTATTCTATGTATATCCACCCATTCGGATGCTAGGAGACCCCTCGGAGCGAAGACGGCTTGTTTGGGGGGGTTTTGGGGGCTTTTTTGGAAAATATCTTTTTTGCTCAATTTTCCATAACTTTGGCCAGGTCGCGGGTGGGGCGAGAGACCCGAAAAATTTTTCGACATCGTTCTGCTTTATTCTTTGTATATCCACCCATTTGGATGCTAGGAGACCCCTCGGAGCGAAGACGGCTTGTTTGGGGGGGTTTTGGGGGCTTTTTTGGAAAATATCTTTTTTGCTCAATTTTCCATAACTTTGGCCAGGTCGCGGGTGGGGCGAGAGACCCGAAAAATTTTTCGACATCGTTCTGCTTTATTCTTTGTATATCCACCCATTCGGATGCTAGGAGACCCCTCGGAGCGAAGACGGCTTGTTTGGGGGGGTTTTGGGGGCTTTTTTGGAAAATATCTATTTTGCTCAATTTTCCATAACTTTGGCCAGGTCGCGGGTGGGGCGAGAGACCCGAAAATTTTTTCGACATCGTTCTGCTTTATTCTTTGTATATCCACCCATTCGGATGCTAGGAGACCCCTCGGAGCGAAGACGGCTTGTTTGGGGGGGTTTTGGGGGCTTTTTTGGAAAATATCTATTTTGCTCAATTTTCCATAACTTTGGCCAGGTCGCGGGTGGGGCGAGAGACCCGAAAAAATTTTCGACATCGTTCTGCTTTATTCTTTGTATATCCACCCATTCGGATGCTAGGAGACCCCTCGGAGCGAAGACGGCTTGTTTGGGGGGGTTTTGGGGGCTTTTTTGGAAAATATCTATTTTGCTCAATTTTCCATAACTTTGGCCAGGTCGCGGGTGGGGCGAGAGACCCGAAAATTTTTTCGACATCGTTCTGCTTTATTCTTTGTATATCCACCCATTCGGATGCTAGGAGACCCCTCGGAGAGAAGACGGCTTGTTTGGGGGCTTTTTTGGAAAATATATATTTTGCACAATTTTCCATAACTTTGGCCAGGTCGCGGGCGGGGCGAGAGACCCGAAAAAATTTTCGACATCGTTCTGCTTTATTCTATGTATATCCACCCATTCGGATGCTAGGAGACCCCTCGGAGCGAAGACGGCTTGTTTGGGGGGGTTTTGGGGGCTTTTTTGGAAAATATCTATTTTGCTCAATTTTCCATAACTTTGGCCAGGTCGCGGGTGGGGCGAGAGACCCGAAAAATTTTTCGACATCGTTCTGCTTTATTCTTTGTATATCCACCCATTCGGATGCTAGGAGACCCCTCGGAGCGAAGACGGCTTCTTTGGGGGGGTTTGGGGGGTTTTTTGGAAAATATCTATTTTGCTCAATTTTCCATAACTTTGGCCAGGTCGCGGGTGGGGCGAGAGACCCGAAAAAATTTTCGACATCGTTCTGTCTTATTCTTTGTATATCCACCCATTCAGATGCTAGGAGACCCCTCGGAGCGAAGACCGCTTGTTTGGGGGGGTTTTGGGGGCTTTTTTGGAAAATATCTATTTTGCTCAATTTTCCATAACTTTGGCCAGGTCGCGGGTGGGGCGAGAGACCCGAAAATTTTTTCGACATCGTTCTGCTTTATTCTTTGTATATCCACCCATTCGGATGCTAGGAGACCCCTCGGAGCGTAGACGGCTTGTTTGGGGGGGTTTTGGGGGCTTTTTTGGAAAATATCTATTTTGCTCAATTTTCCATAACTTTGGCCAGGTCGCGGGTGGGGCGAGAGACCCGAAAATTTTTTCGACATCGTTCTGCTTTATTCTTTGTATATCCACCCATTCGGATGCTAGGAGACCCCTCGGAGCGAAGACGGCTTGTTTTGGGGGGTTTTGGGGGCTTTTTTGGAAAATATCTATTTTGCTCAATTTTCCATAACTTTGGCCAGGTCGCGGGTTGGGCGAGAGACCCGAAAATTTTTTCGACATCGTTCTGCTTTATTCTTTGTATATCCACCCATTCGGATGCTAGGAGACCCCTCGGAGCGAAGACGGCTTGTTTGGGGGGGTTTTGGGGGCTTTTTTGGAAAATATCTATTTTGCTCAATTTTCCATAACTTTGGCCAGGTCGCGGGTGGGGCGAGAGACCCGAAAAATTTTTCGACATCGTTCTGCTTCATTCTTTGTATATCCACCCATTTGGATGCTAGGAGACCCCTCGGAGAGAAGACGGCTTGTTTGGGGGCTTTTTTGGAAAATATATATTTTGCTCAATTTTCCATAACTTTGGCCAGGTCGCGGGCGGGGCAAGAGACCCGAAAAAAATTTCGACATCGTTCTGCTTTATTCTATGTATATCCACCCATTCGGATGCTAGGAGACCCCTCGGAGCGAAGACGGCTTGTTTCGGGGGCTTTTTTGGAAAATATCTATTTTGCTCAATTTTCCATAACTTTGGCCAGGTCGCGGGTGGGGCGAGAGACCCGAAAAATTTTTCGACATCGTTCTGCTTTATTCTTTGTATATCCACCCATTCGGATGCTAGGAGACCCCTCGGAGCGAAGACGGCTTGTTTGGGGGGGTTTTGGGGGCTTTTTTGGAAAATATCTATTTTGCTCAATTTTCCATAACTTTGGCCAGGTCGCGGGTGGGGCGAGAGACCCGAAATTTTTTTCGACATCGTTCTGCTTTATTCTTTGTATATCCACCCATTCGGATGATAGGAGACCCCTCGGAGCGAAGACGGCTTGTTTGGGGGGGTTTTGGGGGCTTTTTTGGAAAATATCTATTTTGCTCAATTTTCCATAACTTTGGCCAGGTCGCGGGTGGGGCGAGAGACCCGAAAATTTTTTCGACATCGTTCTGCTTTATTCTTTGTATATCCACCCATTCGGATGCTAGGAGACCCCTCGGAGAGAAGACGGCTTGTTTGGGGGCTTTTTTGGAAAATATATATTTTGCACAATTTTCCATAACTTTGGCCAGGTCGCGGGCGGGGCGAGAGACCCGAAAAAATTTTCGACATCGTTCTGCTTTATTCTATGTATATCCACCCATTCGGATGCTAGGAGACCCCTCGGAGCGAAGACGGCTTGTTTGGGGGGGTTTTGGGGGCTTTTTTGGAAAATATCTATTTTGCTCAATTTTCCATAACTTTGGCCAGGTCGCGGGTGGGGCGAGAGACCCGAAAAATTTTTCGACATCGTTCTGCTTTATTCTTTGTATATCCACCCATTCGGATGCTAGGAGACCCCTCGGAGCGAAGACGGCTTCTTTGGGGGGGTTTTGGGGGTTTTTTGGAAAATATCTATTTTGCTCAATTTTCCATAACTTTGGCCAGGTCGCGGGTGGGGCGAGAGACCCGTAAAAATTTTCGACATCGTTCTGCTTTATTCTTTGTATATCCACCCATTCAGATGCTAGGAGACCCCTCGGAGCGAAGATGGCTTGTTTGGGGGGGTTTTGGGGGCTTTTTTGGAAAATATCTATTTTGCTCAATTTTCCATAACTTTGGCCAGGTCGCGGGTGGGGCGAGAGACCCGAAAATTTTTTCGACATCGTTCTGCTTTATTCTTTGTATATCCACCCATTCGGATGCTAGGAGACCCCTCGGAGCGAAGACGGCTTGTTTGGGGGGGTTTTGGGGGCTTTTTTGGAAAATATCTATTTTGCTCAATTTTCCATAACTTTGGCCAGGTCGCGGGTGGGGCGAGAGACCCGAAAATTTTTTCGACATCGTTCTGCTTTATTCTTTGTATATCCAACCATTCGGATGCTAGGAGACCCCTCGGAGCGAAGACGGCTTGTTTTGGGGGGTTTTGGGGGCTTTTTTGGAAAATATCTATTTTGCTCAATTTTCCATAACTTTGGCCAGGTCGCGGGTGGGGCGAGAGACCCGAAAATTTTTTCGACATCGTTCTGCTTTATTCTTTGTATATCCACCCATTCGGATGCTAGGAGACCCCTCGGAGCGAAGACGGCTTGTTTGGGGGGGTTTTGGGGGCTTTTTTGGAAAATATCTATTTTGCTCAATTTTCCATAACTTTGGCCAGGTCGCGGGTGGGGCGAGAGACCCGAAAAATTTTTCGACATCGTTCTGCTTCATTCTTTGTATATCCACCCATTTGGATGCTAGGAGACCCCTCGGAGAGAAGACGGCTTGTTTGGGGGCTTTTTTGGAAAATATATATTTTGCTCAATTTTCCATAACTTTGGCCAGGTCGCGGGCGGGGCAAGAGACCCGAAAAAAATTTCGACATCGTTCTGCTTTATTCTATGTATATCCACCCATTCGGATGCTAGGAGACCCCTCGGAGCGAAGACGGCTTGTTTCGGGGGCTTTTTTGGAAAATATCTATTTTGCTCAATTTTCCATAACTTTGGCCAGGTCGCGGGTGGGGCGAGAGACCCGAAAAAATTTTCGACATCGTTCTGCTTTATTCTTTGTATATCCACCCATTCGGATGCTAGGAGACCCCTCGGAGCGAAGACGGCTTGTTTGGGGGGGTTTTGGGGGCTTTTTTGGAAAATATCTATTTTGCTCAATTTTCCATAACTTTGGCCAGGTCGCGGGTGGGGCGAGAGACCCGAAATTTTTTTCGACATCGTTCTGCTTTATTCTTTGTATATCCACCCATTCGGATGCTAGGAGACCCCTCGGAGCGAAGACGGCTTGTTTGGGGGGGTTTTGGGGGCTTTTTTGGAAAATATCTATTTTGCTCAATTTTCCATAACTTTGGCCAGGTCGCGGGTGGGGCGAGAGACCCCGAAAATTTTTTCGACATCGTTCTGCTTTATTCTTTGTATATCCACCCATTCGGATGCTAGGAGACCCCTCGGAGCGAAGACGGCTTGTTTGGGGAGTTTTGGGGGCTTTTTGGAAAATATCTATTTTCCTCAATTTTCCATAACTTTGGCCAGGTCGCGGGTGGGGCGAGAGACCCGAAAAAATTTTCGACATCGTTCTGCTTTATTCTTTGTATATCCACCCATTCGGATGCTAGGAGACCCCTTGGAGCGAAGACGGCTTGTTTGGGGGGGTTTGGGGGCTTTTTTGGAAAATATCTATTTTGCTCAATTTTCCATAACTTTGGCCAGGTCGCGGGTGGGGCGAGAGACCCGAAAAAATGTTCGACATCGTTCTGCTTTATTCTTTGTATATTCACCCATTCGGATGCTAGGAGACCCCTCGGAGCGAAGACGGCTTGTTTGGGGGGGGGTTTGGGGGCTTTTTTGGAAAATATCTATTTTGCTCAATTTTCCATAACTTTGGCCAGGTCGCGGGTGGGGCGAGAGACCCGAAAAAATTTTCGACATCGTTCTGCTTTATTCTTTGTATATCCACCCATTCGGATGCTAGGAGACCCCTCGGAGCGAAGACGGCTTGTTTGGGGGGGGGGTTTTGGGGGCTATTTTGGAAAATATCTATTTTGCTCAATTTTCCATAACTTTGGCCAGGTCGCGGGTGGGGCAAGAGACCCGAAAAATTTTTCGACATCGTTCTGCTTTATTCTTTGTATATCCACCCATTCAGATGCTAGGAGACCCCTCGGAGCGAAGACGGCTTGTTTGGGGGGGTTTTGGGGGCTTTTTTGGAAAATATCTATTTTGCTCAATTTTCCATAACTTTGGCCAGGTCGCGGGTGGGGCGAGAGACCCGAAAATTTTTTCGACATCGTTCTGCTTTATTCTTTGTATATCCACCCATTCGGATGCTAGGAGACCCCTCGGAGCGAAGACGGCTTATTTGGGGGCTTTTTTGGAAAATATCTATTTTGCTCAATTTTCCATAACTTTGGCCAGGTCGCGGGTGGGGCGAGAGACCCGAAAATTTTTTCGACATCGTTCTGCTTTATTCTTTGTATATCCACCCATTCAGATGCTAGGAGACCCCTCGGAGCGAAGACGGCTTGTTTGGGGGGGTTTTGGGGGCTTTTTTGGAAAATATCTATTTTGCTCAATTTTCCATAACTTTGGCCAGGTCGCGGGCGGGGCGAGAGACCCGAAAAATTTTTCGACATCGCTCTGCTTTATTCTATGTATATCCACCCATTCGGATGCTAGGAGACCCCTCGGAGCGAAGACGGCTTGTTTGGGGGGGTTTTGGGGGCTTTTTTGGAAAATATCTTTTTTGCTCAATTTTCCATAACTTTGGCCAGGTCGCGGGTGGGGCTAGAGACCCGAAAAAATTTTCGACATCGTTCTGCTTTATTCTTTGTATATCCACCCATTCGGATGCTAGGAGACCCCTCGGAGCGAAGACGGCTTGTTTGGGGGGGTTTTGGGGGCTTTTTTGGAAAATATCTATTTTGCTCAATTTTCCATAACTTTGACCAGGTCGCGGGTGGGGCGAGAGACCCGAAAAAATTTTCGACATCGTTCTGCTTTATTCTTTGTATATCCACCCATTCGGATGCTAGGAGACCCCTCGGAGCGAAGACGGCTTGTTTGGGGGGGGGTTTTGGGGGCTATTTTGGAAAATATCTATTTTGCTCAATTTTCCATAACTTTGGCCAGGTCGCGGGTGGGGCGAGAGACCCGAAAAAATTTTCGACATCGTTCTGCTTTATTCTTTGTATATCCACCCATTCAGATGCTAGGAGACCCCTCGGAGCGAAGACGGCTTGTTTGGGGGGGTTTTGGGGGCTTTTTTGGAAAATATCTATTTTGCTCAATTTTCCATAACTTTGGCCAGGTCGCGGGTGGGGCGAGAGACCCGAAAATTTTTTCGACATCGTTCTGCTTTATTCTTTGTATATCCACCGATTCAGATGCTAGGAGACCCCTCGGAGCGAAGACGGCTTGTTTGGGGGGGTTTTGGGGGCTTTTTTGGAAAATATCTATTTTGCTCAATTTTCCATAACTTTGGCCAGGTCGCGGGCGGGGCGAGAGACCCGAAAAAATTTTCGACATCGCTCTGCTTTATTCTATGTATATCCACCCATTCGGATGCTAGGAGACCCCTCGGAGCGAAGACGGCTTGTTTGGGGGGGTTTTGGGGGCTTTTTTGGAAAATATCCTTTTTGCTCAATTTTCCATAACTTTGGCCAGGTCGCGGGTGGGGCGAGAGACCCGAAAAAATTTTCGACATCGTTCTGCTTTATTCTTTGTATATCCACCCATTTGGATGCTAGGAGACCCCTCGGAGCGAAGACGGCTTGTTTGGGGGGGTTTTGGGGGCTTTTTTGGAAAATATCTATTTTGCTCAATTTTCCATAACTTTGGCCAGGTCGCGGGTGGGGCGAGAGACCCGAAAAAATTTTCGACATCGTTCTGCTTTATTCTTTGTATATCCACCCATTCGGATGCTAGGAGACCCCTCGGAGCGAAGACGGCTTGTTTGGGGGGGTTTTGGGGGCTTTTTTGGAAAATATCTATTTTGCTCAATTTTCCATAACTTTGGCCAGGTCGCGGGTGGGGCGAGAGACCCGAAAAAATTTTCGACATCGTTCTGCTTTATTCTTTGTATATCCACCCATTCGGATGCTAGGAGACCCCTCGGAGCGAAGACGGCTTGTTTGGGGGGGTTTTGGGGGCTTTTTTGGAAAATATCTATTTTGCTCAATTTTCCATAACTTTGGCCAGGTCGCGGGTGGGGCGAGAGACCCGAAAAAATTTTCGACATCGTTCTGCTTTATTCTTTGTATATCCACCCATTCGGATGCTAGGAGACCCCTCGGAGCGAAGACGGCTTGTTCGGGGGGGTTTTGGGGGCTTTTTTGGAAAATATCTATTTTGCTCAATTTTCCATAACTTTGGCCAGGTCGCGGGTGGGGCGAGAGACCCGAAAAAATTTTCGACATCGTTCTCCTTTATTCTTTGTATATCCACCCATTCGGATGCTAGGAGACCCCTCGGAGCGAAGACGGCTTGTTTGGGGGGATTTTGGGGGCTTTTTTGGAAAATATCTATTTTGCTCAATTTTCCATAACTTTGGCCAGGTCGCGGGAGGGGCGAGAGACCCGAAAAAATTTTCGACATCGTTCTGCTTTATTCTTTGTATGTCCACCCATTCGGATGCTAGGAGACCCCTCGGAGCGAAGACGGCTTGTTTGGGGGGGTTTTGGGGGCTTTTTTGGAAAATATCTATTTTGCTCAATTTTCCATAACTTTGGCCAGGTCGCGGGTGGGGCGAGAGACCCGAAAAAATTTTCGACATCGTTCTGCTTTATTCTTTGTATATCCACCCATTCGGATGCTAGGAGACCCCTTGGAGCGAAGACGGCTTGTTCGGGGGGGTTTTGGGGGCTTTTTTGGAAAATATCTATTTTGCTCAATTTTCCATAACTTTGGCCAGGTCGCGGGTGAGGCGAGAGACCCGAAAAAATTTTCGACATCGTTCTGCTTTATTCTTTGTATATCCACCCATTCGGATGCTAGGAGACCCCTCGGAGCGAAGATGGCTTGTTTGGGGGGGTTTTGGGGGCTTTTTTGGAAAATATCTATTTTGCTCAATTTTCCATAACTTTGGCCAGGTCGCGGGTGGGGCGAGAGACCCGAAAAAATTTTCGACATCGGTCTGCTTTATTCTTTGTATATCCACCCATTCGGATGCTAGGAGACCCCTCGGAGCAAAGACGGCTTGTTTGGGGGGGTTTTGGGGGCTTTTTTGGAAAATATCTATTTTGCTCAATTTTCCATAACTTTGGCCAGGTCGCGGGTGGGGCGAGAGACCCGAAAAAATTTTCGACATCGTTCTGCTTTATTCTTTGTATATCCACCCATTCGGATGCTAGGAGACCCCTCGGAGCGAAGACGGCTTGTTTGGGGGGGTTTTGGGGGCTTTTTTGGAAAATATCTATTTTGCTCAATTTTCCATAACTTTGGCCAGGTCGCGGGTGGGGCGAGAGACCCGAAAAAATTTTCGACATCGTTCTGCTTTATTCTTTGTATATCCACCCATTCGGATGCTAGGAGACCCCTCGGAGCGAAGACGGCTTGCTTGGGGGGGTTTTGGGGGCTTTTTTGGAAAATATCTATTTTGCTCAATTTTCCATAACTTTGGCCAGGTCGCGGGTGGGGCGAAAGACCCGAAAAAATTTTCGACATCGTTCTGCTTTATTCTTTGTATATCCACCCATTCGGATGCTAGGAGACCCCTCGGAGCGAAGACGGCTTGTTCGGGGGGGTTTTGGGGGCTTTTTTGGAAAATATCTATTTTGCTCAATTTTCCATAACTTTGGCCAGGTCGCGGGTGGGGCGAGAGACCCGAAAAAATTTTCGACATCGTTCTGCTTTATTCTTTGTATATCCACCCATTCGGATGCTAGGAGACCCCTCGGAGCGAAGACGGCTTGTTTGGGGGGGTTTTGGGGGCTTTTTTGGAAAATATCTATTTTGCTCAATTTTCCATAACTTTGGCCAGGTCGCGGGTGGGGCGAGAGACCCGAAAAAATTTTCGACATCGTTCTGCTTTATTCTTTGTATATCCACCCATTCGGATGCTAGGAGACCCCTCGGAGCGAAGACGGCTTGTTCGGGGGGGTTTTGGGGGCTTTTTTGGAAAATATCTATTTTGCTCAATTTTCCATAACTTTGGCCAGGTCGCGGGTGGGGCGAGAGACCCGAAAAAATTTTCGACATCGTTCTCCTTTATTCTTTGTATATCCACCCATTCGGATGCTAGGAGACCCCTCGGAGCGAAGACGGCTTGTTTGGGGGGATTTTGGGGGCTTTTTTGGAAAATATCTATTTTGCTCAATTTTCCATAACTTTGGCCAGGTCGCGGGAGGGGCGAGAGACCCGAAAAAATTTTCGACATCGTTCTGCTTTATTCTTTGTATGTCCACCCATTCGGATGCTAGGAGACCCCTCGGAGCGAAGACGGCTTGTTTGGGGGGGTTTTGGGGGCTTTTTTGGAAAATATCTATTTTGCTCAATTTTCCATAACTTTGGCCAGGTCGCGGGTGGGGCGAGAGACCCGAAAAAATTTTCGACATCGTTCTGCTTTATTCTTTGTATATCCACCCATTCGGATGCTAGGAGACCCCTTGGAGCGAAGACGGCTTGTTCGGGGGGGTTTTGGGGGCTTTTTTGGAAAATATCTATTTTGCTCAATTTTCCATAACTTTGGCCAGGTCGCGGGTGAGGCGAGAGACCCGAAAAAATTTTCGACATCGTTCTGCTTTATTCTTTGTATATCCACCCATTCGGATGCTAGGAGACCCCTCGGAGCGAAGACGGCTTGTTTGGGGGGGTTTTGGGGGCTTTTTTGGAAAATATCTATTTTGCTCAATTTTCCATAACTTTGGCCAGGTCGCGGGTGGGGCGAGAGACCCGAAAAAATTTTCGACATCGGTCTGCTTTATTCTTTGTATATCCACCCATTCGGATGCTAGGAGACCCCTCGGAGCGAAGACGGCTTGTTTGGGGGGGTTTTGGGGGCTTTTTTGGAAAATATCTATTTTGCTCAATTTTCCATAACTTTGGCCAGGTCGCGGGTGGGGCGAGAGACCCGAAAAAATTTTCGACATCGTTCTGCTTTATTCTTTGTATATCCACCCATTCGGATGCTAGGAGACCCCTCGGAGCGAAGACGGCTTGTTTGGGGGGGTTTTGGGGGCTTTTTTGGAAAATATCTATTTTGCTCAATTTTCCATAACTTTGGCCAGGTCGCGGGTGGGGCGAGAGACCCGAAAAAATTTTCGACATCGTTCTGCTTTATTCTTTGTATATCCACCCATTCGGATGCTAGGAGACCCCTCGGAGCGAAGACGGCTTGTTCGGGGGGGTTTTGGGGGCTTTTTTGGAAAATATCTATTTTGCTCAATTTTCCATAACTTTGGCCAGGTCGCGGGTGGGGCGAGAGACCCGAAAAAATTTTCGACATCGTTCTGCTTTATTCTTTGTATATCCACCCATTCGGATGCTAGGAGACCCCTCGGAGCGAAGACGGCTTGTTTGGGGGGGTTTTGGGGGCTTTTTTGGAAAATATCTATTTTGCTCAATTTTCCATAACTTTGGCCAGGTCGCGGGTGGGGCGAGAGACCCGAAAAAATTTTCGACATCGTTCTGCTTTATTCTTTGTATATCCACCCATTCGGATGCTAGGAGACCCCTCGGAGCGAAGACGGCTTGTTCGGGGGGGTTTTGGGGGCTTTTTTGGAAAATATCTATTTTGCTCAATTTTCCATAACTTTGGCCAGGTCGCGGGTGAGGCGAGAGACCCGAAAAAATTTTCGACATCGTTCTGCTTTATTCTTTGTATATCCACCCATTCGGATGCTAGGAGACCCCTCGGAGCGAAGACGGCTTGTTTGGGGGGGTTTTGGGGGCTTTTTTGGAAAATATCTATTTTGCTCAATTTTCCATAACTTTGGCCAGGTCGCGGGTGGGGCGAGAGACCCGAAAAAATTTTCGACATCGTTCTGCTTTATTCTTTGTATATCCACCCATTCGGATGCTAGGAGACCCCTCGGAGCGAAGACGGCTTGTTCGGGGGGGTTTTGGGGGCTTTTTTGGAAAATATCTATTTTGCTCAATTTTCCATAACTTTGGCCAGGTCGCGGGTGGGGCGAGAGACCCGAAAATTTTTTCGACATCGTTCTCCTTTATTCTTTGTATATCCACCCATTCGGATGCTAGGAGACCCCTCGGAGCGAAGACGGCTTGTTTGGGGGGATTTTGGGGGCTTTTTTGGAAAATATCTATTTTGCTCAATTTTCCATAACTTTGGCCAGGTCGCGGGAGGGGCGAGAGACCCGAAAAATTTTTCGACATCGTTTTGCTTTATTCTTTGTATGTCCACCCATTCGGATGCTAGGAGACCCCTCGGAGCGAAGACGGCTTGTTTGGGGGGGTTTTGGGGGCTTTTTTGGAAAATATCTATTTTGCTCAATTTTCCATAACTTTGGCCAGGTCGCGGGTGGGGCGAGAGACCCGAAAAAATTTTCGACATCGTTCTGCTTTATTCTTTGTATATCCACCCATTCGGATGCTAGGAGACCCCTCGGAGCGAAGACGGCTTGTTCGGGGGGGTTTTGGGGGCTTTTTTGGAAAATATCTATTTTGCTCAATTTTCCATAACTTTGGCCAGGTCGCGGGTGAGGCGAGAGACCCGAAAAAATTTTCGACATCGTTCTGCTTTATTCTTTGTATATCCACCCATTCGGATGCTAGGAGACCCCTCGGAGCGAAGACGGCTTGTTTGGGGGGGTTTTGGGGGCTTTTTTGGAAAATATCTATTTTGCTCAATTTTCCATAACTTTGGCCAGGTCGCGGGTGGGGCGAGAGACCCGAAAAAATTTTCGACATCGTTCTCCTTTATTCTTTGTATATCCACCCATTCGGATGCTAGGAGACCCCTCGGAGCGAAGACGGCTTGTTTGGGGGGATTTTGGGGGCTTTTTTGGAAAATATCTATTTTGCTCAATTTTCCATAACTTTGGCCAGGTCGCGGTAGGGGCGAGAGACCCGAAAAAATTTTCGACATCGTTCTGCTTTATTCTTTGTATGTCCACCCATTCGGATGCTAGGAGACCCCTCGGAGCGAAGACGGCTTGTTTGGGGGGGTTTTGGGGGCTTTTTTGGAAAATATCTATTTTGCTCAATTTTCCATAACTTTGGCCAGGTCGCGGGTGGGGCGAGAGACCCGAAAAAATTTTCGACATCGTTCTGCTTTATTCTTTGTATATCCACCCATTCGGATGCTAGGAGACCCCTCGGAGCGAAGACGGCTTGTTTGGGGGGGTTTTGGGGGCTTTTTTGGAAAATATCTATTTTGCTCAATTTTCCATAACTTTGGCCAGGTCGCGGGTGGGGCGAGAGACCCGAAAAAATTTTCGACATCGTTCAGCTTTATTCTTTGTATATCCACCCATTCAGATGCTAGGAGACCCCTCGGAGTGAAGACGTCTTGTTTGGGGGGGTTTTGGGGGCTTTTTTGGAAAATATCTATTTTGCTCAATTTTCCATAACTTTGGCCAGGTCGCGGGTGGGGCGAGAGACCCGAAAATTTTTTCGACATCGTTCTGCTTTATTCTTTGTATATCCACCCATTCGGATGCTAGGAGACCCCTCGGAGCGAAGACGGCTTGTTTGGGGGGGTTTTGGGGGCTTTTTTGGAAAATATCTATTTTGCTCAATTTTCCATAACTTTGGCCAGGTCGCGGGTGGGGCGAGAGACCCGAAAATTTTTTCGACATCGTTCTGCTTTATTCTTTGTATATCCACCCATTCGGATGCTAGGAGACCCCTCGGAGCGAAGACGGCTTGTTTGGGGGGATTTTGGGGGCTTTTTTGGAAAATATCTATTTTGCTCAATTTTCCATAACTTTGGCCAGGTCGCGGGAGGGGCGAGAGACCCGAAAAAATTTTCGACATCGTTCTGCTTTATTCTTTGTATGTCCACCCATTCGGATGCTAGGAGACCCCTCGGAGCGAAGACGGCTTGTTTGGGGGGGTTTTGGGGGCTTTTTTGGAAAATATTTATTTTGCTCAATTTTCCATAACTTTGGCCAGGTCGTGGGTGGGGCGAGAGACCCGAAAAAATTTTCGACATCGTTCTGCTTTATTCTTTGTATATCCACCCATTCGGATGCTAGGAGACCCCTCGGAGCGAAGACGGCTTGTTTGGGGGGGTTTTGGGGGCTTTTTTGGAAAATATCTATTTTGCTCAATTTTCCATTACTTTGGCCAGGTCGCGGGTGGGGCGAGAGACCCAAAAAAATTTTCGACTTCGTTCTGCTTTATTCTTTGTATATCCACCCATTCGGATGCTAGGAGACCCCTCGGAGCGAAGACGGCTTGTTTGGGGGGGTTTTGGGGGCTTTTTTGGAAAATATCTATTTTGCTCAATTTTCCATAACTTTGGCCAGGTCGCGGGTGGGGCGAGAGACCCGAAAAAATTTTCGACATCGTTCTGCTTTATTCTTTGTATATCCACCCATTCGGATGCTAGGAGACCCCTCGGAGCGAAGACGGCTTGTTTGGGGGGGTTTTGGGGGCTTTTTTGGAAAATATCTATTTTGCTCAATTTTCCATAACTTTGGCCAGGTCGCGGGTGGGGCGAGAGACCCGAAAAAATTTTCGACATCGTTCTGCTTTATTCTTTGTATATCCACCCATTCGGATGCTAGGAGACCCCTCGGAGCGAAGACGGCTTGTTTGGGGGGGTTTTGGGGGCTTTTTTGGAAAATATTTATTTTGCTCAATTTTCCATAACTTTGGCCAGGTCGCGGGTGGGGCGAGAGACCCGAAAAAATTTTCGACATCGTTCTGCTTTATTCTTTGTATATCCACCCATTCGGATGCTAGGAGACCCTTCGGAGCGAAGACGGCTTGTTTGGGGGGGTTTTGGGGGCTTTTTTGGAAAATATCTATTTTGCTCAATTTTCCATAACTTTGGCCAGGTCGCGGGTGGGGCGAGAGACCCGAAAACATTTTCGACATCGTTCTGCTTTATTCTTTGTATATCCACCCATTCGGATGCTAGGAGACCCCTCGGAGCGAAGACGGCTTGTTTGGGGGGGTTTTGGGGGCTTTTTTGGAAAATATCTATTTTGCTCAATTTTCCATTACTTTGGCCAGGTCGCGGGTGGGGCGAGAGACCCGAAAAAATTTTCGACATCGTTCTGCTTTATTCTTTGTATATCCACCCATTCGGATGCTAGGAGACCCCTCGGAGCGAAGACGGCTTGTTTGGGGGGGTTTTGGGGGCTTTTTTGGAAAATATCTATTTTGCTCAATTTTCCATAACTTTGGCCAGGTCGCGGGTGGGGCGAGAGACCAGAAAAAATTTTCGACATCGTTCTGCTTTATTCTTTGTATATCCACCCATTCGGATGCTAGGAGACCCCTCGGAGCGAAGACGGCTTGTTTGGGGGGGTTTTGGGGGCTTTTTTGGAAAATATCTATTTTGCTCAATTTTCCATAACTTTGGCCAGGTCGCGGGTGGGGCGAGAGACCCGAAAAAATTTTCGACATCGTTCTGCTTTATTCTTTGTATATCCACCCATTCGGATGCTAGGAGACCCCTCGGAGCGAAGACGGCTTGTTTGGGGGGGTTTTGGGGGCTTTTTTGGAAAATATTTATTTTGCTCAATTTTCCATAACTTTGGCCAGGTCGCGGGTGGGGCGAGAGACCCGAAAAAATTTTCGACATCGTTCTGCTTTATTCTTTGTATATCCACCCATTCGGATGCTAGGAGACCCCTCGGAGCGAAGACGGCTTGTTTGGGGGGGTTTTGGGGGCTTTTTTGGAAAATATCTATTTTGCTCAATTTTCCATAACTTTGGCCAGGTCGCGGGTGGGGCGAGAGACCCGAAAACATTTTCGACATCGTTCTGCTTTATTCTTTGTATATCCACCCATTCGGATGCTAGGAGACCCCTCGGAGCGAAGACGGCTTGTTTGGGGGGGTTTTGGGGGCTTTTTTGGAAAATATCTATTTTGCTCAATTTTCCATTACTTTGGCCAGGTCGCGGGTGGGGCGAGAGACCCGAAAAAATTTTCGACTTCGTTCTGCTTTATTCTTTGTATATCCACCCATTCGGATGCTAGGAGACCCCTCGGAGCGAAGACGGCTTGTTTGGGGGGGTTTTGGGGGCTTTTTTGGAAAATATCTATTTTGCTCAATTTTCCATAACTTTGGCCAGGTCGCGGGTGGGGCGAGAGACCCGAAAAAATTTTCGACATTGTTCTGCTTTATTCTTTGTATATCCACCCATTCGGATGCTAGGAGACCCCTCGGAGCGAAGACGGCTTGTTTGGGGGGGTTTTGGGGGCTTTTTTGGAAAATATCTATTTTGCTCAATTTTCCATAACTTTGGCCAGGTCGCGGGTGGGGCGAGAGACCCGAAAAAATTTTCGACATCGTTCTGCTTTATTCTTTGTATATCCACCCATTCGGATGCTAGGAGACCCCTCGGAGCGAAGACTGCTTGTTTGGGGGGGTTTTGGGGGCTTTTTTGGAAAATATTTATTTTGCTCAATTTTCCATAACTTTGGCCAGGTCGCGGGTGGGGCGAGAGACCCGAAAAAATTTTCGACATCGTTCTGCTTTATTCTTTGTATATCCACCCATTCGGATGCTAGGAGACCCCTCGGAGCGAAGACGGCTTGTTTGGGGGGGCTTTGGGGGCTTTTTTGGAAAATATCTATTTTGCTCAATTTTCCATAACTTTGGCCAGGTCGCGGGTGGGGCGAGAGACCCGAAAACATTTTCGACATCGTTCTGCTTTATTCTTTGTATATCCACCCATTCGGATGCTAGGAGACCCCTCGGAGCGAAGACGGCTTGTTTGGGGGGGTTTTGGGGGCTTTTTTGGAAAATATCTATTTTGCTCAATTTTCCATTACTTTGGCCAGGTCGCGGGTGGGGCGAGAGACCCGAAAAATTTTTCGACATCGTTCTGCTTTATTCTTTGTATATCCACCCATTCGGATGCTAGGAGACCCCTCGGAGCGAAGACGGCTTGTTTGGGGGGGTTTTGGGGGCTTTTTTGGAAAATATCTATTTTGCTCAATTTTCCATAACTTTGGCCAGGTCGCGGGTGGGGCGAGAGACCTGAAAAAATTTTCGACATCGTTCTGCTTTATTCTTTGTATATCCACCCATTCGGATGCTAGGAGACCCCTCGGAGCGAAGACGGCTTGTTTGGGGGGGTTTTGGGGGCTTTTTTGGAAAATATCTATTTTGCTCAATTTTCCATAACTTTGGCCAGGTCGCGGGTGGGGCGAGAGACCCGAAAAAATTTTCGACATCGTTCTGCTTTATTCTTTGTATATCCACCCATTCGGATGCTAGGAGACCCTTCGGAGCGAAGACGGCTTGTTTGGGGGGGTTTTGGGGGCTTTTTTGGAAAATATCTATTTTGCTCAATTTTCCATAACTTTGGCCAGGTCGCGGGTGGGGCGAGAGACCCGAAAACATTTTCGACATCGTTCTGCTTTATTCTTTGTATATCCACCCATTCGGATGCTAGGAGACCCCTCGGAGCGAAGACGGCTTGTTTGGGGGGGTTTTGGGGGCTTTTTTGGAAAATATCTATTTTGCTCAATTTTCCATTACTTTGGCCAGGTCGCGGGTGGGGCGAGAGACCCGAAAAAATTTTCGACATCGTTCTGCTTTATTCTTTGTATATCCACCCATTCGGATGCTAGGAGACCCCTCGGAGCGAAGACGGCTTGTTTGGGGGGGTTTTGGGGGCTTTTTTGGAAAATATCTATTTTGCTCAATTTTCCATTACTTTGGCCAGGTCGCGGGTGGGGCGAGAGACCAGAAAAATTTTTCGACATCGTTCTGCTTTATTCTTTGTATATCCACCCATTCGGATGCTAGGAGACCCCTCGGAGCGAAGACGGCTTGTTTGGGGGGGTTTTGGGGGCTTTTTTGGAAAATATCTATTTTGCTCAATTTTCCATAACTTTGGCCAGGTCGCGGGTGGGGCGAGAGACCCGAAAAAATTTTCGACATCGTTCTGCTTTATTCTTTGTATATCCACCCATTCGGATGCTAGGAGACCCCTCGGAGCGAAGACGGCTTGTTTGGGGGGGTTTTGGGGGCTTTTTTGGAAAATATCTATTTTGCTCAATTTTCCATAACTTTGGCCAGGTCGCGGGTGGGGCGAGAGACCCGAAAACATTTTCGACATCGTTCTGCTTTATTCTTTGTATATCCACCCATTCGGATGCTAGGAGACCCCTCGGAGCGAAGACGGCTTGTTTGGGGGGGTTTTGGGGGCTTTTTTGGAAAATATCTATTTTGCTCAATTTTCCATTACTTTGGCCAGGTCGCGGGTGGGGCGAGAGACCCGAAAAAATTTTCGACTTCGTTCTGCTTTATTCTTTTTTATATCCACCCATTCGGATGCTAGGAGACCCCTCGGAGCGAAGACGGCTTGTTTGGGGGGGTTTTGGGGGCTTTTTTGGAAAATATCTATTTTGCTCAATTTTCCATAACTTTGGCCAGGTCGCGGGTGGGGCGAGAGACCCGAAAAAATTTTCGACATTGTTCTGCTTTATTCTTTGTATATCCACCCATTCGGATGCTAGGAGACCCCTCGGAGCGAAGACGGCTTGTTTGGGGGGGTTTTGGGGGCTTTTTTGGAAAATATCTATTTTGCTCAATTTTCCATAACTTTGGCCAGGTCGCGGGTGGGGCGAGAGACCCGAAAAAATTTTCGACATCGTTCTGCTTTATTCTTTGTATATCCACCCATTCGGATGCTAGGAGACCCCTCGGAGCGAAGACTGCTTGTTTGGGGGGGTTTTGGGGGCTTTTTTGGAAAATATTTATTTTGCTCAATTTTCCATAACTTTGGCCAGGTCGCGGGTGGGGCGAGAGACCCGAAAAATTTTTCGACATCGTTCTGCTTTATTCTTTGTATATCCACCCATTCGGATGCTAGGAGACCCCTCGGAGCGAAGACGGCTTGTTTGGGGGGGCTTTGGGGGCTTTTTTGGAAAATATCTATTTTGCTCAATTTTCCATAACTTTGGCCAGGTCGCGGGTGGGGCGAGAGACCCGAAAACATTTTCGACATCGTTCTGCTTTATTCTTTGTATATCCACCCATTCGGATGCTAGGAGACCCCTCGGAGCGAAGACGGCTTGTTTGGGGGGGTTTTGGGGGCTTTTTTGGAAAATATCTATTTTGCTCAATTTTCCATTACTTTGGCCAGGTCGCGGGTGGGGCGAGAGACCCGAAAAATTTTTCGACATCGTTCTGCTTTATTCTTTGTATATCCACCCATTCGGATGCTAGGAGACCCCTCGGAGCGAAGACGGCTTGTTTGGGGGGGTTTTGGGGGCTTTTTTGGAAAATATCTATTTTGCTCAATTTTCCATAACTTTGGCCAGGTCGCGGGTGGGGCGAGAGACCTGAAAAAATTTTCGACATCGTTCTGCTTTATTCTTTGTATATCCACCCATTCGGATGCTAGGAGACCCCTCGGAGCGAAGACGGCTTGTTTGGGGGGGTTTTGGGGGCTTTTTTGGAAAATATCTATTTTGCTCAATTTTCCATAACTTTGGCCAGGTCGCGGGTGGGGCGAGAGACCCGAAAAAATTTTCGACATCGTTCTGCTTTATTCTTTGTATATCCACCCATTCGGATGCTAGGAGACCCTTCGGAGCGAAGACGGCTTGTTTGGGGGGGTTTTGGGGGCTTTTTTGGAAAATATCTATTTTGCTCAATTTTCCATAACTTTGGCCAGGTCGCGGGTGGGGCGAGAGACCCGAAAACATTTTCGACATCGTTCTGCTTTATTCTTTGTATATCCACCCATTCGGATGCTAGGAGACCCCTCGGAGCGAAGACGGCTTGTTTGGGGGGGTTTTGGGGGCTTTTTTGGAAAATATCTATTTTGCTCAATTTTCCATTACTTTGGCCAGGTCGCGGGTGGGGCGAGAGACCCGAAAAAATTTTCGACATCGTTCTGCTTTATTCTTTGTATATCCACCCATTCGGATGCTAGGAGACCCCTCGGAGCGAAGACGGCTTGTTTGGGGGGGTTTTGGGGGCTTTTTTGGAAAATATCTATTTTGCTCAATTTTCCATTACTTTGGCCAGGTCGCGGGTGGGGCGAGAGACCAGAAAAATTTTTCGACATCGTTCTGCTTTATTCTTTGTATATCTACCCATTCGGATGCTAGGAGACCCCTCGGAGCGAAGACGGCTTGTTTGGGGGGGTTTTGGGGGCTTTTTTGGAAAATATCTATTTTGCTCAATTTTCCATAACTTTGGCCAGGTCGCGGGTGGGGCGAGAGACCCGAAAAAATTTTCGACATCGTTCTGCTTTATTCTTTGTATATCCACCCATTCGGATGCTAGGAGACCCCTCGGAGCGAAGACGGCTTGTTTGGGGGGGTTTTGGGGGCTTTTTTGGAAAATATCTATTTTGCTCAATTTTCCATAACTTTGGCCAGGTCGCGGGTGGGGCGAGAGACCCGAAAAATTTTTCGACATCGTTCTGCTTTATTTTCTGCCAAAATATAGATTTACCTTGATTCATCTGAATCAGTTATGTTTCTGTGATAAAAGTTGCCAGAGGTATACAGTAGTAATTCTACCGGAATTTATTTCTGATGGATTTTTCGAATTTCGCCAATTTTCAGGATTAGTTGGTCGTAGATTTAATCGTAGAAGAGTTAGATCGAGTGTTCCAGAATGAGACCTATACCAGGTGAAAGGGTTTTTATCTAGTCTTGAGATAATGCCAACCGCTATTCATTATCTATGTCATTTGATTTTTTCCGCCAATTTCCAGGATTGATCGTTTCATTCACTATTTAAATCATCTCCCGACGAGGTCACGCCATTTTTCTCATCACCTCTATCTGTAAAGTCTCGGTAAAAATCATTCCGCAAGTAAAATAGTTCCAAGAGCATACGTATATTTGTTTCTTTATTTTTTCAAATTTGATTTGAATAAATGCCCATCCTGTTGAATCCCTGTCAATTGCCAGATCATATGGATGCATTTTTTCAATATGGCATAGTCGATTAATAAAACTGGAAATGGGTTGTGTCGAATGAATATTCTTTGCATTCCTTTTGTAATCAGTCTCCTATATCTAGTCTTATTCTACCACAATATGATTGTGCAATGGCGGAACAGACGAGGGCATGCTGCCCTCACTGAGAAGAGGAGAGATCAGTGGCTGCCCTCCCCCTTCTTTGCGGGTTTCACCGGAAAAAAAAAAGAAACGGGAAAAGGAGAAGAGGGAGGGAGAAAGATAGGGAAAGGGAAAGGGAAAGGAAAAGGGGAAGGAAGGAAAGAAGGAAAAAAAGGGAAAACAAAACAAAACATAAAAATGGAAAACGGAGGGAAAGCCGGAAAAGTAACGAAAGAAGAACACGATAGAAAAAACAAACCATTCAGAAATATTATTATGATTAAGAAGGGAAATGAATTTAAAGCTGGCAAAATGGCAAACAAAAGCGCGAAATGTCGGTAGAATGGAATGAGCCAAAATCTATAAACTGGCAAACAAAGAAAAGGGACAACAACAAAAAAAAGAAACTGAAAGAAGAACTTATAATAACACGACCGGGCAGTCCAGAATTGAAAATAAAGAACGGAACGAAATATGGATTGCATATAACGTACATTAAGCTTGCTAATTATTATAGGTCACAATCATTGCTTTGGCTACATTTCTAAAGCTACCGGGGGCTTTGCCCCTGACCCCACTTAGTAGGGGCTTCTTCTGTAACCTTCAAAGGGATTTATAACACCCCCCCCCTGTACCTACATTAAGCTTTACACTGGGGTACAGGCTGCGTCTTGGTTCCACACCCAAGCTAGGCCGGGGGAATACAAAAAATGTAGAAGGCAACGTAATGAAATGAATGGAAAACAATAAAATATGTTATTTGCTTAAATGTAGAAAAATTGTCATATAATTTGAATTTCATTTCAAAAGGACAATTTTTCCACTTTGCTATGTTGTGTCCCCTCAAAATGTTTAGTTCATTACGCAACTGCGTTGAATTAATGTCAGCGGTGTAAATCCGTGTTGATGGGTGGGGGATGATTTAAATATTTTGGTTATTTTTTTTGCAATCATGTTTTTAGATATGCAAGGAATTGTCATTGATATGTCCACAGTGGCGTACCGTGGGTCACGGCATTGTGGGGGCACCAGCAAAATTTTTGAATCACTGAGTGATCGAGCGTGCAGCCAGTTATACTGACCTAATAGAGACATTTTAAGGACAATGTCATTAAACGGATATGTATCTCACTGATCAAATAATGCGAGCGCGAAGCGCGAGCTGAAATTTTTTATATTCACACCTAAAAAGGGACATTATAATCAAATGTGTGTAATCATGATAGGTACCTGTCTCTCTAAACAATGCGAGCGTGAAGCGCGAGCTGAAATTTTCGTATATTTTGACCCCAAACAGCGAGATTTTAAGGAATATATTTTTGGAATCCATTAAGAGTATGCATATCTCACCATAGGCATCTGATGCGAGTGCCAAGCGCTTGCTGATTTTATTAGAATTACATCTGAACACATGAAACACTTTTTGTTGTCATTGCAATCGTGATTATCATACGCATCTCACTAATCAAATATTGCAAGCGCGAAGCGCGAGCTAAAAATTTAGATAATTTAGACCTGAAGTGGGGCATTCTAAGGTTTCTTTGTAGGAATTAACTAGGACCATACGTATTTCATTAACCAAATGATGCGAGCGCGAAGCGCGAGCTGAAAATATTTGATATTCAGATCAGAAGAAGGGACATTTTAAGGACTGATTTTAGGAATTCAGGAAGAGCAGATCCACTAATATCACCAATCCACTAATGCGAACGTAATCACGGACAGGAAACGTTTCAAATATACGAAGACCTTAACATGGGGCAATCACTTTTTGAGTCATGTAAAAGAAGCATATGTCACTACATAAAACAATGATAACTCAAGTGCTAGGAAATATATTTGGTTTATATTGACTTGAAAACGGGATGTTTTAGTACAACAGGATTATATATCTCGTTAAACACACAATGCGAGCACCAGGAACAATGAGACGTAGGTCCTGGGCAAATTATGTTTCATGAAGTTATGTTTCTTATGTAATGTAACATAACATAATTATAATATAATATAAGATTATAATGAATAATATTTTCTTCTTTCCCACTACATTTCTCTTCCTTTCTCCCTCTTTTCTCCTTTCCCCCTTCCCCCTTTTTTGTTGGTCAGCCGATGGGGGGGGGGGGGGGGCATGTGCCCCCATGCCCCCCCCCCCCCGTAGTTACGCCACTGTATGTCCATATGGCAAATACCCCTCCAATATTATTATCCTTTTTACCCCATGATGTTTTAATGGTTTTATTAGATATTACGTTCACAATTTTTTGACATTCCATCTTAATCCCTCCCAAAGACCCCAACATTGATTAATTGGAAGAAACGGGGGTTTCTCTTCAATGTAATAATAAGGACATAAGTATTTCGTTTGGAAATGGTGAACTGGCTCTTTATTTGCATTTTATGATTCAATGATATTATTTTATTTGTTAAGCGGTATTTTAGGAAGAATTTTCACCAATAAAACAATTATCTCTTGTGATTTTTTTTTCATTTCTTTCGTAAAAAGTGTGGGGGGTGGATGTTTGTACAGGCCACCCCCCTCCTCGAAAAATGTGGGGGGGATATATCCCCCCATCCCCCCCCGGGATTTACGCCACTGATTAATGTTGTGTAAAAGCTATATAATAACATACCAGCGTGATTTTGATTGAGAATAGCTAAAATATGCAGACCCTCTCGCATAGCACTTGCGTACTGATGGCATAGTTAGGTCATGGCCCCAAAAAGTTATACAACCAAGAACAAAAATGTAAGATATGATGTTATTTACTGAATAAAGTGTTTTTTACTGAATAAAGAAATATTTCAAAGTTAGATTCTCATGAAAAGGTGATTTTTTTTTCTCGCTCACTTCGCTCGCTCGAGACATATTAGTCCGGCAGCCCAGGAGGTTTATTCAACCGAAAGCCGGACAAGCAAATGACCCCATAGCTGGATGGCATGGACCCTGAAGTTTACAAAAATGCATTGCTGCCGGGTTCTATCCGTGGTCTTCCCTCCGAAATGACGTAATATATGACGTCACTACAAAATGGCCCTATTTCACCATTTTTTTGACATTCTACACATAGCATGAAGTCAAGGGGGAATATCTCAGCCAAATCATGCTTGTTTTGTATGAAACTTTCAAAATATATTGTTCAAATAGTGCACAAGAGATATGCAAAATTTCACGAACAGAAATTATTGTTTACATATGCAAATTACGTAATGAAATCTGCATATCATTAGTTTGGGAGATTTCTTGCTTCAAAAATTGTCGAAAATCGATTTAGAAATTTATTTTCTTTTTTAGTGTACTTTTTTTGATATATTTCCTCTCAAGCATAATATCATTCTCTTTATCTATATCTCTACTTTTAGAAAATATATGCCAGTAACTGGAAATGACATTATAGACTGTGATTTCAGCCCCCTTTTCAATATGGTGCGCACATAGAAATCGTGCGCTTTGGGCCTATTTTCACCATATAGCTGAGGTGTGCGAACGATATGCCTACTGTATTGATGTTTCCTGCATTTTGCATGATATTAAATCTTCCAAACAACATATTTTCATCTCCATTATGTCTCTGCTGATAAATAAATTATTTCAGCAAAGATTGATTGCCCACTGGGCAGTCTATAGGCTTCGTTTTCAGTCTAATTTTCAACAATGAACCTATACCACGTATGACTGCGTTATGTAGACGAATCGGAAATGGGAGTTCCTTTGCACCATCATAATATATTTTTCACTCAACGTTTTTGTATTTGCCTGAAGTGTCTAGTTAATGAATCTTGATGTTCCCTTTGCAAAATCGTGTCCAACGGGGTTCAAAATTGATATCTTTGGCGGCCCTCTTGGATTTTTTTTAAATGAAAAGTAATTATTTTCATATTTTATTGCACAGAGTGTGACAATGGGACAATCTTAAATGAATGCGCTTTTCACTATGATTCGGATAGTAGAAATAGATTTAATTCGTTCACTGGACAGCTAATATATTTTGAAAAAAAAATCATCCCGAAATTGCCATGATTTTGGTCAAAAAATTGCATGTGCATTGATATCTATCTGTTCAATTATTAACATCAACAACTATTGCACAATATCAGCATTCGACACGAAAGAATATACCGATAATACTGAAACGCTTCATGACCGTATGTATGTCTTAATTTGCTTAGTTAAAGGGCAAATACCATATATTACTCGATATTGCGATAAAATTACACCAAAAATCAACCTCTGTAACATTATATTTTTCTCTATCTGCTACATATAAAGAAGTGCTAGCGTATTGAAGCACCCCCCCCCCCCTTAAGGGAGCGTCGAAATCACCAACCCCTTTTTCATATTTCACCTATTTATGGGAAAATGTGCTATTTTCGAGCCCCCATTGAGGCAAAAAGTGTTGCTGCTATGTAGTAAGGCCACCTTTATTGTTTTTAAAGTATATGGAGAAGAAAGAGTAGAGTTTTCTCTATCTGCTACATATAAAGGAGTGCCGGTACAGCAAAGCCTACCCCCTCTTGGGACTGCCGAAGTTACCCGTCCCTTTTACGTACTTTGCCCATTAATGGGAAAATGTGCTATTTTCGAGCCCCCATTGAGGCAAAAAGTGTTTCTGCTATGTAGTAAAGCCACTTTTATTGGTTTAAACTATATGGATACGAAAGAGTAGAATTTTTTCTATCTGCTACATATAAAAAAGTGCTGGCATATTGAAGCCTACCCCCTTAAGGGGGCGTCGAAATTACCCATCCCTTTTTCATGTTTTACCTATTTATGGGAAAATGTGCTATTTTCGAGCCCCCATTAAGGCAAAAAGTGTTGCTGCTATGTAGTAAGGCCACCTTAATGTTTTTAAACTATATGGAGACGAATGAGTAGAGTTTCCTCTATCTGCTACATATTAAAAATTGCTGGTACAGCAAAGCCTACCCCCTCTGGGGACTGCCGAAGTTACCCGTCCCTTTTACGTACTTTGCCCATTAATGGGAAAATGTGCTATTTTCGAGCCCCCGTTGAGGCAAAAAGTGTTTCTGCTATGTAGTAAAACCACTTTTATTGCTTTTAAACTATGTTGATACAAAAGAGTAGAGTTTCCTTTATCTGCTACATATAAAGAAGTGCTGGCATATTAAAGCACACCCCTTAAGGGGGCGTCGAAATTACCCACCCCTTTTTCATATTTCACCTATTTATGGGAAAATGGGCTATTTTTCGAGCCCCCATTGAGGCAAAAAATGTTGCTGCTATGTAATAATGCCACCTTTATTGGTTTAAAACTATATGGAGACGAATGAGTAGAGTTTCATCTATCTGCTACATATTAAAGATTGCGGGTACAGCAAAGGCTACTCCCTCTGGGGACTGCCGAAGTTATCCGCCCCTTTTACGTATTTTGCAAATTTATGGGAAAATATGCTATTTTCGAGCCCCCATTGAGGAAAAAGGTGTTTCTGCTATGATGTAAAACCACTTTTATTGCTTTTAAACTATGTTGATACAAAAGAGTAGAGTTTCCTCTATCTGCTACATATAAAGAAGTGCTGGCATATTAAAGCATACCCCCTTAAGGGGGCGTCAAAATTACCCACCCCTTTTTCATATTTCACCTATTTATGGGAAAATGTGCTATTTTCGAGCCCCCATTGAGGCAAAAAGTGTTGCTGCTATGTAGTAATGCCACCTTTATTGGTTTAAAACTATATGGAGACGAAAGAGTAGCGTTTTCTCTATCTGCTACATATAAAAAAGTGCTGGCATATTGAAGCATACCCCCTTAAGGGGGCGTCGAAATTACCCACCCCTTTTTTATATTTCACCTATTTATGGGAAAATGTGCTATTTTCGAGCCCCCATTGAGGCAAAAAATGTTGCTGCTATGTAGTAAGGCCACCCTTATTGGTTTAAAACTATATGGAGACGAAAGAGTAGAATTTTTTCTATCTGCTACATATAAAGAAGTGTTGGCATATTGGAGCATACCCCCCTTAGGGGGTCGCCGAAATCCCCCACCCCTTTTCCATATTTTACCTATTTATGGGAAAATATGCTATTTTCGAGCCCCCATTGAGGCAAATAGTGTTGCTGCTATGTAGTAAAGCCAGTTTTATTCTTTTGAAACTACGTTGAATTAAATGAGTAGTCTTTCTTCTATCTGCTGCTAATAAGTGGTGCACAGCAAAGCCAATCCCCTCTGGGGGTTCCCAAAGTCACCCACCCCTTTTCCATATTTTTTCCAATATATGGGAAAATCTGCCAATCTTGGAGCCTCTGAAGAAGGTAGAAGTCGATATGCCAGCACTCTTTTTACATGTAGCTGATAGAAAAAAAAGCCTATTCTTTTATTTCCAAGTGGTTTCCAAAATCAAAACTAGCTTTACTATATAGCAGAAATGCCCTTTTGCCTGTATGGGGGCTCAAACACTGCAATTTTTTTCAATATAGAGGGAAAATAGACTTAAAAACTGGAAAAGTTCGGCAGCCCCTGAAGGGGGAAGGCTTCAGTGTGCTACCACATCTTTATATGTAACTAATAAAGAAGATCATACTTTGTCATCTTTATGTGCATACAAAACAAAAACAAGGGCTTTACTGCAAGGCAGAAACACCTTTTGCCTCAATGGTTCTCCAAAATGACGAATTTTTCCGAGGAATTGGCAAAATTCGAAAAAAAGGATTGGCTGACTTTGGTAGCCCCCTGAGGGGTAGGCTTTGCTATGCCCTAACTTCTTTATATGTAGATGATAGAGAAAAGTCGAAACGCCTACTCTTTTGTCTCTAAGTGATTTAAAGGAAAAAAAAATACATACCCAAAACAAAATTTGGCCACATTGGGGGTTCGAAAAGCACGATATCATAATAGTCAAGCTACCGGTAAGGGTGTGGTATGTAACCTTCTACTGTCTCTTGTGGGACTATGCTTTAAGGTGCCCGAGAGTAATTGCATGCAAAATGAAAATGCAGAGCTATGCCTCGATCCTCTATCTTTTTCAAGAGATTTCATTATTATAAAAAATGCTTTGTGTAGAAAACGCCTTTTACCCTCATACACATGATACAAGTAATATATCGATCGCTAAGCACGTTACATGCATTTCTGCATGTTAGGCACATCAACAAAGGCGATGCAAGATAAAACAGATAGATGTCAATGCAAATGATTAATTTGGTTCAATTTTTTTTGGATAAATTCTTGTGGTTTTTTTTTCAAAAAATATTAACCGGAATATTCAGAAAACAATTTCAACCGATTTCTACTATCCAAATCATAGTGAAATGCGTATTCATTTAAGATTGTCCCATTGTCACACTCTGTGCAATAAAATATGAAAATAATTACTTTTCATTAAAATAGGTCCAAGAAGGCCGCCAAAGATATCAACTTTGAACCCCGTTGGACACGATTTTGCAAAGAGAAAATCAAGATTCATTAACTAGACACTTCAGGCAAATACAAAAACGTTGAGTGAAGAATATATTATGATGGTACACAGGAACCCCCTTATCCGACTCTACTACAACGATGCAGTCATACATGGTATAAGGTTCGTTGTTGAAATCTAGGCTGAAAACGTAGCCTATAGACTGCCCAGTGGGCAATCAATCTTTGCTGAAATAATGTATTTATCAGCAGAGACATAATGAAGATGAAAATATATTGTTTGGAAGATTTAATATCATGCAAAATGCAGGAAACATCAATACAGTAGGCATATCGTTCGAACACCTCAGCTATATGGTAAAAATAGGCAAAAATGCACGATTTCTATGTGCGCATCATATTGAAAAGGGGGCTGAAATCACAGTCTATAATGTCATTTCCAATTACTGGCATATATTTTCTAAAAGTAGAGATATAGATAAAGAGAATGATATTATGCTTGAGAGGAAATATATCAAATAAAGTACACTAAAAAAGAAAAAAAAAATCTGAATCGATTTTCGACAATTTTTGAAGCAAGAAATCTCCCAAACTAATGATATGCAGATTTCATTACGTAATTTGCATATGTAAACAATAATTTCTGTTCGTGAAATTTTGCATATCTCTTGTGCACTATTTGAACAATATATTTTGAAAGTTTCATACAAAACAAGCATGATTTGGCTGAGATATTCCCCCTTGACTTCATGCTATGTGTAGAATGTCAAAAAAATGGTGAAATAGGGCCATTTTGTAGTGACGTCATATATTACGTCATTTCGGAGGGAAGACCACGGATAGAACCCGGCAGCAATGCATTTTTGTAAACTTCAGGGTCTATGCCATCCAGCTATGGGGTCATTTGCTTGTCCGGCTTTCGGTTGAATAAACCTCCTGGGCTGCCGGACTATATGTTAAGCAGGTTTTTGGCACATGTGCCATACTGTGCCCCTCTTTTTCGCACACAATCCTGTTCACGGTGGCGTACAGACTAAAAAAACAACGAAAGGAAAGAGAGAATGGTTAAATATGTTACAATTTTTTAATATTATGTCAAAATCTATCACAAAATTTGATTTTTGTAATAAAGATGTCAAAAATTTTGCTTCCTCGCAACCTTTTAAAAAAAATAAATTCTGTCCGTTACGCCATATCTGATGGCCCCCTCAAAAATTTTGCCTGTTCAAACCATGATACCACCATGAAATTTTTGGCTCTTGCCCCCCCCCCCCGCCCTGTTACGCCCGTATTATTGTGCATCTTTTTTACAGCCATTATAATACTTTAACGTTGACTCTAGCTGTCATAATCGCTCTGAGATTTTCTTTTAATTTCCTTTATATTTTCATATTAGAAAATAATGATGCAATGATAAATATAACTTAAAAGTGTCATCCGTTTCGACATTGAGGGGGCGGGGTGGTGACCGAGGCCATTTAACTATACATATAACTCAAATATTCATTTATCGGGGTGTGTTTTGAAACCAAAATCAGGATTCATAAGATTAGGCTCAAAAGAAAATAATGTGATGTTCACAAACCATAGAGATGTCAATATAATCTTTTTTTATGAGACGCACGTAAATGATCATCCTCCCTTCTCTTTCCCTCGTTTTCATGTTACTTTAGTCCGTACAAACTTCATCGTAATAACACATTTCATTTCATAGCCTACTCATAGTTACACATCCGTAATAATTAAGATTAACATTTGAATTCAGGAAGTTACATAATGTTAAGAAAGTCATGCTTTATTTCACTTCTATCCCCAACTTATATCACATCCTATCCCAGGGGCGGATCTAGCTCCCGCCAATAGGAGCTAGGGGAGGGGGCAAGATCTTTTACCCATATTTTCCCCTATCGGCCGCTCATATTTGATTTTTGTTTCTTTCTTTGAAGGAGCTTGATACGGCATATCGCGTAAAATCAATAAGAATTTCTGAGCGAGCAAAAATTTTGACATTTTTATTACAAAAATCAAAGTTTGTGATAAAATTTTACATAACACTTTGCAAAATTATAGGCCTATATCTCGCACTTATCCATTTCCTTTTCTCCCAATTTTCTTGGTCGTGAATTTTTTTTTTTTTTTTTTTTTTTTGGGGGGGGACGCTGATATCCTAACAATAATATTTTAGCTTTATTCTTATAAAACAACATAAAAAATATAATAATCTCATAAGCACTATATGAATAGTACGAGCGCATAGCGCGCGAGCTGAAAATTTTTGTAATTCATGTATTTTGTCCTGAAAATTGAATATTCTGAGAAATGTTTGTAAAATTGACATTCTAAGCACTTTTTTTAATAAACGGTATAGGTATAAATCTTAACAATTGATGTGAGCTCGAAGCGTGAGCGGAAAAAATTGATATTTCAGACCTAAAAATGGGACACGCTATTCATGTTTTGTAAATAATGAAAAGGATAGGTAATTTGGTATCTTCCTACATTAATTTACATGTACATATTTATGTTTTTTATAACAAATTGATTTATGTATGAACTTACGTTTACAAAGAAAAATATTTGATGAAATGGTAGAAAATAAATAAATGTTTTATTTGAATTGAATTGAATAATGCGAGCACAAAGTGGACAATTGTAGCACGTGTTGAATAATATGAAGATCACGCTGCGTATCTCAATAAACATATGTGTGCGTGTATTTTACAGTTAGAATCTGGGCATTCTGAACACATTTCATTTTAATCCTGAATATCAATTAAAAAATATTTGATATTCCGGTATAGAGGGTGAACTTAAGCACTAAATCACTGTGTAGGAAAATTGTAAAGTGTATGTAGAAAGCACGTATGAAAATGATGACTATATCTTATTCCTCGATCTTCCTACGCGCGATATGAAACTTGGGCGATATTCTTTTTAATTCTGAAAAGGGACAATTTAGCTATTAGAAATACATGAAAATTTTATCATCATATTTATTAATGTAATAAGCCTAACGAGTTAGTAATTTTTTTTTACATATGAGGCCTGAAAACTGGATATTTTAATAGCTAGGATTTATGAGTCGATATATTTTTAATTATTAATGCGAGCGCACTAAATCGCGAGACGAAATTTTTGATCAACTGTCAAAAAGGAGGATTTAAAACTTAATGGAATTAACATAGACAATGTGTAGGCCTACTTGGCAAATCAAATAATGCGAGCGCACAGCGCAAAAAGCTGCAAATGATATTCAAACCATAAAACGGACATTTTACAGAGCACTTTAAAAATTCATTTGTAAATCAAACAAAGAATAAAAGCTAAATGTCCGAGCTGAAATATGTTTTGTATATTGACTTTAAAACTTGATATTTTAGGCTCTTGACATATCAGCGTATAGAGCAAGATATGTATCTCATCAAACGGACAATGCGAGCGCGAAGCGCGAGCAAAAAAATTAATGTAGTGACATGTGATAGGCCTATATTTTAAATTCATTTTCCAAGTCTTCCCTGACCTTGTATTATTCACTCGTCTCCCTCCCCTTATTTTTCCTCTTTTTCCTCCTTTCTTCTTTTTTTTTCTCGCCCTCGCCCCCCCCCCCCTGGATCCGCCTATGCTATCCGATCAATCCTACATCCTCAGCTTTATCCTCAGGGAGAAATACAATTTCCCTTTTGTTTGCACCTTTTCGGAGACGCAATACTCATTTCGAACAGATACATGATCAACATCGGAAGTTCCAGCAGATGAGAGAGTTTACTATTTAGTCTACCACACCAGAAACCCAAGGACATGTCATGACACCAATCTCTACTATCATCTAGGAATCGAAGTCTACATGAATTGGTATTTAGGTGAGTTACGGTATTAGATTTGACATTAATTAACTCTTGTCTTGAAAACATTTCACAAATGACACAATGAAGTTTTGAAATGGAAAATTGCTTTTGGGAAGTTTTGCATAATCGTGATATAGTCCCCAAATCCAAAAATGGGGATTATTAGATTCGCACAGCTCGAGAACTTGCGAAATGATAACACACTACACACAAATGAAACACACTTACACTTTGGTTCTCTCCCTATTATATACTCGTGATACAGTCCCCACTCTGCGGGAAATCAAGTTTGATTTTCACGGCGGTGGGGACAGTTTCAACAGTATAGTATACTCGTGATACAGTCCCCGCGCTATGGGATACACAGTTCACTTTGCACGCAGTGGGTTGGTTGGTTGGTGTTGGAGTTAAGTTGGCGCTCTTCAATCTGGTAGATTATCTGCGCCAGGTCGTTTCCGAGTTAGTTGCTTAATTCCCGCATCAATGTCCTCGGCGTTAGACTAGTCTGACCTGTCATATAGCGAGGTGCAATATAATTATGATTAGTTATACCACCACCATTAAATGTACAATGTTTTTGTACTTCATAGTATGCAAACTTATATAAGAAGCTAGGTCGAAGCTCAATTTTAGTAGTCTAAGAATTATCACTAATCATCAGAACAAAAGGATGAGAGAGAGAGAGAAAGAGATGGAGAGAGATCAGTGGAATATTCTTATTCGAATCTCTTTGTTTTTTTTACGTAATTCAGGATGACTTTATAATCTGCATTTCTTCCCAATAATGTTGCCAGATCTGATATTGGCTTGTTTAATTTCAGGCTTCTTTGCATAATTCTTCTTTCTCTTTCATATTTCTTACATTGTAGTAAAAAATGTTCTATTGTCTCAGGAACCTGACAATGGGAACATAGACCATTTTCATGTTGATTAAATTCATACAGATAATAATTCAATTTACATTTTCCGAGTCTTAAACGGTGTATCATAGTCTCTTCAAACCGAATGAGACCTTGATAACTAATTGTATCTGCCACGTTGTTTGGATGCTAAATAAATGTCTTCCTTTAGATGAGGATACCCATTGAGCCTGCCATATTTCTTTATAAATCAAAGACATGTGGGTTTTCCATTCCTCTTTGATATATGGAATGTTTAATTCAACTTGTTCTTTTGATGTTCCTTTTTTTGCTAAAAGGTCTGCCACATCGTTCCCGTGAATACCACAATGGGATAGTATCCATTCAAAATTGACATAAATATCTGATAATTGTAAAACTTTGATTTTATACAAGATATCAACAATAAGATTGTTTTGTATACGATTGCTTTCAAGTGCTTGAAGAGCAGACAACGAATCTGTAAAAATTACCACGGACATACCTCTGTTATCTCCTAGCCAATCAAGTGCCATTACTATTGCTGTTAATTCGGCTCTCATTATACTTACAGAATTTAATCTATAGAATCTTTTAATATCCAGTTCTGGTATATAAAAAGCAGAGCCGGTTCTCTTGTCTTCTTGTTTTGATCCATCAGTGTAGATATTTAAGTAACCTTTCCATCTTGTATGTATCCTTTCTGAGACACAGTTTTTCATATCTTGTACTAAGTTACGTTGTTTATTGATAATCTTATGGATATAGTAAGATATACTAGGTATTTCATATGACCAAAAAGGTTCTCGTAATATTCTTTGGCTTAGTTGTTCAATTTGGATCTCTTCATTTGGCTTACATGCTCTGACTACAAAGGGTCCACGACCTGATTTCCAAGTAAATTTATCAGTATACCAGGAAGGTTCAATAATTTCTAAAGTAGGATGATGACTATCTCTGTTTGCTAAAAGATAAAACATGTATTTGTCAACAGACAGTTCTCTTCTTAGTTGTAAAGGTCTTTCACCACATTCTACCTGTAGTGCTTCAAGGGCAGGGTTATATATTGCACCAGTTATTATTTTCAGTGACTGATATTGGATTGAATCTAATTCTTGTTTTAGCGAAAGGCTAGCCGAGTCGTATAACTCACATCCGTAGTCTAATATTGATCTAATAAGACCTTTGTATATTATATAAAGAATTGTTTTATTATTTCCCCAACTTGTTCCTGCTATACACCGTAACAAATTGATTCTTTTTGAACATCTGAGTTTTATATAATCGATGTGCTTTTTCCAGGTGAGTTTCACATCAAACCAAATACCCAGAAACTTATATTCTTTGTATTGTGGTATAGAGTTATCTTTAACCTTAATATTTACCTCTATATGCTGCCTATTGGTAAAAATCATAACAGCAGACTTTTGAGGAGAAATAATCATACTCCAGGTTGAGCACCACTGTTCAATTTCTTTTATAGCTTTCTGCATTTTCTTTTGTAAAAAGTCAAGATTTCTGCCTGAGCACCATACGGCAATATCATCGGCATACATAGAGATTTTAACAGATTTTTCTATCAGTTTTAGATCATTCAACATTAAATTGAACAAAATTGGACTAATAACACTACCTTGGGGCGTTCCATTTTCCAGAACAAATTGTGAAGATAACTGGCCATTAATTTTTACCTTGCAATATCGATCTTGTAAAAATGAATTAATCCACTGTAACATTTTTCCTTTTATACCAGCTTGATGACATTTAAATACTATTCCCTTTCTCCATAAAAGGTCGTATGCCTTTTCAAGGTCAATGAAAATAACTAGGACATACTCCTTGTTAGCTAATCCTTTCTGTATGTCCGTTTCTAATCTAAGGAGCTGATCTAAAGAACTTCTATTTTTTCTAAATCCTGCCTGTGTTGGTGTCAGGATACTGCATCGCTCCATGAACCATACAAGTCTATTTTTAACCATTCTTTCCATCAGTTTGGAGAAAGTTGATGTCAAGGAAATAGGTCGATATGAAGAAGGGTTTGTTGGGTCTTTACCTGGTTTAAGTACAGGGATCTGGGTAGAATAATGCCAATCTGAGGGTAGAATTGAGGAATTCCAAATATTGTTTACTAAAACTAATATGAACTGAAGAGCTATTTTCGGTAGGTGTTGTATCATAATTGATTTGATTCCATCTGTTCCTGCTGCAGAATTTTTCATTTCTTTAACAGCGCTTGTTAATTCATCATATGTAAATTCATCATCAAGAGGTGATTCAGAGGAGCAGCTTTCTTTGATCGTATTTTGTATTAAATTTTCAAATGAATTTCTTCTAATAATCTCGTCATTGTCTAATCGATTGTCTATCGTTTTAAAAGCCTTAGCAACCAATTCTGCCTTTTCTTGAGCATTAGCTACTGGTGTATTGTTTTCTGTTAATAAATTGGGAAATATATGTTTTGAGACAGAACCATTTTGTAGTCCTTTTACCATTTCCCATACTTTTCCTAAGTTGGATGTTCTCTTCAAAGACTGACAGTAATTTAACCAGTATTCCTTTTGTGTTCGTCTCTTTATTTTTTGGGCATATGCTTTCTTTTTCCTATACATTTCCAAGTTCTCCTTTCTAAAATGTCTATTTAATCGATTTCTATATTTATTTCTTTCTTTAATTGCTTCTTGGTATTCTAGTGTCCACCAAGGAACTGGGTTTTTGGCTTTTCGATTTCGGCCTGCTTTGCGAAGGGTTTCTTCTGCCACTTCGTTAATTATCTGCAAAATCAAATTGTATTTATCTTGAATATTCAGATCGTGTGAAAATTGTAATATCTTTATTTTACTAAATTTATGTTTCATTTTTTCCCGATATATTTCCCAGTTTACATGCTTGAAGGACCAATTCTTTTCATGATGATTGATATTATGATCTACATATTCTATTTCGTGCAGTGAGCACTTGATGACATTGTGATCACTCCCGAAATTTCCTAGCACGTTCCATTTTAGTTTGCTGGCAATTTCCTTCGAAGCAATTGTTAAGTCTAGGCAAGACCTTGTCCCTGTATGGATGTCCATTCTTGTAGGTGTCCCATCATTCAATACTACTAAATCATGTTTTGTTATAAAGTTTTCAACTAATGTCCCATTACTATCTCGCTTTATGCTACCCCACAGAGGGTTGTGTGAATTGAAATCACCTGTAATTATTATGTTTTTTGAACAATTTTCAATCAAATCTTCTAAATCGCGCAATTCTATCTTTTGACAGGGATTATAATAATTGATTAATGAAATGACCTTGTCATAAGTGAAAATGTCAATTCTTTGATATTCCTTGATTTGAGGGAAATTAACTTCTTTGAAAGTAACTGTTTTATGCACATATATTGCAATTCCTCCTCTTCCTCCTTGGCCTCTATTTTTTATTACTGGGATGAAATCTGGAATTGCTAATATATTGAAATCAGTGAACCACGTTTCTTGTAAACATATCAAGGCAGGGAGTGAGTTTAATTCTACACTTTCTATTAGCTCTTTGTAAAAGTCTGGACCGTGGGCATTCATGCTTTGGGCATTCCATTGTAAAATATTGAAAGTCCGAGCGTTGATAGTCTTTGAGCTGTCTTTATTACTGAAGACGATCGTGGATCATCTCTGGAGACACCTCGTTGATGTCTAAGCATCGCTTGGCTGCATCAACCACTAATCGTATTCTGTTTGAATGTGAAGTTTCTTTGTCAAGGTTATTTACAATAAAAGTGATGAAAGCCAAAAAGTCGACTCTAGCATTTTCTGTGGATGCGGGAATTACAGGCCCAGATTCTTCTGCTTCATTAGGCCTATGATTAGAAGTAAATTCTTGCGCATCTGTCTGAACAGACTTTTCCGCCGTTTCTGTTTGTGTGGACATGGTCGCCGTTTTTATGGTCGACCTCTTTACCGTAATTGGTATTTGTTCTACGTCAGCTTCCGAAGTATTCGGTTGATCAGGGATTTTCTTTCTTTTGGGGGGTTTGATTATATTCTTGTTTGATGAATCACGATCTTTTGAATGATTTTCTTCTCTTTTTTCTTGATGGTATATTTTTGTTGCTTGAGCATAAGTTAAATTATTTTGCAAGCTGACATGTTGAATATTTTTTGCTTCCTTATAATAGGTACATCCTTGATAGGCCGCTGAATGATTAAGGTTACATCTCAAGCATTTTGGGTGATCTTTATTGGGGCACATTTCAAAAGTGTGGGCCTCACCACATCTTACACATCTTAAATGACCCTTGCAATTCTTTTGGATGTGCCCAAATTGCTGGCATTTGTGGCATCTTGTTACAGTAGGGACAAACTCATCAACTACATATTTTTGGTATAGAAAGGAGACATGATGTGGAAGATTTGGCCCTTTGAATACTAGTAGAACAGAAGGGGTTAGTGATAATTCACCGTTTATTCTTTTATTGAATCTCTTTACATACGTCACACCTTGTTCTTTCAGGAGCTCATTTAGTTCTTCCTCCGTGATTAGGGTATCTACTTTATGAATAACACCGCGGATTTGAGTTATGGGCAGATATTGTGCAACCTTTACAGGGGTGTGAATTAGTTCAGTCATTTCTAAAATCTTTTTCATCTGTGTTTCATCAATACAAGTAACTTTCAGGCTTCCCTTTTCTTTTGTAATTTTACTCACCTCTCCATACTTCGAGGTAATTTCTTTAATGAGTCTTGCTGGGCTTATTTTGCTTATGCATGATTTCTCACCAACATCTCTTATTTCTACTATCATAGATTTTTTCTCATTTCTGATATTCTGTTCCTTACCTTTTTTACGATTTGAACACGACCCTTCTTTGTTTTCGAAACTTCCTTTCCTAACTCTTTTGTCATCTTCATTTATAGTTCTTGTACTTGCCTTTCTCTTTTTTCTCTCCACTTTTCGCCACTCCATTTCACTCTCAACTTCTGTAGAACTCTCTCTATCATTTGTTTTATTGAGATGAGATTGGAATATACCTTGTTTTCTATTACTGCTCGGGGTATTCGTTACCTTACCAATTGCGGCTTGGTAATACACTTCTTCTCCAGAAGAAATATCTGTCTCTTCCGTTTCCATTACCTCTGTTTGGATAGTTTGAATATTATTAGAAGTACCGTTAACATTGGGTTTTGTTAGTATGCTGGTTAGTTTACTGTAAATGTGCTTTTGAATTTCGCTGACAGGCTTACCAATCCGCTGTCCGAATCGAAAGAGTTGGTTCATAAGCTTCTCAGACGACTTTCTCTTTTGCTGAACTAAGATTCGTATATTCCAAATTCATATATATCCACAGATAATATAGCTCAGATCAGTGCAGCTTTGTTGACTCCAGCCTAGCACCGTTGACTGGTAGGAGTTTTCAGCTTATATAGCTCCAACAGTATATATACTCGTGATACCGTCCCCTCACAACATAAAATCGTGCTCGTTCGACAAGGGGATGGGGACAGTTTCCCAGTGCAACGTGACAAGGAAGACTCATTCAAAACCTTCGGGAATTATTATTATTATTATTGTCATCATCATATTATATTATCATTTTATCATTATTATTATTTTATCATAATTATTATTATTGTTATTTAATCATAATTATCATTATTATTATTATTTATTTTATCATTATTACTATCATAATAAATATTATTCTTTATTGTTGTTGTTATTATTATCATCATAACAGTGATAATAGTATAATAAATTATTATATTATTATTATCATTATTATTCTTTATCATTGGAAATGTGCCCCTTCAATCCAGTCCGTTCCTTGTATTTCATTTAATTCCTTCAAATGAAATCACTGTATAGACTCATTCATAACTTTTGGGTATTATCGTAATTATTATCATCATTATTGTCATTATTTTTTATGGTATTTATTTATTATTTACCTAATATTGTTATCCTTATTTTTTGTTAACATTATTTATCTTTTATTTATTATTTTACAATAATTATTATTATTGTTATTATTCTCTATTATTAACATTATATTAACCTTTATCATAAGTATTATCAACATCATTATTGTTATTAATCTTTATTATCATCATCCCCATCATTATACTATTGTTGTTATCATTACTTTATTTTCATTTCCGTCACATATTTGTATTGATTACTTTAATGTTTTGGGGTGACTCTTTCAATAATAACAACAACAAAAATGAAAATGATGCCAATGATGATAATAATTATGATAATAATTAATAACCAAACGTTATTATGAGTCTACAGTGATTTCATTTGAAGGAATTAAATGAAATACAAGGAACAGAATGGATGGAAGGGGCACATTTTCAATGATAAAGAATAATAATAATAATGATAATATAATAATTTATGATATTATCATTATCATTATAATAATAATAACAACAAAAATAATAAAAAAATAATGATATATGATGATGATAGTAATAATAATAATGATATTAATAATGATAATAATAATAATGATAATAGCAATAATAATAATGATAATTATGATTAAATAACAATAATATTAATAATGATAATAACAATAATAATTATAATTATGATTAAATAACAATAATAATATAATGATAAAATGATAATAATGATAATATAATATGATAATGACAATAATAATAATAATTCCCGAAGGTTTTGAATGAGTCTTCCTTGTCACGTTGCACTGGGAAACTGTCCCCATCCCCTTGTCGAACGAGCACGATTTTATGTTGTGAGGGGACGGTATCACGAGTATATATACTGTTGGAGCTATCCCCACTGCGTGCAAAGTGAACTTGATTTCCCGTAGAGTGGGGACTGTATCACGAGTATATAATAGGGAGAGAATCCAAGTGTGTGTTTCATTTGTGTGTGTTATCATTTCGCAAGTTCTCGAGCTGTGGGAGAGTTGGGGACTGTGTTCTGGAGAAAGGAAGTGATTTTCATGCGTTCTGGTAGGTGTGATTCTAATAATCCCCATTTTTGGATTTGGGGACTATATCACGATTATGCCGGAAGTTTTGCCTTGTTACATGTTTTAGTAGAAAATAACATTTTACAAATGAGAAAGATCTTAAATTCTGCAGATGTCAATGGGTCATCAGCAGCACACTAGGGATCACAGGTGTTTCGGCCATTATTTTGAGTGCTGTACACCTCCACCTTGCTGGCCAGTGCTACGCTGGAATACCCTGGACAGCACCTAGTCTTGAGGACTCCATGATGATGTCTTTTAAAACAAATTTGACATATACTTCTCCATCATGGAGTCTTGAATCCCTTCCCATACAAACATGCATAAGAGAATCTTGTAAATACAGATGGATTTCCCCAGGAAATCCATCTTTTTTATTAAAAATCACGAAAATTGGCAGGATTTTATTATTCTCTACAGCTTCCTACGCCTAATGCATAAGAAGGTTTTAAAAAATGATGGAGAAGTATATGTCAAATTTGTTTTAAAAGACATCATCATGGAGTCCTCAAGACTAGACAGCACCCCCGTTGATAAGACAGGAATAACCGTCGTTTCTGGGGATTTATTTAACAATTTCTGACGTTTACTATCTCCATTCACCGACGGTAGTGTGAGCTCGCATGTGTTATCACATCCTCCCTTTTGTCGATTAACTGTCAAGATTTTGATGTGCTTTCTTACATCGAATTTACACTCTAAGGATTTATCAAATACAAGATATCAATTTATAATTTATAATCAATGAATAAATGTCAAAGAAATATATCAAAAGGTATGAAAATGGTACTTTACCAATGTTTTCTTGCGACTTGGACACCAGAATCACTCCCAAAATAGCAGCCAAAATTACAAACGAATGGAGAGTGCATCGATAATTTACGAATGTGATATCGATATTGCTTTTGATATAAATTATTATGCGATCTGCTCCACATGCGAGCTACATTGTAAACCGCTACAATCACAGGTAGTAGACGACATGTGATATATCGAGACATTAAACAGTTAATAACGATAATGACGTCATTCAAGATGGCAACTTGCAAGAAAAACCGTCAGCTCAAGTGAAAATATCTTAGATGAAAGATTTCTCGATCATTCAGAGGATTTTTATCAATAACTCCGGTTCAAGGTACGCAATTACTTATATTTCCCTGATAATGGAAACCATGAAACTGTAAATTTCGCTTTTAAAAAAGTTTTAAATTGCGACGTATAAAACGTTAGTTCACTTACAAATATGTTGACTGTATGTACCGGGCCTCCAAGCTCTTCAGTCTATGTATTGGTGAGTGGAGCCAACGTAGTTCAGCTGAACAATCGAAATACAGAGACTGAAGCTTTTGGTCTACCCCGTTGACACCTAAAAGTGATCTGGATTGTCCAGAAAGCACTACGATGCCTTCTGAATAACCCAAGCCGAGCCCGTCTCGGCAGCCCCACACATTCTCCTCCCCCACTTCTCCCCTTCTCTTCTTCTGAACCCCATTGCTCGGATCCACCTTCTTACAGAGACACCCGCAAACCCCCTGCACCCAACCTCGCCGGTATGTACCTCCGCTCCCCATCCATTATGCTCACACTCTTGCTTCAGACTTGCATACTTATCCATTTTCCTCTCCCTCGCCTCTTCTATCCTCGTCTTCCATGGCACCGTCAATTCGACCATCACAATCTTACGTGCCGAACTAGCCACTGAAACCATATCTGGCCGCAGGGCTGTGACTACCACCTCTTCCGGCATAGTCCTATTCCCCTCATCCACACGTACCTCCCAGTCGTCTGCAGCAGCTAACAACCCACCCACACCTTGTCTGCCTAGTCTTCCTACACCTTGTCCCCTTCTTGACAAACTCAATGCCCCTCACCCTCGGGGGTCCATTCTTCTTTCTCGCCTCTACTGCTGCCCTTGCCAAAGCTCCCATCTCCTTCAAGACCTGGTTATGCCTCCATGTATAGGCTTGCAATAACCCTCCACAAGCTGACAGGACATGTTCCAATGACCCTTTGCCTTCCTGCAAAACTTGCAGCTGTCATCCTCTACACAACCCCACCTCTTCAAATTCACTGGCGTTGGCAGGACATCAAAGGTGGAACTGATCATGAAGCGCACAGCTCCAGACGACATCGTCCTGAGTTGGTCTCAGGAGACCTTCTTCTGCTCCACCTCTTCCCAACGAGTCCATGCACCCTGCACACCCTGCTCTGCAGCTTTTGCCAACCGACATTCCTCCTCCTTGACTGCCTCAACCACCAAATCCCTCCTACCCTTCCTGCCTTGCTTGCTATACCATCTCATGCCAGGACGATACCCTACCCCGCTCCTACCCACTTGGACAGCACCCGCATCTCCTTCCACTTGGCCATTGCCACGGCTTCATCCGCAGCCTCTTCTGCCTTCCACTTCCTCCCTGTACGGATTGGTGGCCTAGAGTCAATTATTGTCTGATCCTTCGACTCCCTCATCATCATGACCAACCTAACCTTCCCAGCCTTGTACTCTTCTACCACTGATGCCATAGGAAGCCTTAGCTTTCCAGATCTACAAGATAATGCCAAATCTGTTACAATCCGTGGAACACCTAACCACTTGCGGTAGAACGAGTTCATCTTCTGCTGCGTCCTCTCAACTCTAGAAACTGCCACCTCATACACCTGCAGTTGCCACATGATCCGTGGCAGCAGCCCATATTGGCAGCACGACACCTTTGCATTCCTCGGGATCAAGGTCCTATCCACCTTCTTTAACCACTCTACCACTTTGTCATAGATCTGCATCCCTCGATGCCTGTCATTCAACTTGTCGTCATACCAACGTCCCAAACTCTTCACCCCTTTCTCAGAAACCCAAGGTATATCCTCGTTTCCAATATAAGAAACCTCTTCTCAACCACCTTGCCCTTCCTCAATGACACTAACCGACTCTTCTTAGCCTTGAACCTCATCCTAGTCCAACCTACCAGCTCCTCAAGTCTACGGAGGCCTTTGTCAACCTGGGACTCGTTACCCGACACAATCGTCAGGTCATCCATAAACTCCCTGACAGAGGGAATGACAACCTCTCCAGCCAGCCCATTATGATGAATGTCCTATCCACTTTTTTTAAAAAGGACAATTTGTTAGAATTTTTTTTTTCTTTCACTTTACATCTGCAGTCATTTCACTCAGTGTACAACATGGATGCACACCCTTTCTTGTGTGAACCATCTTCCAGCATAAATGAAAAAATAATTCTACGAGAGACAAGGACCTGACACCAATCTTATCTGGCGTTAGCAGTTATTGGTATTAGGTGAGTTATGACCAAAAGAGGCATTGGATTTGACATACTCTTTAAAATATTAAGTTACATTAAAAATATTGAACTTGCAGTAAATAGAGGAGTAACTTGATAGATTGGTGTACATGGGGGATTTTAAGTAGTTTGCTATAGAATTAATATATTAAGAATTTTATGGAATAAACAAAGACAATAATGTCAAATTAAGGTCGGAAATGGAACAAGAGATGGATGTGCAAGGGACATTGAATGAAATTTCATTGTGTTTGATAAACAAAAACTGTCCCATTTTTCGATGAAGTACAACATCAATTTATACCTGCATGTTTTTAAATGAGTAACTTGAGTGAACTAAAAATTGCTTGTCCAGTAATAAGGTGAAAAGCAGGAGAAGTAGCTTATGGGGAGTGGTGGCAGAAAGGATGGAGTTCACAAACTTTGACCACAAGTGTAGAATTTTCTGTTATCAATAGGAAAGAAAAGGGAAGACAATTCATGCTTTCATTATTATAATTACATGTTTTGTAGTGTGATGAATATTTTAGAAAAGGAAATGTTAGAATAATATTTTGTTCTTTCACTAATTGACATTTGCAGTCATATCACTCAGTGTACAGCATGTCTGCATGCCCTATCTTGTGTGAACCATCTTCCATCATAAATAAAAAGAGAGCTAGTTTTCCGCAGACAAGGACATGACACCAATCTTGAAATCAACATCTACAAGGAATATCTGGGGTGAGTAGTTTTGAGATGAGTTATGATCTGAAAGATGCATTGGATTTGACCTAAAACTCTTTAAAAAAATCTAGTGACGTTCTTTTTTTGTTTTTGTTTAAACAGAGACGTAGATGAGTGTACAGGGAGAAGAATTTCTTTTTCACACGAAACGTTGAACCTCTGAAGTTTCAAAATGTAGATGTTTCATAATATATTTAGCAAATACTGTGTCATCAAATTGTTACCAAATTCATATACATTTATACATCAAAGTAGAGAGAAGAGAATATATTTTATTTAGGTTTTTATGCTTTTGAGAAAACAAAACTCCAAATACCCACAATCCCATTCTTCCCTTTTTCCCTTTGCATTCATATTGTTCTTTCTTTCCCTTCATGTTTTTCTTTCTTTTTGTAATGCCTCTTTCTTTTTGCAATGCCTCCTCACTATGCCCCTGAATCTTCCTACCAAAAAAACTTACTGATTAGGCAAGGTGATTGCATAATCCAACAAAATCCATTGTAAAATTCATATAATCAATTATGTAAACTTGATGCCACAAAATCAGGTAAGATTTGTGAGGCGTTTTGAGGAATATAGAATGGTGCAAATCTTCTAATTTAAATTGCTCTGAAAAGTGTTATGATGTAGTATACAGGCAGCGTATTTGTCGAAATGTAAGCCTTAATTCATTTCATCTTTACATGTTTCATATTACAAAGAATTTTTATGAACAGGAAATGTTTTTAGAATAATATTTTGTTCTTTCACTTGACATCTGCAGTCGCCTCACTAGGTGTACAGCATGGATGCGCACCCTCTCTTGTGTGAACCATCTTCCAGCATAAATAAAAGAGGCATTCTCCGAGAGACAAGGATCTGACACCATCTACATGGAATGTCTGGCGTGAGCAGTTATTGGTATAAAGGTGAGTTATCCAAAAGAGGCATTGGATTTGACGTAAAGCTCTTTAAAATATTAAGTTACAGTGCCGGCCGCAGGAAACGTCACGCCCGAGCACGCAAACACCCTAGGGGGCTTTCGCGTCTAACCGAGGGTATTCAAGGGGAGCAGACTAGGGCGTTTAGCCGCACCCGCAGTTTCCTGCATGCTCTATAATATTGGCCGTGCCCGCACTTATCCTAGGGAAACCTAGGATACGTACCATGCATTATGTTTACATGTGCATGTAATTTGGTCATCTTGTGATAGACCATTATGTTTTTAAACTAGCGTGATCGGAATCTATTGTAGATTTTTTTTTTTTTTAGATGTTATTTGTTTTCTTTCCTTTCATTTTTTAAGTTACGTTTTCCCTTTTTAATTCTTTTCCCTTATTCCTTCTTTCCCTTTCTTCCTTCTTTGCTTTCTTCCTGTTTTCTTCTGTCTTTGTTTCTTTCAAATAATGAAGGAATTCTTTTTCTTTCTCTCTTCCTCCATTTTTCTTACTTTTATCTTTTCTCTCCTTATGTTTTATCTTTCACACATTTATTCATCTTCCCTTCCTTTATTTTAATTCTTTCTTTCTTTATTCATTTCAAGTAATGACGGAAATTGTTATCTGTCTTTTATTCTTTCTTTTATCCTTTTATTCAAACTTTTTTCCTTTTAATTTTTCCTTATTTTTTCTTTCCTCTCAATTCATTTCTTGTTTCCTCATTTTTTTCTCTTTTCTTTCTTCCGCTCACCCTCCCTTCCCCTTTCTTAATATATTACGTTAGCAAGTCTAACACTGTGTAGCCTTTTTGTTGATTTTTTGGCCTGGCTCGGTCGATCCGATGGTACATAGTGCTTTGTCGATTGTCCCGTATTTAATTTTGTGAAATCTGGTCACCCTGGCTGGAACATCAAATTTATTATTTTTCATTTACCGCAATGAATCTAATCAATTAATCTAATTTGATGCATTGGGTAAACTTTTTTCCTTACGCCTTACGTGGGAGACATACATGTATCATAAACTTGTTTTAAAAAAATAGGTCACAATTGTGATTTAATGTCATGGAGATTAGTGCTGCCACCAAACGGATATCCGAACGGTTTCCGCCCGCGTGGATGGATAACGGTTTCCATTTTTCGGGTTCGGGTATCCGTGGACACTGATTCACCACTTTCCTGTCACAAAAACTCATTAAATTTAGTAAGACTCACCAACAAAATTTATTAGTTTTAGTCGCCAATATAATCACCAATATCAATTAATCTTCTTCGGTAATATATTCCCGCCGAAAACCATCGTTTTTATATCAGTTTTGAAACATGACCTTATATCAGTTTTGGAGCTTGACCGTCCGTGAATGGAGTAAAGTTCCGTTCTGACAACGATGGCTATTTTACTATGGTTTCGCTTAAGATCGTTTTTCTTTCCCGTCTTATGTTTTGATGATTTCAAATGCGTAACTTATCGTATACTTTCTTACCTCGACTTTCAATGCGAGTGAAGAATGTTCAAAGATAATTTGGAACCATTTAAGCATCAAATAAATGTATCAGTATCACTGAACATCCTGTGTGCATTTTAGGTCACATGACCAAGGTCAAAGGTCAATGATCTTTGGCCATAATGGGGGTATTTGTTGCATTACCATCATAACTTTAAAAGTTTATGGATCTGATTCATGAAACTTGGACATAATAGTAATCAACTATTACTGAACATCTTGTGCAAGTTTCAGGTCACATGATCAAGGTCAAAGGTCATTTAGGGTCAATGAACTTTGGTCAAATTGGGGTATTTGTTGAATTACTGCCATAACTTTGAAAGTGTGTTGGTCTAGTTCATAAAACTTGGACATAAGAGTAATCAAGTATCACTGAACATCCTGTGCGCATTTTAGGTCACATGACCAAGGTCAAAGGTCAATGAACTTTGGCCATAATGGGGGTATCTGTTGAATTACCATCATAACTTGGAAAGTTGATGGATCTTACTCTTGAAACTTGGACATAAGAGTAATCAAGTATCACTGAACATCTTGTGCGAGTTTCAGGTCACATGATCAAGGTCAAAGGTCATGTAAGGTCAATGAACTTTGGCCACGTTGGGGGTATTTCTTGAATTACCATCATATCTCTATGAGTGTATGGGTCTAGTTCATAAAACGTGGAAATAAGAGTAACCAAGTATCACTGAACATCTTGTGCGAGTTATAGTAGTTTTCAAAATCAGCACTGCTGAGCTTGCGTGATGCAGGTGAGACGGCTAGAGGCATTCCACTTGTTTGTAATTTATTTAAATTGAAATGCGTAACGAAATATTCATTTTCAGTACTTTTTTCTCACATCAACTTCGATATGAATGAAGAATGAAAATAATTTTGAAATCATGTAAACGTCAAATGCATGTTGATTGGCCAATTTTTTTTGTTTCTTTTGATTTATTTATCAAATCCAAAATAATGAATCATCCCTTTTCTTTCTTAAACTGTCATTAATAATGATTAATTACAATGAAACTGTCCATTATCTAGATGTCAATTGTATATCCACTATAAATTTTGATATCCATCATCATGTAAACAACAATACTTAAATAAAAGGCGGTATCGTCCCAGAAAGGTTCATGATGTGCGCCCGCCGAGTCGTATGTGGTCGGTTGTGAATCGACGTGTTTTGCAGTAAAACTTACTGGTGATGAACGTAAGTGATTAGTTACTGTTACTGTGATTAAATATTGTCTTGAATCTTTGTTAGAAGTGTGATTATGTTTCAGAAGTTGAGAAATGAGAAGCTTGGCTATAATTTTGGGAATGGGGAGAAACCCGACATGAAAATGAAAATATTCCAAGTACAATCCCATTTGAAGGTGTAGCGAGTATAATGTGGCCAAATATAGATCGGACGATTCACTCCAGACACGTTCAGACAGGACAGCACGTGCGTGAGCTGAATGATGTAGGCCTGTCTGGATTTAGACTTTTAGTAATAGTAGACTCGCACTTCACTCGCCTCGGTCAAATTCATTGCATCTTATTTCATTCGATCGGAACTAAAAAAATAAACACACATACTCTCGCAACAATTAAATGAGATCGTAACTAGGCCCGACTTGTATAACTCAAATAATAGTCATTTACACAGTCATACGATCTACATTTGTAGCCGTAGCCTCACGCTAACTCACATTAGTCAAATCCGATTGCAAAACAGACTCAACCCAAAATATTCAGCTTCTCGTAATTTCGTGGTTTTCAGAAATTTTTTTAATTAGCGCAAGCTGACTCTCGCCATCATCAGATAGGTTAAAAACTCAAATATAACTGAAAATCTTAAATATAACTCAAATAAGTGCAAATGGATATTATTTTTTATATTTCAGGGTAAAATTTCGGATACCCGTCTGCCGTCCGGTTTTCAGTGTCGGGCATCCGAATATTGAAATATCCGTTTCAAGTCAGGCCTAATGGAGATCAATTCTCTATCTTGTGGGATAAGTTTTTGTCTCGCCTGCATAGCAGAGCGAGACTATAGGCGCCGCTTTTCCGACGGCGGCGGCGGCGGCGTCAACATCAAATCTTAACCTAAGGTTAAGTTTTTGAAATGACATCATAACTTAGAAAGTATATGGACCTAGTTCATGAAACTTGGACATAAGGTTAATCAAGTATTACTGAACATCCTGCCTGAGTTTCAGGTCACATGACCAAGGTCAAAGGTCATTTAGGGTCAATGAACTTAGACCATGTTGGGAAAATTATTTTCAAAATCTTAACCGAAGGTTAAGTTTTTGAAATGACATCATAACTTAGAAAGTATATGGACCTAGTTCATGAAACTTGGGCATAAGGTTAATCAAGTATTAGTGAACATCCTGCTCGAGTTTCAGGTCACGTGACCAAGGTCAAAGGTCATTTAGGGTCAATGAACTTTGGTCAAGTTGGGGGTATTTGTTGAATTACTATCATAACTTTGAAAATTTATGGATCTAGTCCATGAAACTTGGACATAAGGTTAATCAAGTATTAGTGAACATCTTGCCTGAGTTTTAGGTCACATGACCAAGGTCAAAGGTCATTTAGGGTCAATGAACTTTGGCCAAGTTGGGGGTATTTGTTGAATTACCATCATAACTTTGAAAATTTATGGATTTAGTTCATGAAACTTGGACATTAGGTTAATCAAGTATCACTGAACATCCTGTACGAGTTTCAGGTCACATGACCATGGTCAAAGGTCATTAAAGGTCATTGAACTTTGGCCGTGTTGGGGGTATTTGTTGAATTACCATCCTAACTGTGAAAGTTTATGGATCTAGTTCATAAAACTTGGGATATAAGAGTAATCAAGCATCACTGAACATCCCCTGTGAGTTTCAGGTCACAAAACCAAGTCAAAGGTCAGTTAAGGTCAATAAACTTAGGCCATGTTGGGGTAATTGTTGAAGTGCCATCATAACTTTGAAAGTTTATGGATAGAGTGAATGAAATGTGGACATGGGTGTAGTTGACAGTCTTAAGTCTTCGTTCAAATGTCATTTATGGTCAATGAACGTGGTATTATGTCATTATATGAATGATGTTTTTGTGAATGATTATTTTATAGTAGTTTTCAAAGTTAGCACTGCTGCTATATTAGATTGCGTAATGCAGGCGAGACTGCCAGAGGCGTTCCACTTGTTTTTCCATACGTACCCATTCCTCTCCCTTCAGCGTGAACTATACACATAATCCCATCTCCTTATGAACAGTGTAAGAACTAGAAAACATTTGAAACATTCTTCATTGAGTTTTAACGGGGTGCACAGGGTGGAATTAGGAAAGAAGAAAGAAAGGCATATAAAAAAAAAAAGAATTAAAATAGATAAAAGACATTAATAAGCAGACTTGATTTTTTTGGTAAATCAAAATTGACAAGTTATTAACAAAGTGAATGTTAACAAACATTAATGACAAACTTAAAATATAACAGAATTATGAATATCAAGGGCATTTACGAATTCTCATTATGTTAAAACAAACGTGCAGTCAGTATTGGGATCGTCAATTCGTTGACATGGTTGATAAAACCCTGATAAAGGGAATGAAAGGTACGTTGAAAACGAATACTAGTATGACCAAGATCATACAAAGTAGACGTGCAAAAAGCGAACACCAGCAAAACTGGTTGTGCTCATCGATTTGTTATTTGGTTCTTTTGTTATTGTCAACAGTCTGGTAGAGTCTTGCTCCCCACCCACACATTTGATCTCCTTTGATCACATCCGCTTCCCAATTTATGACAGTATGTTCATAGAAATGGGGGGGGGGGTTAATTTGTTGATGCGTTAGCAACAATAAATGAGGATATTCTTTTCATTTCGGTTCAAATCGGGTCTCTAAAACCCTCACCCTATAAAAGTATAAATTTACCTCAATGTAACAGATGGAACAGATTTATCTTTTTGCTAAAACATCTGATCACATTACCTGCTCTCTATTGCGGTTTTTAAGTTACATTGGTAGATATTCGAATTGGGAAGAGATGAAAGTGGTGGAAATTATAAAGGAGAAGCATGAAGAGGGGTTCCAGCTTCATGATGAGAACAACGCATATATTTCGCACAATTTTATACAAAATTATAGATGGGATTAAAACGAATATTAATATCCCTGATACACCTACATGATGATAATAACACAAATTATTGACGTCGAAGTAAATATTAAACTATCAATATCATATATTTACGAACTGCGGTTTTATATTGATAGATTAGTCGGACATCAATTAAAGTTATAAACATTTTTTTTTTTCAGTAAAGCAAGATTTTCCTTCGAAATATATTTTGTTATATGAATTGGAAATGATAACACCAAGTCACAACTTGGTATAATACAGAATTCAGTGTTATATGGCAGCTAAAAATAATAATACATGATATTTGTAAAGCGCACTTTCCATCTTGATTGGATGCTCAATGCGCTTCAGAGCAAAGCAACAAAAGCTATTTACATAATGTAACTATTCAATTTTTTTAGCACATTTAGCTTCAATGTTTGAACACATACCCAAGTAAAAGTATGTTTTCGAAAGCTACTATGACGTAGTGTGTGGAATGGGTACTTAACGAGTTAATTATCACTTGCCGACAAAGCAAGAATGGAGCTATACAAACCATTCTTTTCTTTTGTTAAGAGTTTTGGTGGGTGCTCACGCAAACGCTAACTATCAAACCTAACAATTCTTTTCGGGGAACAAAGGAGTTAGTCAAGCCAAATTAAAGAATAAAAGCCCCGTCCCGGTTCACCTCTATATAGTCGAAAATCCTTTTAATCATCATGCGTGAGCATTACTGAGTAAAACAAGTTTCATAACTAAGTACTGCTGAACTATAGGGTATCCATATTACCATGAAACTATAAGCCCCCTCTATTTTCTCTTTCTCCCATTTCCCCTTCTTTTCTTCGCTCCCTTCTCCTTCTCTCACTTTTTCTATTTTCCTTCTCATTTTCCTTCCATCCCTTCCTTTTTGCCTTTTTCTTTCTTCTTTCTTGAATGAGCGGATGTTAATTCGGGACAAGTTTTTAATTGATGCAACGAGAGCAGGAAACTGTGAGCATGGTGAGAGAAAATAATTACAAGATTGAGCGCAAGAATGTTCAATACTTGTCATCAGCGTAAAAATGGGCAGATGCGAGTTACTTAAGTATTTTCTGACATGAAAAACTGGACAATTTCCCAAATTTTTCTTCCCGCTTTTTTTCTTTTCCTCTACTTTTTCTTAAGTCCCACTTCTTTTGTCCGCTGTACTTTTTACCTTTTCCTGCACCCTTCCTTCTCTTCCCTCCTCCGCTTTTTTTACTCCATTTTATTATGTCTCTCTTCTTCATTTTATTTAATTTTCCCCTCCTTATCCTTCTCTCTTTCTCATTCTGTCCTTTTTCCTTTTCTTCCTTTGTCTCTTCTTCTCCCCTTCGATTTTCAATCTATTTTCCTTTTCTCCTTTCCCTCTTTTCTTTCTGTCTCTCTGTCTTTCTGTCCATTTCACCTTTTCCTTATTTCTTTTCTTTACCCCTTCTCCCTCTTTCTCCTCTTTGCCACACCCCCCTCTATTTTCTCTTTCTCCCCTTTCCCCTTCTCTCACTTTTTCTATTTCTCTTATCTCTTTCCTTCTCGTCTTCAGTCCATCCCTTCCTTTTCACATTTTCTTTCATTTTTGCTTTCTTCTTCTCCCTTTTATCTGCATCTCGTAGATCCGCGCCTGAAAGACATGTCAGGGTATATAAAAAAGGATGACCATGCAGGGAAAGAAGAGTAAATAGTTCTAGGACGACCTCCGGAATGTAGGGTCAACATCGACAAATACCTGCTCCTTTGTCAGAAACTCATTTACGATCACGACTAACCATGTCAGTGAATGAAATAACGGACACTACGGGAAGAATATTCATAGGAAAGGACCCTTTACGCTGGTGCCAGTGTGTAATCGAACACAATAAGTCATTCGGTGAAAAAGCCTACGATCCCAGTTATCAACCCAAAACTTTGTAATTCATAACAGATTTTATCCACGATAAATGATCAAAAACTTATGCTTGATATGAGATAAAAATCACATGCAGTCTTGAACGAATGTGTCAAATCAGACCTCCTCTTTCGACCAAGAATGCGTGGTCGAACATCCTAGGGAAACACCCTAGGATAGACGCGGGCGCTCTCCTAGGGCACTCATGTCCTAGAGGAGCGGACGCGGGCCTCTTCCCTCGTCCGCTTCCCTCAAATGTCCGCTACGGGCTACCGCGTTCGCCCTAGGGGGCACTGTGATGTTTCCCGCGGCCGGCACTGTACATTAAAAATATTGAACTTACGGTAAACAGAGGAGTAGATTTGTGTACTTGGAGAAAACATTCTTTCCTGCACATAGCATTAGACCTCTGAAGTTCCCAGACATGAATGTATCATAATATATATAGCAAGAATGATGTGTCATCAAATTGTTTAATTGGCAAAGAGATGATGCTTGGAGTGATCATTTCCCTTTTCTGCAAACTGCATAATCCTTTGTGATTTATCAGATTTAAGAATAATTTCTTTGACTCATATCCCACGCTTCATTTTGAATGATTACGAAACTGTATAGAATTCAAAATGTCAAATTAAGGTCAGGAAACAGGACAAGAGATGAATGTGCAAGGGATATTGAATGAAATTTCATAGTGTTTGAAAACAAAAAATTGTCCCATTTTTTCAATAAAAAATAACATCAATTTATACCTGCATGTTTTTAAATGAACTTGAGTGAACTAAAAATTTGTCGTCCAGTAATATAGTAGACTTGTTAAGAGGTTGAACGCTGCATTTTTTAGTACAAATGTCCCACTTGGCACAAATGTTCCTTGAGTCAAAAGAAAAATTTTCATCTAAAGAGACATGCTGTATCTATGCAAATAAGCAAGTAATTTGCATAAATTTGCATATTATGTCGATACAGTAAAAACAAGTATTTCAGAATATATATTTAACCAGAACTGCCCTAAAATTGGACATAAAGACTTAGGGTAAGAAAGGGAAGAAAATTGTCATAAAATAATTGGGATATCCTTGTTTATTATTACCTAATTTACATAAATTATGCAAATTATAATTTAAAACAGAGTATTTTTTCATGAATCCTGAACTGCTTTTAAAAAACAGCAACTAATACACAATGTCAACATTCTACATGAAAGAGAATATATTAGCGAAAACATCGATATGCTTCATGACAGTATTAGTGTCTTAATTTGCTTAGAAAGAGGGCAAATATGTCAAAATGTATGACGTGATATTGCGCTAAAACGAGACCAAAACAATCTCTATGTCACAGTCACACTCACGAATCGGACAATAAAGCGATCAATGGTATGTCATTCGAGATAACACAATCTCAACACAATAGCTTCCATCGGCTTCTCGTATCGCTTTTGTTGGTGTGTCTGCCACACCGTAATCTATGATACATACGGACAAAATGCATTTCGGTATCGGTATAACACTATTAATTTTGTTTTATTTGTTTCTAATTTGTTTCTCTTGGAAAATTTACAGGAGACATTGCTTTGCAGGTTACTGCTTTAATGGAACTCTGGCACATGAATCATGACGAATGTATCCTACCTCAATCCATATTTTAACTTTATTAAAATATATATCTTTTTGGAGACCCCGAGGTGACAAAACTGCATCCCCCTGCATTCCCGCCACTTTACAAAACCAGTTTGACTTGTATAATCGACTTGGAAAAGACAGATGTATGAGACATCAGTCAACATGTTTCCTGAAGAAAGTTTTTTTTTTTTAAATTTAAGCCTACGCCCACGGGAGCCCTCCGAATTTACCCCATCCCCTCTCCGTATTTCGACTTAAAATAAAAAAACCATCGGCAAGGCAAATTGCGTTTTTTGGTATAATAAAGCAACTTTTATATCTATATTTTTATATTTACATTCATCATTATTGATATTATTATAATTATTATTAATATTATTATTATTATTATTATTATTACTGTTGTTATTATTATTATTATTATTGTTCTGCCATTTGTAATAGTGCTCTAGCACAGTAAAGGCTATAACCCAACAGGAGCATGCCTAGGATACCCTCTCCCTTTTTGGTTTTATGTATTCAAAAATAGTTTATTGTCTTTAGAACTCTTAAAAGATTACTTTTGTTTGTATTGATATCTTGGAATAGATTGAGGAGAAAATACTCTACAACTGACATGTAGAGGAGCTGTGGTACATTGAAGAACAGCCACACAGCCCTATATAATGTAGATGCTGCCTTTAATAAGTGCCCTTTTCCAGATGAGGGCTTCATTTAGACGATATTCTAAATATATATTGTCAAAACAAAATAAAGGGTTGGGCAACTTCGACAGGCCACCGTCATGTACACGAACTTATTTTATGCGATATAAAACAATGCCTTCTATGTTTTTTTTTTCAAGAGGAGAAAGTAAAGAGGCTTTACTGTGTGTAGTAAAAATGTATCTTTCTTCCGAATGGACTCTAAAAATATTTAAATTTAATATAGAGTGGAATCAATAAAGGGGTATTTTAGAGCTTACGTGTGGCTTTTCTTCAATGTACCACAGCTCTTCTACATGTCAATTGTAGAGTATTTTCACCTCAATCTATTCCAAGATTTGAGTTCTAAAGACAATAAACTATTTTTGAATACATAAAACCAAAAGAGGAAAGGGTATCCCAGGCATGCTCCTGTTGGGTTATAGCCTTTACTGTGCTAGAGCATTATTACAAACTGCAAAACAACAACAATAATAATAATAATAACAATAATAATATTAATGATAATAATAATATTAATATAGATAAATATGAAATATAGATATAAAAGTTGCTTTATTATACCAAAAACGCAATTTGCCTTGCTTTAAAACACAATTTGTTTTTTATTTAGTGTCGAAATACAGAGAGGGGATGGGGTAAATTCGGAGGGCTCCCATGGACGTTTATAGGCTTAAATAAAAATAAAAAATAAACTGTCTTCTGGAAACATGTTAACTGATGTCTCATACATCTGTCTTTTCCAAGTCAATAATACAAGTCAAACTGGTTTTGTAAAGTAGCAGAAATGCCGCGGGGAATGCAGTTTTGCCACTTCGGGGTCTCCAAAAGATATATATTTTAATAAAGTTAAAATATGGATTGAGGTGGGGTACATTTGTCATGATTCATGTGCCAGAGCTTCAATAAAGCAGTAACCTGCAAAGCAATGTCTCCTGTAAATTTTCCAAGAGAAACAAATTAGAAACAAGTGTTTTACCGATACCGAAATGCATTTTGCCCGTATATACCATAGATTACGGTGTGGCAGACACACCAACAAAAGCGATACGAGAAGCCGATGGAAGCTATTGTGCTGAGATTGTGTTATCTCGAATGACATACCATTGATCGCTTTATTGTCCGATTCGTGAGTGTGACTGTGACAAAGAGGTTGTTTTGGTCTCGTTTTAGCGCAATATCACGTCATACATTTTGACATATTTGCCCTCTTTCTAAGCAAATTAAGACACTAATATTGTCATGAAGCATATCGATGTTTTCGCTAATATATTCTCTTTCATGTAGAATGTTGACATTGTGTATTAATTGCTGTTATTTATAAAACAGTTCAGGATTCATGAAAAAATACTTTGTTTTAAATTATAATTTGCATAATTTATGTAAATTAGGTAATAATAAACAAGGATATCCCAATTATTTTATGACAATTTTCTTCCCTTTCTTACCCTAAGTCTTTATGTCCAATTTTAGGGCAGTTCTGGTTAAAAATATATTCTGAAATACTTGTTTTTACTATATCGACATAATATGCAAATTTATGCAAATTACTTGCTTATTTGCATAGATATAGCGTGTCTCTTTGGATGAATCCTTTTCTTTTGACTCAAGGAACATTTGTGCCAAGTGGGACATTTGTACTAAAAAATGCAGCATTCACCCCTTTTTTTGCAGTTAACAAGTCTACTAATAAGGTGAAAAGCAGGAGAAGTAGCTTATGGGGAGTGGTGGCAGAAAGGATGGAGTTCACAAACTTTGACCACAAGTTTAGAATTTTCTGTTATCAAGAAAGGGGAAGACAGTTCCTATTTTCATAATTACATATTGGATTGGATGTTGAATATTTTTTAAAAGGAAATTTTGTTAAGAATAATATTTTGTTCTTTCACTTTACATCTGCAGTCATATCACTCAGTGTACAACATGGCTACATCCCCTATCTTGGGTGAAGTATCTTCTTGCATAATTGAAACAGCCAGTCTACCAGAAACAAGGACATGACACCAATCTTGATATTATCATCTAAAAGGAGCGTGTGGCGTGAGCAGTTATTGGTATTAAGGTGAGTTATGATCCAAAAGAGGCATTGGATTTGACGTTAAACTCTTTAAAAAAAGTTACATTAAACAAATTTAACTTGTGAAACACAGGAGTACATGGGTGTACAGGGAGAAGACATTCTTTCCTGCACATAGCGCTGAACCTTTGAAGTTTCCAAACATGAATGTCTCATATATGTCATCAAATTGTTAACCAAATTCATATTGGTTTTTAGCATCTTCACCAGTTTTATTTTAAATAATTTTCAAAGATTATGAAGAAAAATAGAGTGGAAAAACTGGCGAAGAGGTGATGCAAGGAAAGAATGTTTCTTTTTTTTGCACAATCCTCTGGTTTGTTAAGTTTAGGAAAGATTTCTTTGACTCGTATCCCATGCCTCATTTTGAATGATTACATCACTATATTGACATTCAAAATGTCAAATTAAGGTCGGGAAACAGGACAAGAGAAGGAGAAGTCGTGGAATGAAATTTTATTAAGTTTGATAAACAAAAATTGTCCCATTCTGTTATTAATTTATACCTGCATGTTTTTAAATGAGTAACCTAAGTGAACTAAAACTTGGTTGTCTGGTAATGAGGTGAAAAGCAGGAGAAGTACATGTATAGCCTAAGGGTAGTGGTGGCAGAAAGGATGGAGTTTACCAATTCTGACCACAAGTGTAGAAATTTCTTCTATCAATTAGAAAGGGGAAGACGGTTTATACTTTTTAAATTACATATTCGATTGGATGATGAATGTTTATGGAAAGGTAATGTTATAATATTTTTTTCACTTGATATGTGCAGTCATAACACTCAGTTTACAGTATGGCTACATCCCCTATCTTGTGAGAACCATCTACCAACATAAATGAAAGAGCTAGTCTACCAGAGTCAAGGACATGACACACACCAATCTTGAAATCATCTACATGGAATGTCGGGTGTAAAGATTTATTGTTATTAAGGTGAGTTACATGTATGATCTAAAAGATGCGGTTTTTGTCTCACTTGCATAGCAGAGTGAGACTATAGGCGCCGCTTTTCCAACGGCGGCGGCGGCGTCAACACCAAATCTTAACCTGAGGTTAAGTTTTTGAAATGACAGCATAACTTAGAAAGTATATGGACCTACATGTAGTTCATGTTGGGGGAATCAACATCAAAATCTTAACCTAAGGTTAAGTTTTCGAAATGTCATGATAACTTTGAAATTTTATGGATCTGATTCATGAAACTTGGACATAATAGTAATCAAGTATTACTGAACATCCTGTGCAAGTTTCAGGTCACATGATCAAGGTCAAAGGTCATTTAGGGTCAATGAACTTTGGCCAAATTGGGGTATTTGTTGAATTACCATCATAACTTTGAAAGTGTGTTGGTCTAGTTCATAAAACTTGGACATAAGAGTAATCAAGTATCACTGAACATCCTGTGCGCATTTTAGGTCACATGACCAAGGTCAAAGGTCAATGAACTTTGGCCATAATGGGGGTATCTGTTGAATTACCATCATAACTTTGAAAGTTTATGGATCTGACTCGTGAAACTTGGACATGAGAGTAATCAAGTATCACTGACCATCCTGTGCAATTTTCAGGTCACATGATCAAGGTCAAAGGTCATGTAAGGTCAATGAACTTTGTCCACGTTGGGGGTATTTGTTGAATTACCATCATATCTCTGTAAGTGTATTGGTCTTGTTCATAAAACGTGGAAATAAGAGTAACCAAGTATCACTGAACATCTTGTGCGAGTTATAGTAGTTTTCAAAATCAGCACTGCTGCTATATTGAATTGCGTGATGCAGGTGAGACTGCCAGAGGCATTCCACTTGTTTTCTCTATATATTACAGCATTTTTTTCCTGCATCTTTTTTATGAGTTACTTTAAAAGTGAATTAAAGATTGGTTGTCCAGTAATAAGGGAAAAAGCAGGAGAAGTAGCTTATGGGGAGTTGTGGCAGAAAGGAAGGAGTTAACCAACTTTAACCACAAGTGTACAAATTATTTGTTATGAATTAGAAAAAAAAGGGAAGACGATTCATACTTTCATAATTAAATGTTTGATTGTACGATGAATGTTTTTTAAAAGGAAATTTTGTTAGATTCCAAGGATGATATTTTTTTCTTTCACTTTACATCTGCAGTCAAATCACTCAGTGTACAGCATGGATACATCTCTCATCTTGTATGAACCATCTTCCAGCATAAATGAGAGAGCTAGTCTACATGTACCAGAGAAAAGGATATGACACCAATCTTGATATTATCATCAGCATGGAATGTCTGTGACCAGTTAATGGTATTTAGGTGAGTTATGATCCAAAAGAGGCATTGGATTTGACATTAAACTCTTTAAACATTTAGTTACATTAAACATATGTAACATGTGAAAAAGAGGAGTAGATGGGTGGACAGGGAGAAGACATTCTTTCCTGCACACAGTGTTGAACCTTTGAAGTTTCCAAATATGAATGTATCATATATGTCATCAAATTGTTAACCAAATTCATATATGTTTTTAGCATCTTCACCAGTTTTATTTTAAATAATTTTCAAAGATTATGAAGGAAAAGCAGAAGTAGCCTATGGGGAGTGGTGCAGAAAGGATGGAGTTTCATTACATTTGATAAACTATTTTTTTCTATATATTACAACATTTTTGCCTGCATCTTTATTAATGAGTAACTTTAATAGTGAATTTAAAAAATTGGTTATCCAGTAATAAGGTGAAAAGCAGGAGAAGTAGCTTATGGGGAGTTGTGGCAGAAAGGATGGAGTTTACCAACTTTAACCACAAGTGTACAAATTTTTTGTTATGAATTAGAATGAAAAGGGAAGACGATTCATACTTTCATAATTAAATGTTTGATTGTACGATGAATGTTTTTGAAAAGGAAATTTTGTTAGATTCCAAGGATGATATTTTTTTCTTTCACTTTACATCTGCAGTCATATCACTCAGTGTACAGCATGGATACATCTCTCATCTTGTATGAACCATCTTCCAGCATAAATGAGAGAGCTAGTCTACCAGAGAAAAGGATATGACACCAATCTTGATATTATCATCAGCATGGAATGTCGAAAGTGAGCAGTTATTGGTATTAGGTGAGTTACTGTATGATCCAAAAGAGGCATTGGATTTGACATTAAACTCTTTAAAAAAAGTTACATTAAACAAATTTAACATGTGAAACAGAGGAGTAGATGGGTGTACAGGGAGAAGACATTCTTTCCCACACATAGTACTGAACCTTTGAAGTTTGCAACATGAATGTATCATAATATATTTATCAAACATGATGTGTCATCAAATCATTAATCAAATTCATATATATTTTTAGCATCTTCACCAGTTTTGATTTAAATAATTTTCAAAGATTATGAAGAAAAATAGAGTGGAAAAACTGGCGAAGAGGTGATGCAAGGAAAGAATGTTTCTTTTTTTTGCACAATCCTCTGGTTTGTTAAGTTTAGGAAAGATTTCTTTGACTCGTATCCCATGCCTCATTTTGAATGATTACAAAACTGTATTGACATTCAAAATGTCAAATTAAGGTCGGGAAACAGGACAAGAGAAGGAGAAGTCGTGGAATAAAATTTTATTACGTTTGATAAACAAAAATTGTCCCATTCTTTTATAAATTTATACCTGCATGTTTTTAAATGAGTAACCTTAGTGAACTAAAATTTGGTTTTCTGGTAATAAGGTGAAAAGCAGGAGAAGTATAGCCTATGGGTAGTGGTGGCAGAAAGGATGGAGTTTACCAATTCTGACCACAAGTGTAGAAATTTCTTCTATCAATTAGAAAGGGGAAGACGGTTTATACTTTCTTAATTACATATTCGATTGGATGATGAATGTTTATGAAAAGGTAATGTTAGAATAATATTTTTTTCACTTTACATCTGCAGTCATATCACTCAGTGTACAGCATGGTTACATACCCTATCTTTTGTTAACCATCTTCCAGCATAAAGAGAGAGAGCAAGTCTACCAGAACCAAGGACCTGACACCAATCTTGAAATCATCATCAACATGGAATGTCTGGCGTGACCAGTTATGGGTATTTAGGTGAGTTGTGATCCAAAATAGGCATTGGATTTGACATAAAACTCTTTAAAACATTTAGTCACATTAATCATATCTAACTTAAACAGAGTAGCAGATCGGTGTACATGGAGACGACTTTCTTTCCTATACATAGCGTTGAACTTATTATATGAAGTTTCCTAATGTAAATGTTTCATACTATATTTAGCAAGAATGATGTATTATCAAATTGTTAAATAGACAAAGAGATGATGCATGGATTTTTTTTTCTTTTCTGCAAACTGCAGAATCCTCTGTGATTTATCAAATTTAGGAATAATCTTTATGAATCATATCCCACCCCTCATTTTTGTCTCACCTGCATAGCAGAGTGAGACTATAGGCGCCGCTTTTCCGACGGCGGCGGCGGCGGCGGCGGCGACGGCGGCGTCAACACCAAATCTTAACCTGAGGTTAAGTTTTTGAAATGACAGCATAACTTAAAAAGTATATGGACCTAGTTCATGAAACTTGGCCATAAGGTTAATCAAGTATTACTGAACATCCTGCCTGAGTTTCATGTCACATGACCAAGGTCAAAGGTCATTTAGGGTCAATGAACTTAGACCATGTTGGGGGAATCAACATCAAAATCTTAACCTAAGGTTAAGTTTTTGAAATGTCATCATAACTTAGAAAATATATGGACCTAGTTCATGAAACTTATACATAAGGTCAATCAAGTATCACTGAACATCCTGCATGAGTTTCACATCACATGACCAAGGTCAAAGGTCATTTAGGGTCAATGAACTTTGGCCGAATTGGGGGTATCTGTTGAATTACCATCATAACTTTGAAAGTTTATGGATCTGATTCATGAAACTTGGACATAATAGTAATCAAGTATTACTGAACATCCTGTGCAAGTTTCAGGTCACATGATCAAGGTCAAAGGTCATTTAGGGTCAATGAACTTTGGCCAAATTGGGGTATTTGTTGAATTACAGCCATAAATTTGAAAGTGTGTTGGTCTAGTTCATAAAACTTGGACATAATAGTAATCAAGTATCACTGAACATCCTGTGCGAGTTTCAGGTCACATGATCAAGGTCAAAGGTCAAAGAACTTTGGCCACGTTGGGGGTATTTGTTGAATTGCCATCATATCTCTATAAGTGTATTGGTCTAGTTCATAAAACGTGGAAATAAGAGTAACCAAGTATCACTGAACATCTTGTGCGAGTTATAGTAGTTTTCAAAATCAGCACTGCTGCTATATTGAATCGCGTGATGCAGGTGAGACGGCCAGAGGCATTCCACTTGTTAATGATTAAGAAACTGTATTGACATTCAAAATGTCAAATTAAGTTAGGAAAACAGGACAAGAGATGGATGTGCAAGCCAAGGACGTGGAATGAAGTTTCATCGCATTTGATTAACTATTTTGTACAGATATATTACAGCATTAATTTATGCCTGCATCTTTTTAATGAGTAACTTTAAAGAGTGAATTAAAAGTTGGTTATCCAGTAATAAGGTGAAAAGCAGGAGAAGTAGCTTATGGGGAGTGGTGGCGGAAAAGATGGAGTTTACCAACTTTGACCACAAGTGTAGAAATTATTGTTATGAATTAGAAGGAAAAGGGAACATTATTCATACTTTCATAATTAGATGTTTGATTGTACAATTAATGTTCTTGAAAAGGAACCAGAATTTTTTTTAAAGATTCTAAGGATATTTTGTTCTTTCACTTTTCATCTGCAGTCATATCACTCAATGTACAGCATGGATACGTCTCTTATCTTGTGTGAACCATCTACCAACATAAATGAGAGAGCTAGTTTACCCCCGGGGAGGGGGGGGGGCCACTTACATTGACGAGTGGATACCATGCGCGACCAAAAAAACTCGTAAAAAGGATGTCTTTTTCACGATAGGGCACGTTACGTACGTAACGTGATAAGGGTGTCAAAAACACAAAAATAATGAAAAAAGGGTATCTATTTCGCTAGGTGTTTAGGGTCGAATTTGCGGGGATGATAAAACAAAATTAAAATGTTTTATAAAGGATGTCCTTTTTGCCCCAACACTTCGTGTTTAGAGTCCGATTTGCGCGAGGTGTAGAAGGTGGGGTCGTACTAAACCAAATAAGGTAAAGCCGACGACCGAAGGACCCATAACATTAAAACATTCCTGTACTTGTTTAGGGGTTCATTTCAGGGAACATTTGCCAAGAGTATCGTTTTGTTACCAATACTTGTTAAGGGTAGGGTTTCACACGCCAATACTTGTTAAGGGGCGCATTTTCAGAATATGGAAATTACGTGTTTAGGGTGCTTTTCGAGACTCCATGGTCGCGCATGGTATCCACTCGTGAATGGAAGTGGCCCCCCCGGGAGTTTACCACAGACAATGACATTACACCAATCTTGAAATCATCATTTACATGGAATGGATAGTGTGAGCAGCTATTGATATTAAGGTGAGTTATGATCCAAAAAGTGCATTGAAAACCTAGGCTCCTTAAACAATTTACCTTGTTAAACAGAGGAGTAGATGCGCGTACAGGGAGAATTTCTTTTTCACACAAAATGTTGAACCTCTGAAGTTTCAAAATGTGGATGTTTCATAATAGATTTATTTCAGTTGCGACATCTGCATATATTAGGCTCTTCTCAGAAGGAAACATTTTGGTGAAAATTGGTTCTTTAATTTAGAACTGTATGTGTGTAAACAAACATAATCCATTTCATTGAAATATTCAAATCAATAAACTAGATGACACAGAAATCAGGTGAGATTTGTAAGGTGTTGTTGATGATATATACCGTTAAAAATCCTAAGAGCAAGTTAAATCGCTCTGAAAAGTGCTTTGTTGTACTATACTGGCAGTGCATTAGTCCAAATGTAAGCCTGGATTCATTTTGTTTTAACATGTACATGTACGATGAATGTTTATGAAAAGGATATGTGTTGTTAGAATAATAATTTTTTGTTTCACTTTATATCTGCAGTCATATCACTCAATGTGTACAACATGGCTACATCCCCTTTCTTGTGTAAACCATCTTTAAGCATAAATGAGAGAGCTTGTGTACCAGAGACAAAATATGACACCAATCTTGAAATCGTCATCTATGCGAAATGTCTGGATGAGTATTGGTATTTTGTCATAGTTTCAAAAGCAAATGGTCAGATCTGTACATTCCTTTGTGTTCTTTGGAGGTTGTATACAAAAATACAATTATGAATTTTGACTGGGTATGCTTGTTTACACATAAATATCAGATCAAATTTTACAGCCACTTTTCTATAGGGAACTCTTATTTATTGAATCATAAACGGGCAATAATGCAAAAGACGGCAACAATTTCCAATAACACAGAGAGGGGCATTTAGTCCAGTAAATGGGCATCCACAATTTATTTACTATCAAACAAATGAACCAAATATCATTTAAAGTATATCCAAAATTTGTTTTATCTTTAAATACCCGACTCTACCCTCACTCGCCATATGTATTTTTCCATTTAAGACATTTTTGACGTGTGAAAAAGTGGGCAGTTTCTACCAACCTCTTATACCAAAATTTTGGCAACATTTGAAAAATTCAGAACATGTTCCAACACACAAAAAAGTTAATTTATCAAAAATCAGGGATTCATGTAAATAGGACAATATACACGGCCAGTGAGGGTATATGCATTTGCTACTCATGAACCCATTTTCGTGTGTTTTATAATAAGTTTTGTGTAGATCCAAGGGGCAGGTCCAAGCTATTATCTCTAAGTTATTTGTTCTTTCATTAATGGATTCATACAATGTAGGGCATATTTACGAGAAAAAAATACATGTAGTTTGTGCATAATGTTGGAAATGGTTTGCAAGTATTGTGAGGCTTAGAATTAAGATTGTTTGGTAATTGAGTCTTGGATTTATTTGTGGAGTATTTTTGTGTTAACTAGTCTGCAAAAGTGGATCCAAAGGTTTTCCAGAGTTTTTGCCTTTTGTGTTTTATCTCTGTTTTTTTACCCTGGATCTACTTGTCGTAGAATTTTTTAACACAAACATTTCTCCCTCCCAATGGATCACAACTGATCCAGGGGCATCCCCCCCCCCCCACTCGCTTTAGAGAATCCAAATTAATAATACATGTATGTAATGTAAAAATGTAATGAAAACAGACGTGTGCCCCCTCTTTTGAACCTGAAGACTTTTTTTTTTTGCTTGTCAATTTTGTTTCTGGTAAGAAATCCTTTTTTGGGGGTTGAAGACTTTTTTTTTTTATTGTCAATTTTTTTTCTGGTAAGAAATCCTTTTTTGGGGGGTTGAAGACCTTTTGTTTTTGCATGTCAAATGTTTTCGCGAACGAAATATCCTCCAAAAAATTTGCCCCCCTTTTGGAAAATCCTAGGTACTGTACGCCAGTGATGTGTAGTGCTATTAATCTCTAACCCTAAAAAGACTTTAAAAAACAAATCTTGCGCAACCTTTGAGGCCAAATTTACGACCCCCGGGTTTACAGTTCCAAAATTATGAAACGTGTAATTGCATGTCAGACATCAAATTGCTAAAGAAAAATTTATTTCATGTACTGTACAAATCTAATGCAAATTTTTTTCTAGCTAAAATTCATAACGGTGTCATTAATTTTACTTTCGCATCGTTTAAAAATAACCGAAAACAAAGAAATACATCCGAAATTTCAAAAAATAACAATTTGATAACAATTATTCTTTGTTGTGTGTTTGATCTGAATCCAACAAAGAGTCTCCAAACAAAAAAATCAGTACTTTAAGAGCTTTTTTTTATAGATTCAAGCCAAAATTTAGATTTTATGCAATAATTAGCATTAATTGATTACCTTGAATAATTTTCAAACAATCATATATACCATTTTGTAGATTATATCATGGTTGACATGCGTATTGATTTTCATCTTGGTTGCACAATCATCTGCCGAGATCTTTAAGAGGGGAATTTAGCTCGATCCCATCATTCCAAGCCTAAAAAATAACCTAGTCTTATTATGGTTAACCTATTTATTTAGGCATAGTTTTCAGTTCAATTTTGAATAAATTTTGCTTAGATACAAATGAAAATACCTTTTTACTCAAAATAATGTTTTACAGATATTGGAGAAAGTAAGAAATACTCTTTTTACACAAAAAATCATTTTTCTTTCTTTTCAAGGGATTGGCATCACTGACAATGACTTACTTTATAGATATGGTTGTTATGAGGTCATAGGTCACAGAGATCAATTTGTACCCCAAAATTTCGTGTTCTTGTGATAAGCTAAGAATTGGGTCATTGTATACTTGAAAATATCACTTGCCCTGTGACAACTTTGGGTTTGATTTAGGAATCAATTTTAAACTTTGCTCATGAATGCATATGTGAGTGAAGATCTCATTACATAATCTTTGGTCACAATGGCAAAGGTCAAGAGGTTATTATTTAAAATTTTATGTGTGTTATTGTAGGTCTGGCAATGGTGGATGTTTTAACTTTGACTGTAGCAGTTCAGAAACTATTTAGTTTCTCTTAATTTTTCATAGCCCTAATATTTTCTTTTTATTAGAGAACAAACATCCCACTGTATATACATGTAGGCCTAGTGTTTGAAAGTGTTTATTACTTAATTTATTACTTTAGATTTTTTAAATGTTTATGAAACTAGCAAAGCAATTCTGAGAAGTGTTTCACAAAAATACAATTTAAAAAGTCATGCCTAAATATTAGTGTGCACGCAATATTTAATGCGCAGTCTTATTGATTCATGTGCACCAGCATGACTCCTTTGAGTGTGATCCAAACAGTATTGTGACACACTATTTTCCACATGCAAGTGTAAATTCAAAAGTGAATTGAATTACACTCACACTTAAATCTTTGTGAAACACCTCTTTAGATTGTTGTGTCACGTGTCAGATAGCTTGGACCTGCCCTGTAATTTACTATTGTCTGTATTATAACTATACTTGATTTGTATTCAACCTTTTTTTTGTTTCTTGAATAAAATGTAAGACCAGCAGCCGAGAAGATTCATTCAAGCTGGAGGACCATGGCAGTTGACCTCATTGATTGATGGGGTAGGCCCTAGACCTCACAAACAAGGCTTGCTGTCTGGTTTGAGCTGGGATCTTCCTGCCAGAGTCACACAATGAGTGATGTCACTACCAACAGATCTGATTTTCAGTGTGCAGAGAAGGGCATTGGACACTGTTGTGCATGGCATACAACTTCCACAATGTAAGTGCTTTATTGATGATTTCAATGATATCTTGCGTAGCCTAGAGTATGTGAGACAATGCAAGCGGTTTTCCAGCAATTATTATGATATGCTAATGGCGATAACTATTACAGAACTATTGGGCAGATAGTCTAAATTGCACTCATTAAATTCATGATATTTTTTTACTCTTTGGAATGAAATTCTTTTCATGAAAATCCATCAAAACAAATACCATTACTCCACCCTCCTCCCCTCATGTTTTACTTTCCTCTTTGGTTTCACCTCTGAAATACTAGCATTATCTGTTCATCCATTAATTGCAGTCTCTCTTTTACCTCTGTGTATTATCTACTGTAGCTGTCACTCTGAATTAATCTTTTTTACACCCTCTCAACACGATATTCACCATGACTGATATAATGTGCTATAAATACTTAAGCAAATTCTTTAACAAGGCAATTTGTGATTCTGTTTACAGATTTCAATTACATTAAAAAAAAAATTAATTGCAGAACCACATGAGAAAGTGGTAATAATAATTTTACAATATAATTCCCTTTTCTGTACATGTTAATTTTTTTGGCCGGAATTATTTGAATAAACTTTGTTGATCCTCTCCCCGTTCACTATAAACCTCATGTTTGTGCAAGCATGTATTCATCACGTTATCACACAATGTGTAGAGATAATGGACTGCTGCTTGGAATGATGTAATCTGTGACCCAATATCGGTTCGTCTGCCCAAAAATATGTATTCACTTCAAATCAAAAGTAAAGTATTGAGTTTTCACCCATTGTTATGAGGATTGTGTGCTTCAATGGTTTTCCACAATGTGTATTAAAAAAGGGGGGACGAAATGCTAAATCAACCATACCAATACATGTTAGTCTTGAATCTAGTTTTAGGAGCGCAATGTCAAATTGTCAAATGCTTTTCAAGGAATTATACAGGATTGTTGCTTATTCAGTGTTTCGTATTTCCCCTCACCGATATTTGTTATGGGCCTTTTGCATGGATGTCTAATTTGGAGCAGTGTAGCTAAGACGACTGCGACTCGGAGGCATTGATCAAGACTGATTAAGGACTGGTTGCACTTTGAATATACCCAGGCCTAATTAACCACTTGTGTCTGCATGAAGAAGGGCAGAAAGAAAATGTTGATGGCTGCTTGAAAAGAGAATACCTGAATTCTGGAAATGTGATTTAACCGCATGTGAAATATTTGTGACTTGTGTCTGGTAATGTTTTGAAGATCCGCAAGTACTAATCGAAGGAATGGAGTTTTCCAGCTCATACTTGATTGTTTTACTGATTTCTGGTGCCGTTGCAGGTGGTATGAATGATAACTGAGAGACATGATGGTTCTCTGATATTTACGGCTCATGACATCTAAACTTTTGTATTCTGGAATGGACTTCTTTTGTATTCTTCTTGTACGAGTGTGGTGGCCTATTTGTTGTGTCATTAGAAAATTTCTTGGTAAATCTAGATCTAGTTGATAATTTCTAGTCTCATCCCCAACTTTGACCTCACATTGAAACAATCCAGTATGACATCTGTATCCCTTCATCTAAAAATCTTTCATTGGAACTTGCATGTCTTTCACCTCAGGGAAGGTGGAGTTTCTTAACCAGATCCTGGGGCTTGACTTGAGGTAGTGTTTGGCTATTCTTTCATATTTTGATATGCGGATAGGGCAGTGATCTACCCGATAGTCAACCTTTTGAATTCTCCAATTTATGTTTTTTTCCACGTGTTTTTCAATCAATGAATCGTCTGATACTTTTTTCTCAGAACATTTAATGTCATATCTTGTCTCAACGAGAATTTGGATTTATTCACTTGGTTAGAGTGGTTGCTTTATTTTGGAAGGCATTTGATGTAACTTGGCATGTCTGATTTGGGTGATCAAGGTGTCTTCAAATTTACATAAATTCTCTATTTGGCTTAGATCACTTATTTCATCCAAACTGGCACTGTTTTATGGAGAAACCTAAACAAATTGGTTTTAGTTAGGGATTCATCCACTGTGAATAAAGGATGGTGACATTCCTGCGAGAAGAAGCCAGAGTGGGAGGTTTCTCTGATCGTCAACAGTATCCTCACATAGATTGAAAGTGTGGCATGGGTATTCTAGCCTATTGTTAACCCAGTTTTTAAGTTTCTTTTGTAGAGAATGAGTGTAAATTTTATGACCTCTCCTGGCAGATTGTTCCAATTGTCTTTGTCTCTTTTGCAGAAGATTTTTTCTTTACATCCATTCAGAACCAGTCTGGGAAATTTTATAGGATGCTGTCTCTGAAAGTTGGTATTGCTTCTCAATGACTCTTTTGCCAAAGAAGTGGTTTCCTACATCCCAATGTGAAAGGAATTTCAGACTTTTTATCATGTCATTTCTGAAATGTGACATTGCTTTTTATTGACCCTTTGGCTGAAGGAATGATTTACTACACTGGAAAGAATTTAGACATTTTATCAGGTGGCGTCTCTGAAATTTGACATTGTGCTTCACAACTAGAATACATGCATTGTTCTGTTATGATTGATAGGCCATTATTAAACCATTGTGGGATTATGAAGTTCACATCCTCTGGACGAGCCTATGTTGAGGATTTAACCCATTAGGTCTAGATTCACAAGTCATGTCTTTCCAACTGCCCCTTGCCTTATCTCTCAGAGTTATGTGAAAGGCGTGATGAATATTGTATGCAAGCACAATCGTTAGGTGTCCCCTTGACAAAAAACAAAACAAAAAAAATCAACAAATCAAATTGTTCTCCCTTTTGGTTTTTTTTTCCCCCAAAATGCTGTGTTCATTGAAGTTCATGGGAACACAATTGCATCATGTACAGAAAAGTGTGTATTTATTTGTAAAATTGTAAATCTTCCATTTGCTCAATTGAAAAGAGCCCCCCCCCAAAAAAAAAAAAAGATATATATATATATATATATAGATAAAATAAAAATAAAACAAATGAAAAATATATAATTGAAAATAATAAATAAAAAATTGAAAGTATGTGAAAAAAACACAAAGGATTGTGACAATGATTAATCATAATACTCAAATATTCATCTTTTTATATACATGTATGAAACATAATTATGATAAATTATTTAGAACATATCAGTCATGGAGAATAAATGTTGAAAAGATGTGAAATGAAGATTGACAGGATATGGAGAGCATTTCATGAAGAATTTTTATCAGTGATTATCACTAATTTGATCTCAGCCAATCAGATGCATTGATTTATGGTAGCTTATAACATCTGTGAAATTCACTGATATGAATATTCATGAAATGCTCCCCTTGATGGGTAGGACAGGGAGGTATGAAGAGAGATTGCAATTGGTGGATTCAAAGGTAAATTTGTAGAAAGAGGGGGAATAGAGGGGAGGAGGGGTAATGAGATAGGGAGCAGATTAAAGGCAATGAGGTGATAGTATTGTCCAAGGGTGAATTGAGACTGCAAAGGAGATTCATATGGTAGGGAAGAGAAAAGATGGGGGTGGGGGAGAGGTGGGGGATGGGGCAAAATGTAGATGATGTGGGTAAAGTCCCCCCCCCTCCCCCCCCCCAAAAAAAAATTGCCTGGAAAATCAATGCATTGTCTTCCATACCCTTAGCTATGCAGGGTATCATTGAACTTGAAAATAAAGCACCTACATTAGAGATATGGTATATCATGCATGAGTGTCCAGTGCCCCGCCCTGCACACTTGAAAATCAGACTCGCAGTAGTAGCATCATGTATTGTGTGATTCTGGCAGGAAGACCCCCCAGCTCAGGCTGCTGGCCATTTTGTGATGTTTGGGGTTTGCACCATTGAATCAAGAGGTCAGCTGCTATGGCAACCTCCTTACCTGAATGAATCTTCTTGGCTGCTGGTCATTTTTTTTTTTAACATTTTTTTTCTTTGAGAAATAAATCCCTTAGTAAATTATGAACAATTCTTGCTCTTTAGTGATGGTTATTTGTCTTGCCTGCCCTTTTCCAATTTTTTGTGACCCCCCCCCTCCCTTCATCTATCCATTGTGACCACCCTCCCGTTTCTGTCCTTTGTGATCTCCACCCCCCCCACCTTTTCTATCTATTATGACCCCCCCCCCCTTTCTGTAATAATGTGACATTTGCTTCTGGGTCAATTGCTCCTTTCTAATGAGGTTAGTGTTATGACATGGGTTCTAGTTCTTCAGTGTAGGATTAGCATTGGGTTAAAGGTCAGGGTTATGTTTGGCTTTAAGGATCTTTCTCCAGAAGAGCAATTGTCTCAGGAGCAAGTGTCAAGGAACCCTTATTTGCAAGCCAAATGTGACATTGTTCTTGACCCCCAGCTCTCAGTTTTATCATGGGTACTGTACAATGCGTAGATAGTAAATTTAAAAGGTCGAGGTGTGTCATTGTGATTTTTCTTTTTTGTAGGTGCAGTTTTTATTTCATCAAAAGTGATTTAATTTATTCAGGCCCCATTTTTATTTTCGAGGGGGGGGGGGCAATTTTATGGTTGATTGACTCACAAAATTTCAACTTATAGAGTACTTTCAAGGACAATGTCACATTTTGACTTGCAGATTCCAGATTATTTTGAGGAGAGGGGGGAGGTGAATGTTGCAAAATGGATTGGTATTGATGGCAATTTTTTCCCTTCTTTTCAATGAATTGAGTTTTTATACCATAGCAACCATGCGGAATTATGTTATTTTGTTATGCAATATTCCAATATCCACTCAAATGAATACTTGAACAATCGACCCATTCTTTTTCCACATTCATAAAGTTAGAAGTATTAAAGTTTCTTAATTGCCAACAACTAAAATAATACATTTTGCAACATATTTAGTTTACAAATGTTGAACTTCACAAAATGTAAATTTTAGATTCGTTTGAAGAGCATTTTCTGACAATGTGCTGCATACTTTGTCACACATTTGATTTGTATTCTATTTTCAATCAAGTAATTGATTTGTATTTTTGATAATTATTCACTAAAAGGGCATGGAAAATATACCAGTTTAATAAGACAAGAATTGACAATGCTAAAGAGAAGTCATCTCCTTTGGACAATGTTTTCAAATGTTTCTTGCATCTAACACAAAAGGTTTTAGAACAAGAATCGGAAATTAGTAGCATTCTTTTTGCTGAATAGTTAAAATCAGGTTTAATTTGAGCATACATTTCATGAAGTTCACCGGATGTATGGAGGGGCTTTCACAATTAGTTGTTTTATTGTTAACGAGCAATACTATTGTCTGCAAAGTGTAATCAAAAGCTCGCGCAACCAAGTGTGAAAGCCCCTGTAGATGGTGGGGGGGGGATGAGGGGAAGACAGAGAGGGAAGGGAGAGGAGACAGAGAGGGATAGATGGGAGAGACAGAGATGGGGGGGGGGGTAATAAACACAAGTAACAAAAGGAGGTGTAATATGATCATTTAATAACCAATCGTCCAGGCAAAATAAATTTAAAAATTAGGCCAATAATGTAATAGAGTACCAAAGTGATGACGTCACAATTTTTTTAGCATTTCAGCGTTTTTGGACCAAAATTTGGAGGGCATCGGTCCATGAGGGCCTTAGATATGACCTCATGAATACATAATTAGCCACATTGCAGTTGGTGTATTATTGGCCTGGTTCTAAATGTTAGGAACCATGTCAATAATACATTGACTTCAATGGGGCTAATTATGTATTCCTGAGGTTCATATCATGGAGCCCCGGCCCCATGGACCGATTCCCACCAAATTTGGGTTGTGGGTTTTTTTCATCATGCTCTACCAAAATATGGTATCAAAAACGCTGATATGCAAAAAGTGAAAATTGATGACGTCACACTTCGGTACTCTATTTGCAAACATATGCTATTTGCAAAGATACCTGTAGTTCAGATTTTTCTAGTGCACTTCAGAAATTAGGTAGAATACGGTAGACCGATTTACCGATGAATAGATTTCCTTTGATAATCAAACATTTGCTTAACTTTAAAATTCGTTATTTTGCCAGGACGATTTGGGGAAATACAAAAGAAAATCAATTTTCAAATAAACATAATTTCTTAACAAACCTTATTTTTGATAACCTTAAGCAGATACGATCTAGCAGCCTTAACCTAGAGTCTTCTACTACTCAAATCTATCCAAGTTCAAAACCTGTAATAAGCATTGTATTCCTGATATGGGTTGTATTACAATCAGAGTATACTTTGAAACAAAATCAATCCGTTCATGATAAGAATCATTTGAATTGTAATCTCAAATTTATTATGGCAAGCTGTTGGACAGTGTCAGAGCAACCTGCAAGAGAACATTGAAAAAGTGATCTTTATCGTTAGTACTCATAAGGCATTGTTTTACCAACCAAACTGAAATGCAGAATTTAAAACTAAAAACCATCAAAGCTACAAATAATTTCATGACCGAAAGCTACAATTTGATTTTGTTATGACTATCAACCCAAAATGAGATGCCAATTCTGTCTAAAAATGTCTTCTCTGAATTTGGTGTTTTGTACTTCTTGTTAATAGACATTACTTGATTAACATGTTTGCGTGTGTGTGTACAATGAGACTTGTCTACATACAACAAATTGAGAATAGATGTTCCAATGTTGTCAAATGCATTTTTGCCCAAATTGTCCTTTCTAAAAAAATAAAGAATCTGGGAGAAAGTGTAATTAAAAGATTGGACCCCTATGAAATAATAAGTAGCTGTCCTCTTGCCTTACAATTTGAAATAAATATCTAATCACTAGTATATAACAACACGCACTTAAATTGAGGAAAAAACAAAGCAATCTCATTTTTAGTCAAATGAGACAGCGAAGTGAACCCTGATTGTAAAACAATCCTTGGTCTATTTAAAGGGGAAGTTCACACTGAATCATAGTATTTTAAAAATATCAGAAAATATGAAGAAAAAATATGGCCGAAAGTTTGCGAAAAATCCATCAAAGGGTTAAAAAGTTATTAGAATTTCAATTATTTGATTTGTGACGTCAAATGCGAGCAGCATTCCTACTTATCGAATGGAAAAAAATCAATGAAATGTCATTTCCTCGGAAAATTGAAAATGTTTTTAAATGTATTTTACACCCTATCGTGAAAAGAAAACAAAAATAAATCATCATGAACCATTAAAAATGAAATTCATGCATTTTATATTACATAACAAATGGGGCAGCTACGCGTTTATGACCTCACAAATCCCAAAATTAACATTTTAATGGATTTCCCACAAAACTTCACATATATTTTCAATTATTTTTTGTCTATTTTTACAACCAATTTTTCTTCAGGGTGAACTTCCCCTTTAAATGCTAACATGCAATAATTTCTTCTGAATCAATACATACAGTAGTAATTATGTAACTAAGTAACAAGTACTCCCCTCTAAAAAAAAACATTTAGTTTCTGAGTACGAGTAAAGATTAGTCTTCTATTTTACAACTAGCTATTTTATATCAGACAGTCAATGAATGTTTTTCAGTTCGCTGCTCCTTCAAAGCTGATATTTTTTTAGATACATTAAGAAAACATTTCAGAAATAAATCATAATTGAATTCCTACACGTAGAAAAGAAATATACATGTTTTTGCCAAGAAATAATATTTACTCACTTAACGACCAGACCAATCTGTATTTAAATGTTCGCCTTCATCACAGTCTTCATTTTCTATCTGATTTTGCAAAGGGAGGGGCGGGGGCAGTATGTGGCCTACTAATGTTCTATACTTCTGCATATATCTTGTGAACAACCATATCAAAATGCAAGGTGATGAAAATTATTACCATGTATTTATTAATATGTTCATCTGCTCATCTACTTATTCGTTTATTGATCGATTGATTAATTTATCAATTTATCTTATTCATTTATTCTTTATTTATTGATTTATTCGTTATTCATTTATTTATTTATATTAATTCACTTATTTATCCATTTATTCAAATTGTATTCATACATTCATTCATTTCATTCATGAAATGTTCAGCAGATTATGTCTGAAAGAGGATGAATGAGGATGTTCATAGCAATAGTAATATTTGAGAGGATGAAATCATTACAATTGTGAATAATAGAAAAACAAAATAAGTTTCTTTGCCTACACCAGCTATTGGTCATAACATTCAAGGCATCCAAAATGAAATATATATTTTCATAAAGTACTGGGGCATGGGAGCACTAAAATTAAACCGACTACTAACAATAAACTACAGAAATGATGGCATGGATTTTTGTTCGCAAAGATGCAAATGAATAGTATAGTGTAATATTGTATTGACATACATGTTGGCATATATGACACATGCTAATGTGATATTGATTTGAATAGGGCCTACTTATCAGGGGCCGCGGAAAGGTTTTCAAAGTGCGGGGGGTGAGCCAAAAGTGGGGGGGGGGGGGGCTGACCATGCTAAAAATCACAATCATATGGTCATATTTACGTTTTTGTATACGGTTTTGGAAAATAGTGGGGGGGGGGGCTGAAGCTGAAGCCCCCCCCCCCCCCGCGGCCCCTGCTTATTACAAACTCGCACAAGCCGAGGTAAATGTAAGGGCGCTCCTGTCGCTGACGTAACTAGAGATTGGTTGTCTTAAATATAATTGAAACGAAAAAAGACTAATAAGTACAAAGATAATATAACGTTTTGCGGGGCATTTGTTGTAATTGCTCCCCTCTCAATTGCTGACGGGTGCTAACACCAAAATCAAGCTCTTCTATGTCATTTTTTTAAATGCTGGTTGCTTTTTCTTCGTGTTCGTCACATTTTAAACTTATATTTTCAGATATGTACATGCGTAAGTACGTTGTCATATTCAATCAAAAAATTATTTGTAAAATACATTTTCTATCACTTTTGCCCATGAAAGTAAAAAAAAACCCCACTGGAATTAAATGCCAGAGATGATCCCAAACTGAATATTAAAGGATAAGTCCACCCCGACAAAAAGTTGATTTGAATGAAAAGAGAAAGATCCAACAAGTACAACACTGAAACTTTAATCAAAATCGGATGTGGAATAGGTAATGATATTTTTTTTTAAGTTTCGCTTAATTTCACAAAACAGCATATATGCTCATCCTGGTCGATTTGCAAATGAGGGGATTGATGACGTCATCCAGTCACTATTTCTTTTTTATTGTTATTATATTAAATATGAAATATTCAAATTTAATTGTCCTGTGAAACAAAATCATATTTCTCCGTGAACTGTGGTACTGCCGTTATTTTAATATTTTATGGTTCAGTAGAGTTGGTCCTTCATGTCAAATTTGTAAAAATGGGAATATTTATGTAATTAAAACGATAAAAAAGAGAGAAATAGTGACATAGGGACATCATTGACTCTCTCATTTGCATGTATATTAATTCAAATATACATTTTCTGGGGTGGGCCTGACCTTCAAAGATAAATATTGAGAGTAATAATAGTTCAGCTTTGTCAGAAACGGTAACAAACGGTAGTTTATAACCTTTACAAAGACGGTAAACTTTGTTCCTGTCCTCGCTGACCAGGCTGTATGGATGGTGATGTGTACTTGAGCGCATGCCTACATGTATCTATACTTCCAATCATGGCTCAGGATGAACTTGGCGGGAATCGCTCGAATTAAACGAGGTTGAAGTCTTGGTCGACAACAGGTTAATTGCAGAGCTGATCAAGAAAAAAATAGACCAAGAGTCAATTTCATAAAGAGTTACCGGTACAACAATTGCAGCCTTTTCATTACGGTTACTACCATGGTAAAAGGGCTCAGCAGCCAACTTCATGATCAAGTTTTCTGAGGAAGTTCAAATAAATGCAAATTAACATAGTTGTAACTATTTGGTCATTTTCTTTTCCTTTTTTTATAATCTGGAGTCTCGTATCAATTTAAAGGATCCTGCATAGTAACTCAATAAGTTGATTCATGTTGATAAACAGTGCTGAATATATGTTTTAAGTTATTGTTCTTTATTTGAAAATACCTAAAACCAAGCTCCATAACTCATCCCTACAGTGAATGACATAACTCACTCAGAGTCGACGTCACTCAAACAGTTTTCAATGGACAACTATGGGAAGCGGGATGCTGGGATGGGGAGGGGATCAAATTTTTTTTGCTAGTCAATTCTTTTTTTTAATTGAGCTCCCCCACATCCAAAATCGTTCCTAGTGTCTTGAATGACATGCTACTATCACTGTTTTTTTCTTGCTGGTGATGTTTCAGCATTTCTGACATTGAACATTTAATATTAAAATTGCTAACGGGTGGATAGCTCTGGTAAAGCTACCACTGTCCCTTTAATTAGATAAACGGCGAATGGATGTCACTGCAGTCAGGAGCTCTTATGAAAGGAAAATGCCACCTCAATAAAAGAAAAGTTGATTGAATAAAAGAATTAAATGAAACAAGCATAGCATTGAAATTTTTATCAAAATAGGTTGTAAAGTAAAATGTACACTTTGAATTTTTCTTCATTCGCATGACGGTTACGTGGACATACGGTGATATAATAGGATTTGATTAACTTTGTATTTATCAGAGTCTTATGATTTTTTTTCAGAGTTTCGTTCTGTGAACTTTACATCATTCATTCGGATATAATTCCTTTCAGCCCATATTTCCCCTTTACTGACAGAGAAAATGGAGAGTGAGGTAAAATGCTGACAATCACAAAATTTACCCAAATCACAAAATAAAATTATAATTTTTTTACAGATTCTCTCAACTCTCTCAAAATGAATCCCAAATCTCGATGGCACACAAAACTTCAACATTCATTTTCAAACAAGTAATTATAGAGTGCCAAAAGAAATACCACCTGTCATTAATAGCAAGATATTGCCAACCGCTGAATTTAATTGGGATACTTACAGATATATACAGTGTTAAATATCTACAGTGATATCTGAATATTTTTCACGATTACGTTGAAATGAACAGGGGGAAATGACTTGTTAGAAGAATACTAGAAACAGACTATAGTAGTGTTCTTGTCAATTTTGTTAACGTGACATTAATTTTTGTTGAGATGACTTTCTCGTCAAGGTATATGATCGATATCTTTGATTTGCAATATCACAATACGTAAGCAGCGCGAGTACCGGAGTCTTGGCCGCGATGTGTATAAATTGGTGGCAGCGGTGGGATTAAAATTCACACCATCGAAATGACTGGTGGCTAACTCAAACTCCGTCTCGTCAGTTGCATTGGCGGGCGCTTCACCTACGGAAAACAGGGGAATATTGACATTTATCGGCCGATAACTTTGTCAGATCAGACAACTTTCCTTGATTTTGATTGGCTAATATGAAGCAATTTTACTTTGGTAACTGCCCTGTAACTGTCATACAAAATATACCTTATCGGAGAAAACCTTCCACAAGTTATTTTATGAAATGCTCGTCCGGTGTGCGTTTCACTTATAGCTGTTCTTAAAGGGGAATCCAACCCAAATAAAAACTTGTTTTTAGAAGGAAAAGAAAAATCAGACAAGTTGATAGGTGAAAGTTTAAACAATATTGGACAAACAACAAGAAAGTTATGAATTTATAAAAGTTGTAAATATTAGTAATCACTATACCCATGGAGACTTCAAATTGGCCGCATATGGGATGTCACAGTGATGTAAGGCAAGGACTACTCTTCCATGCACTCCAATACATATTATGGCTAAAATGTCATTTTTCCCAAAATGTTTTATTTCAAATCATAATTTTCTTTCATGAGGACATAAAACAATGTACTACCTGGGTTGTATTTAGATTACTGCCCCAGGGGAATGGGTACTTAGGATAAAACCACAAATCCCTGATAATAAAGTACATGGCCTATGGGAAAGTTGTCCTTGCCCCTTGTCATAATTTACTTACCCAGTTGCCAATTTGAAATCTACATAGTATTAGTGATCTCAATTTTAAAGCAGCTATATCTTTCTTATTGTTTGTCCGATTTCTTTCAAACTTTCACCATTCTGTTTAATTTATTTTTCTCCTTCCCAACACAACATTTTATGGCCAAGGCTGGATTCCCCTTTAAGTTGCTAGCGAGTTTACATACGACTGGTAATCGTTTTTTAACTGTGGTGAATGATGGACGCAAGATTTCCATTGGTGATGTTTTAGTTACCAAGATATATGATCACCGGTGGTTCGTAAAATCGCTCGTAACTTACGAACATCTTTATGAAACGCCAACATGATCTATTTTTTGATACTCTTTGAAGAGGATAAAGCAAGTGTTACCTGAGTAATATAGATGTGTTTTATATCAACAACACTGACTGTGATGGCTAACGGTGATAACGAGCACTGCCCAGTGAGAGAAGCAAGATACTGGTTCTGTCATCATCGGCTATATAAGGCAGGGAGACAAACAAGACAGGGGAAGTTAGATCAGCATGATGAAACAATAATTGTATTGGGAAACAATGTTGTCTTAACTGAGAACACAACTATATACAATGAACCTTTATTTGGACGATTAAAAGTGTAGATTTGTAGGGCGCACACACCGTCCAAAGACGCTCATGAAACTAACTCAGCAACAGTTCTCTTGTACTTGAACAAACTAAAAATATAAACAAATCTACAAATTAACCTAAAATCCTGAAAATAACGTGTATACAAATCGTCACAAACATTTGCCTCTAGATAAAATACATGTACATGGCTACTTCATGATGGGGTCTGGTGCCCTCACCCTTGCTGCTCCGGTCATCCAAAATTAAAGGGACAGTTATCACAAATATACGAGATGTTTTTTTTTCTTTCTGAAATAACCAATAATTGCAAACGATATCATAATTTTTATCTGAACTAAACTTATCTCACGGAACCCCGAACGGAGCACAAGCAATTATATTTTGACACCCTGGTTTGAAAAGATGCTTTCACAACAGACATATACACTGATCTCATCAACAAATCAGATTGTAAAAAAGTTTGAGTTACTGGACGAGGACTTTGTATCTTTACCTCAAGGAACATCAGTGTCTCCTGTATGATTTTCTCCCTTTTATTCTTCTTCCGTCCCAGTCTTTCCTGCTTCAGGGACATGAGGAGATGGAATGGTTAGACCTCCACTGATTGCATCAAGGATCATTAGTTTGATGAGGTGCCTGAATGCGGTCTGGATGCTTGTTGTGGTGCCTAGATGCTGTCTGGTTGATTGTGGTGGCTATAGATGCTGTCTGTGTGCTAGGTGTGGTTCCTAGATGCTGTCTGGATGCTTGGTGTGGTGCCTTGATGCTGTCTGGTTGCTTGGTGTGGTGCCTGGATGCTGTCTGGATGCTTGGTATTGTGTCTGGATGAGAGCTGGTTACTTAGTGTTGTTCCTAGATGCTGTCTGGATGCTTGGTGTGGTGCCTGGATGCTGCCTGGTTGCTTGATGTTGTGCCAAGATGCTGTCTGGTTGCTTGGTGTGGTGTCTGGATGCTGTCTGGTTGCTTGGTGTGGTGCCTGGATGCTGTCTGGATGCTTGGTGTTGTGTCTGGATGAGAGCTGGTTACTTAGTGTTGTTTCTGGATGATGTCTTGTTGCTTGGTGTGGTGTCTGGATGCTGCCTGGTTGCTTGATGTTGTGCCAAGATGCTGTCTGGTTGCTTGGTGTGGTATCTGGATGCTGTCTGGTTGCTTGGTGTAGTGCCTGAATGCTGTCTGGTTGCTTGGTGTCGTGCCTGGATGCTGTCTGGTTGCTTGGTGTGGTGTCTGGATGCTGTCTGGTTGCTTGGTGTGGTGCCTGGATGCTGTCTGGTTGCTTGGTGTGGTGTCTGGATGCTGTTTGGTTACTTGGTGTTGTGCCTGGATGCTGTCTGGTTAGTTGATATGGTGCTTAGATGCTGTCTGAATTCTGTATGGATGTTGCTACCTGCATATCAATACCTGGATGTTTGGTTGCTTGGTGATTTATGAGGGAGTTCATCTATCTCTTCGTCAAAGAAGGCCGAAGCATACGCGACGCAATCCTGTATTCATGAAACAATAAAAACCGATACAGTCATCAGAGATCTACGTTTATTGATATCTTCTCTTCTCGAAAGGAAATGCATGAATTTCTTGTGCCTATTCGGCATTACCAGATTAATCACCCCTATCAAGGTTTAACATTATACTTACTGATAATTTCAATATTATCTTGAAATTTCAAAATCTTGACCTTTGGCTGAAGGGGTACTCCAGGCTGAAAATGATATGATTTGAATAGATCATAGAAAATCAGACACACAAAACACAAAAAATCAAAACTTTGCATTTTGGCACTACAGCTCTTTGCATGTCATGGTGAATATGCAATGAGGAAGCTGATGATTATATATCGCCCGCTTAGTATTATTTTGTATCTTATGTATTTGATATCGTTTCATTCATATTTTTCCCACCACGAATGAAAACTGAATTAATTTATAAGGTAGTCATTACAGCAACTTGTTTTGTAAAAAGAAAAACATATCATACACACAGGTATGAAAATATCAAATAATTATGATTTCATGTAATAACACAAAATAAAAGTGGGGCATGACATCATCAGCCCACCTAATGGTTATTCATAACAGTGTGCATATATTTGTGAATGTTTTCACTATTATTTATTATTTATTAACTTCGTTATTTTTTTTTTATCATTTTCAACCCGGAATACCACTTGGATGACATGTTTTTTCAGGTTACTGACACCCTAATGATGACTTTCGCCGCTGATATTGGATTTATCATATGTCGATACTTCAAGAAAAAAATACATTAAGATTTTCAAAGAAATAAAGAATGGTGAAGTTGGTTCCCTCATTTGCATACTAACCATGATATGCATTGAACTGTTTACTTGAAATCAAGCGAAACTTAAAAATGTCAGTTTTCTAAAGCTCAAATCTGAATTTAATAATTTTTTCTTTTATTTCTTTTATTTATTAAAATCATTTTTTTTTTATGTGGTGGACTTGGCCTTTATAAGTACTTCGCATAATCTTCCTATATCTTCCTAGGTTCGTTTCATATATAATTACAATCGAGTAAGTTTGCCATTATGACAACCGTGGATCTAATTAATATCATCTCAGCAGTAAATCGAATTCGAAGTTTCCTGTAGTACACTACTGGCAAAGTGACAATAATTGTAAACCTATATATGAAATAATTCATTTTAAAAAGACACCCACTTTCAATGATGAAAATTTAATATGTACTTTAACTTCTACATATATTATAAAATATATATAATATAAAATAAAATCTTCTGATACCATGGGTGTCGATCGGTGTTTATGGTGGGCGGATGGGGGGGGGGGGTGACCATGGCCGTACGCAGATTTTCTTCCGGGGGAGGGTATACATTTTCAAAGAAACTCGAAAGGGAGCGAAGCGACCAAACTTGTCACTAGGCGCTTTTGCATTTTGTAAAGTGATTTGGAAGGATTTCGTGCACACTTCTGGTTAATGTTGTGATTTTTTTCAGTATTTTAAAAACTTCCGCGGGGTGGGGTAGCTGCCCCTCTGCCAACTCCCCCGCTCCGCGTACGGCCATGGGATGACCGACCCAACTTTTGTTAATTGAATAATGAGTCTAGAATTCTGAGAGGCCAGACAGAATGTAAAAGGCAGCATTGATTTTTTTCTTTCAATGCAAAAAATCTAATATTGTAATAGATTTTGACATATTATTAAAAAAAAATCTTCCATGGTCCCCAAGCCCCACATCTGTACGCCGCCGGGGGTAGTCCTTAACATTAGAGTTTTAAGTACAAGTTAGCTTTATTTCTACATGAAGACTAAGGGTACTACGTACATGTACTACTTCTACCATATCCCATGGGCGGAGGAGGCAGGTCATGGCTGCGGGCTTCTCTTGATTTTTTTTCAATCTATATCTCTGATTTATTTAGGATTTTCTGGATTTATTTACTGGACATACGTGCTTGTCTGATAGATACATACATTGGAATACTATTTGGATTTGTCAAAGGTCTCGGTAAGCAAACTTTCTGGGTCTTGCAACTTAGTTTCATGCACAACTAACACAAATTTGATTTTTCCGCCACTTCGGCGCGTGGTCATTATGACCATGGACCTATTACGAATGTTATGACCAACACGTCGTCATTGATGATGGATTCCGATCACATTGGTCAAAATAGTGGGGGAGATAATTGGTCTGTCAATAATGACAAAACAGTAAGAAGAAAAAAGAGAAAAGTGAGAGAAGGCAGTTGCCAGAATATATAGAGAATTTATCGCCATGCCGTGGAGACTCTTCTTCGGATGGAAATGACCAATCAGTTTTTCAAACTCCAACTGCCTCCTCCAACCATAATAACATGACGGTATTAATTATGCCCATTGCCAAAGAAAGGTCACTGAGAAATGTTAAAATGCGGACAGTTGCGAATGCAATCCATAATTGTTCTGGATCAGCACCTGCTAACATGATTTTTTTTAGGTCAGGCATTCTTATCAAGTGTGTAAATACTAGATAGTATAAGTTACTACATTACATGAAGATATTGGTAACATACCGGTTAAAGCCATTGATAGAACAATCACGCTAAAAGGTGTTATCGCTGACATCCCCACGCAGTGGCGTACCGTGGGTCACGGCATTGGGGGGGGGGGGGCACCAGCAAAAATTTCGAGTCACTTAGGGAGCGCGCGAAGGTAAACTGACCTAATAGAGACATTTTAAGGACATGCAGTGCCATTAAACATATATGTATCTCACTGATTAGATAATGCGAGCGCGAAGCGCGAGCTGAAAATTTTTTATATTCAGACCTGAAAAAGGACATTATAAGCAAATTTTTTGTAATCATGATCTGTCTCGCTAAACAAACAATGCGAGCGCGAAGCGCGAGCTGAAATTTTTGTATATGTTGACCCAAACAGGGATATTTTAAGGACTATATTTTAGGAATCCATTTAGACTATAAATATCTCAGCATAGTCATCTAATGCTAGTGCCATCCTTTGCTGATTTCGTTAGAATTACATCTAAACACATGAAGCACTTTTTGTAGTCATTGTAATCATGATTATCATGCACATCTCACTAATCAAATACTGCGAGCGTGAAGCGCGAGCTGAAATTTTTTGAAATTCACACCTGAAGAGGGGCATTCTAAGGTTTGTTTGTAGGAATTCACTAAGACCTTACGTATTTCACTAACCAAATGATGCGAGCGCGAAGCGCGAGCTGAAAATATTTGATTTTAGGAATTCATGAAGAGCAGACATCTCACCAATCAACTAATGCGAACGTTAGCACGGACAGGAAATGTTTTATATTAAGACCATAAAAAAGGCAATCACTTTAAGTAGTCATGAAAAAGAAGCAAGTGTCACCACATAAAACAATAATAACTCAAATTGCGAAGAAATATATTTGGTGTATATTGATTTGAAAACGCGAGGTTTTGGTACAACATGATTATATATCCCGTTAAACAGTCCATGCGAGCACCAGGAACAATGAAGACATAGGCCCTGAGCAAATAATGTTTCATAACGTTATGAAAAAATGCTTCTTATATAATATAACATAATATAATATAATATAATATAATATAATATAATATAATATAATATAATATAATATAATATAATATAATATAATATAATAACATTTTAATGAACAATAATTTCTTCTTTCCCCACCATGTTTCTCTTCCTTTCTCCCTCTTTTTCTCCTTTTCCCCGCTTTTTTTTTTTTTTTTTTTTTTTTTTTTTTTTGGCCAGCCGATGGGGGGGGGGGCACGTGCCCCCCATGCCCCCCCCCCCCCGTAGTTACGCCACTGTCCCCACGGAAATGTCAGAGGAAGAATTACTCGCTGAGTTGAAATCACAACATGTAGTAAATGTAAAGAGAATTATGAGAATGGGAAATAATAGGCCTAATAATGCAAACAACGAAGTAACAAATTACCCTACTCGTAGCTTAATCATTTCCTTCGAAAAGGTGAAAACTCTACCAAAAGAGATTGCCTTGTGTTATCAGCAAAAAGAAGTAAAACAGTACATCCCCCGACTTATTCGTTGCTTCCAATGTCAACGATTTGGACATACAATAGCTAATTGTCGCCAAAAAACTTAGATGCGTTCGGTGTGGAGGTGAACATCCATTTGAGGAATGCAATCGCAAGGAAGAGCGAAATTGTGTTAATTGTGGAGGTAACCACTGAGCCGCCTTTAGAGGATGTGAAGAAGCAATTAAGGCAAAAGAAATCTTAAAGATTAAGGTTGTCAATAAAATAAACTATGCACAGGCGCTCAAAAAATACAATGGGATGCAAAATGACAAAAATCTTGCTAATAATGATAGCGCGCCCTTACTTTAGTAAGGCCTTTGATAGGCTCGATCATAATATCCTGGTTAGGAAACTGATTGATCTTAGAGTAAGGCCATGCCTCATTGAATGGGTGATCAGCTTCTTAGAATCTCGAAAACAATGTGTAAAATACCAGTCTATCCTATCCGATTATATGACCAGTAATGCCGGGGTACCCCAAGGCACTAAACTCGGACCGATTTTATTATGCACCGAATTTGCCAAATCCCTAGTAGAAAACACCCATTGTTGCACTTGGTTACCACCTAAAAAGAAAGTTTACATGACGTTAAGAAACACCCCCAAATTCCAACAATTTAAATGCAAAACAAACCGCTATCGTAATAGTTCCCTGCCCTATCTTATCGATCTACTAAATGAAACCTAAGCAAAACGATTCCATTAAATATAATAAAGTAATAATGTACTTCAGTTTTAGCCCACCATATGCCGAGATTAAAATGTAATTTCAATATATGGTTTGTTACGTTCGTTTTGTTTTGTATGATTTTTCTACCTTGACCGAATGAATTTACCAAACTTATCATACTTCTCATGATCCTTTTCAATTTACAATCCTATGTTTGTGTGATTTACAATGTTTATTTGTGTGCCTTCACATGTTTTCCAGTTAGACGAGCAGGCCATTAATTAATCCAAGTCCACTTTTGTTTCTTGATTTTTAATTATATTCTTATGCTTTGTCTCCCCCCCCTCTCTCTCTCTCCCCCCTCTCTCTATCTTTTTATCTTTACACTCATTTTTGACCTGTAACTGTTCTCCATCATATTGTCTGTGCTTCTAATGTTACTTTGCAAGACATTATGTTATTTTTATATTGTGAATTCGAGTTATAACGCAAACGTTTTACATATTATATGAAATGCAATTATTACATTTTTTTTGGTATATTTTGTTTTCCTACACACATGTATGCTTGAATTTCTTCTTTATTTCTTTCATTTCCGTTACCTTTCTCCGATCACCAAGCTTACTGTTCTCTGTTAAACTTTTTCTTTCTTTGTTGTCTTACCTATTCCAACTTTGTATCTTTCTTCCCATTTCTTCTTTCTGTCAACTCATTCAGGTCTTCCACTTCTCCACCCCATGATTTATTCTTTCTGAACATCTCTCCTTCTCTTACTCTCTTTCTCTCTCCCCGTTTTCCTTTCTCTTATCCCATATATTTCAGCCCTCTCCTTCATTTCTATGTTTCTTTCTCTCTTGCTCTCTTTCTTTGTGCCATTCTTTCAACCCTTAGTCTGTTAAAAGTTGTACTTAGTCTGAAGATGCAGTTATTTTATATTATTATGTAATTGAATTGTGAAAATAATGTGTAATCAAATTTGTATCATTACAATTGTAAACTTCATGTAATTCAGCCCTTGGGCTGCGATGTGTTGTTTTTGCCAATAAATACCATTTTACTACATATGCACAGGCTGTCAAACCTAACTCCAAAAGTGCTCAAAAACACATTGGAAGCAAGGAAAGTCGACCGAACGAGATAACAATCGAGGCTGAAATTCATGATGATTCAACTTCAATTCATGAATCCGCACAAGCAGATCTCCCTGGCCCAACCCTAGTAGGAAACAGGTTGAAACTAATAGATATAGGCCAACCCCCTGGCAAAAGAGAATTTCTTGATGTCAGCATCCAATGAGGATCTAATTACTTTCTTTGTAAAATTGTTTATGATTTTCTTCAAAGAATACTCAGAGGCCGAAGTTGTAATTTTCATTGAGTCCTCTGTTGAAAAAGTTATGGCTACCAATTCATCAAGAGCGAGCTAATTAATTCATTCATGACTGCACTTTTAGTCCTACAATGGAATGCACAAAGTATGATTGGACACGGTGATGAGTTAAAGGGATGGTCCGGGCTGAAAATATTTATATCTTAATACATAGAGTAGAATTCACTGAGCAAAATGCTAAAAATTTCATCAAAATCGGACAACAAATAATAAAGTTATTGAAGTTTAAAGTTGAGCAATATTTTGTGAAAACGGTCGTCATGAATATTCATTAGGTGGGCTGATGATGTCACATCTCCACTTTCCGTTTTCTTATGTTATTACATAAAATCATAATTTTTTCATTATTTCATACTTGTGTGAAAAGTATGTCTCCCTTATAATGAAATAAGCTGCAGCAATAAATATCTAACGCACTAAATCAGTTGTCAATCCAATTTTTCTAGTTCTTGGAGGAAAAAATTTGAATAAACCTAATTTCATATAATAAAATACAAAAGAACAAGATAAGGATACACCTTTCCACCTCATCTGCATTCAAGAAACGTGGTTTTCAGAGGAACATATACTCCACATCCCGAATTATAGCTGCTTCACTAGAAATAGAGATGAGCAGCGAGATGGTGGATGTGCATTATATGTTCACGACTCTGTTCACTACGATTATCCTACAATACACGCAGACAGTGGCGTAACTACGGGGGGGGGGCATGGGGGGCACGTGCCCCCCCCCCCCCCCAATCGGCTGACCAAAAAAAAAAAAAAAAAAACGGGGAAAAGGAGAAAAAGAGGGAGAAAGGAAGAAGAACGTAGTGGGAAAGAAGAAATTATTATTCATTATAATTGTATATTGTATTACAATCATGTTATGTTATTTTACATAGGAAACATTTTTATCATAACTTTATGAAACATAATTTGCTCAGGGTCCATGTCTTCATTGTTCCTGGTGCTCGCATTGTCTGTTTAAAGAGATATATAAACCTGTTGTACGAAAACCTCCCGTTTTCAAGTCAATATACACCAAATATATAATTGTTTTACATGTATATAGTGACATATGGTTCTTTTTCATGACTACTTAAAGTGATTGCCCCATGTTAAGGTCTTAATATAAAACATTTCCTGTCCGTGATTTCGTTCGCTTCAGTGGATTGGTGAGATATGTCTGCTCTCCATGAATTCCTAAAATCAGTCCTTGAAATGTCCCTTTTTCTGATCTAAATATCCAAAATTTTCAGCTCGCGCTCGCATCATTTGGTTAGTGAAATACGTATGGTCTTAATAAATTCCTACAAACAAGCCTTAGACTGCCCCGCTTCAGGTCTGAATTATCTAAATTTTCAGCTCGCTCTTCGCGCTAGCAATATTTGATTAGTGAGATGCGTATGATAATCATGATTACAATGACTACAAGTGTTTCATATGTGTTTAAATGTAATTCTAACAAAATCAGCAAGCGCTTGGCACTCGCATTAGATGACTATGGTGAGATATGTATACTATTAAGAGATTCCTAAAATATAGTCCTTAAGATCTCCCTGTTTGGGATCAATATATACAAAAAATTTCGGCTCGCGCTTCGCACTCGCATTGTCTAGCGAGACAGGTACGTATCATGATCACAAAAACTCGATTGTAAAGTCCCTTTTTAGGTCTGAATATCAAAAATTTTCAGTTAGCGCTTCGCGCTCGCATTATTTGATTATTGAGATGCGTATGTTATTCATGATTACAATGACTACAAGTGCTTCCTCAAAATGTCTCTATTAGGTCAGTATACCTGACATCTGAGCGCGCTTCGCGCGCTCACTAAGTGACTCAAATTTTTTGCTGGTGCCCCCCCCCAATGCCGTGACCCACGGTACGCCACTGCACGCAGATATAGAAATACAATTGATAAATTTATATATGCATAATTTTACTTTATCCGTTGTCAATTATTATAATCCTTGTAAGAGAATAGACGAAAACATTCTAAATACTTTATTGCGCCATGTTAAGGACACTACGAAATTGTTATTATTAGGGGACTTTAACTCCCACAATACACTTTGGGGAAGCGATACAACAGATAACAATGGACTCCTGATAGAAGACTTTCTTATGCATCATGATTTCATGGTTCTTAATGATGGCTCAGGTACAAGATTGAATCCTGTAACAGGAAAAACCTCATGTGTAGATCTACATATTATCTCCACTTCCTTAGCTATGAACTGTCAGTGGTACACCCTTCCTGACAAATTTGGAAGTGATCACTTTCCGGTAAACAGATCTCGAAACAAGACGAAGTCATAGAGACTAAATACAAATCATAGGCGGATCCAGCTTTTGGCGAAAGGGGGGGGGGGGCGCATTGCCGAGCGGCGCACATATTTTTGCACTTCACCGGCGCCATAAAAGAAAATGTTGAAAAAGGGGTAGAGTCTGACCCTGTCAAATGCTCTTTTCAAAATGTAGGATTTCCAGTCATGCCATTGTGCATGACCACACGCAGATAATATTTCCGGGGGAGGGGCAAGACTTGAACATTTGGTGCACATCTCACATTTGCACATTTTTCATAGTTTTCATGAAATGTTAAGGAAAAAAAATGTTTTTCACAACAGCAGATCGCGAATTTGCCCCCCCCCCTTCCCCCTTGCTGCGTACGACCATTCCCTGAAGTCCACTGAAACATATCTCATAACAGAAAATACACATCAATTTAAACATATAATCTTTCTAAAACATATATAAAGAGAGATTGAAAAACTTATTAAAGAAAGAAACAAGCAAAAAGTAACACAAATTATGCATTTTATGTGCGATTTTAAAAATCATGAATCAACTTTCCAAAGGCGCTCGATATCACACAAAAAAAAAACTCACACAAACACACATGCATATATATATATATATATATATATATATATATATATATATATTTATATGACTCATAAGATAGAGACACATATCTCACCAACAAATTAATGCGAGCGCGAAGCGCGAGCTGAATTTTTTTTTTAGTATACTGACCTGAAAACAGGAAAAAGGTACCTGTTTAGGACTGTTTGTAGTAAATCATGAGGAGGTACATATCTTACTACACAGATAATGCGAGTGCCGAGGGCGAGCTGAAATTTCTTTATATTCTGACCAGAAAGCCTGATATTCTATGCATTTTGGGTACCAATGATTAAGATGGGTATCTAAAAAAATAATAGATGCGAGCGCAAAGCGCGAGCTTAAAATTTTGATATTTCGATCTGAAAAAAATGACAGTTTAATGGACGTTTGTAATAAAGAACAAGATTATATCCAGCAAAAGATTATTGCAAATCGAAGCGGGTGTTCTTTAGACGTTTAAAACTGAAAACGGGACATTCTATTCACCTATTTAATCATGAAAAGTATGGGGTTTGCTACAGAAATGATGCGAGCGCAAAGCGCGAGCTGAAAATTTTTATATTCCAATCTGAGAAGCGGATAATCTGAGCACGATTTTAAATTATAAAGAACGAGTTGTGTAGCTCAATCTCTATATACGACTGGCTGCGTAATTATACACTCCCGGTACTAGCAACGGGTTTTAGCAAAGTTTTGGACTAAAATATATCGAATCATCTTCATAAAACACTATAGTAGCTGTCTTACACTAAAGGTAATAGAGGTGGCACAATGTGGAATGTGTAAAGAAAGTGACTGACCTTTTTTATTAAAGCATTGGAAAATAAGATCAAAATTAAAGGATTTGCTCTACGCTTTTGTATGATTCTGGGATTTTTTTAGTAAATTAAAGATTTCATGACATCTGTGGGCAACTGCCCCGCCCCAGTCCACTCTGTAAGTGCATGCGATAAGCTTTGTTATGACCATTCAACAATAAAATGTATATCCAGGTGCCGCTGATCATTCTTGACCGGCGCCGATCTAGATTTGGTTGGCAATAGGCCCTTCTCTATTATTTTACCGGCGCCTATTTATTGGAACCAGGGGACGCTGACTATTCTTGACCGGCGCCGATTTAGAACAAGTAGTGCTGATTCTTTTTACCAACGTCACGTAAGATTCAGGCAGCGGCAATTCATAATCGACTGGCGCCGATTTAGAACCAGGAGACGCCGATTATTCTTGACTGGCGCCGATTTTTAACCAGGTGGTGCTGATTATTCTTGCCCGGCGCCAATTTAGATTTAGGTGGAGCTGATTATTCTTGATCGGCGCCGGTTAAGACTCTGGCAGCGCCGATTTATAACCAGATGGCGCTGATTATTCTTGTCCGGCCCCGAATTAGATTTAGGTGGCGCTGATTATCCTTGATCGGCGCCGGTGAAGAACCCAGGCAGCGTCGATTTTTCTTTACCGACGCCGATTTACAGTGCGTCCCAGAAAAAACGAAACCGAGATTTAGCGATGATTTATCATAACTTCATCATAAATAAAATAGACAAATGACCTATCAATGTATAGCTTAGAGTCTCCTCTTTCATCTGGTATTACTTAGAGTATTCCTTATTCATGCATGAGTGATCAAAAACAATTCGAAGAAAGGATGCCAAAAACTCATTTGGCGGGGGGTATCTGAATTTCAAAAAGAAAGTCACATGACTAAAAAGTTCAATATCTGCTCTTTTCTTTGATACCTTAATCACAGAAAATGGTCAAGAAGTAAAAAAATTATGATCCCTCGAAACAATGCTTGTATTTCCATAATTTCATTAAATAAACGTGTTTTCACCGGTTTCCCACAGAAGCTATCGCACGGTAACAAAAGACTTCATGCATGGCTGATCGTCAACAAAACGGAGTGTCGAGTGAGTTTGTAGCTAGCCTGTAAAACCTCTTCATTTTCTGAAATTATTGAAATTCAAGCCTTATTTCAAATAATCAGAACTTTGTTATTTCTTGACAATTTTCTGTAATTAAGGTATCAAATTAAAGAGCAGATATTGAACTTTTTAAAAATGGGGTTTTCTTTTTAAAACCCAGATACGGCCCGCCAAGTGACTTTTTGGTATCCCCTTTTCAAATTGTTTTTGCTCACTCATGCGTGAATGGAAAATAATCTAAGTAATTTCAGATGAAAGAGGAGATTCTAAGCTTTAAAATGGTAGGTTATTTGTCTATTGTATTTGTGATTTAGTTATGATAAATCATCGATAAATCTCGGTTTCGTTTTTTTTGTGGGACGCACTGTATAACCAGATGGCGCCAATTATTTTTATCTGGTGACGATTTAGATTTAGGTGGCGCAGATTATCCTTGACCGGCGCCGGTTAAGACTCTGGCAGTGCCGATTTTTCTCGACTGGCGCCGATTTATAACCAAATGGCGCTGATTATTTTTGTCCGGCGCCGATTTAGATTAAGGTGGCGCTGGTTATTCTTGATTGGCGCCAGTTATATGCAGGCAGCGCACTGCTGATTATTTTTAACCGGCGAAGTTGTTGGGAAAAGGGTAGTTAAAAGAAAAGATAAAGAAGATGATATGATTGTGCTTTGCGGGGGGATAGTCTTTCCTTACTGTTGCTAATATCATATCAGTGTATAATTTTTTTAAGCGGCGCCTTTTCTTTTCTTTCCTCTATTATTTTTTCAAGCAGCGCCTTTTCTTTCTTTTACTTTTTTTTTTTGGGGGGGCGCTCAAATATTAGGGGGGGCGCGCGCCCCCTGCGCCACCCCCTGGATCCGCCACTGCAAATGGTCCCTGAAAGGTATGAACTGGAAATTTTTCAGTAATATATGTGAGAAAAACTATAAACAATATTATATGAATAATACTATTGATGTTAACATTCTTTATGAAAGATTTATGGACATTTTAGCAATGTCTCTAAATGAATCGGCACCCTTTAAGAAAAGGGCGCATCGCAATCCAGTCCCACGGTGGACAAAGAAGGTTCCTTAAAAATCAAAGAAAGGAATAAAGCGAAAAATAAATTAAGAAAATGTCTATCAACTGAGAACCTGATTACTTATAAGCAAAAGAAAACCGAAGCTCAAAAAGAAATTCGACTTGCCAAACGTCAGTATTGGCAGTTATACTGCTCTAAAATTGAGTCGCTTCACTCCACTTGGTCAAATTTGGCGTTTTGTTAAAAGATTGAAAGGTGTCCCTAATCCAACAAGGCGTAACATGCCTGTATTGTTCTTAGAGAATGGAGAAAGGCTTCTCAGTGATACAGACAAAGCCAATGCTTTTGCTTGATCTTTTGTCCAAGTTGGAGAAACTACCAATGCTGACAGTTCGGATAAAGAGATCAATAGGCAGTTTGAAAATCTTCCTTTCAAGAACACAGGTAACATGCCTCTAGCAATTAACGAACAATTTCAGATGATAGAGTTAGAAAGTATCCTTCGAGGTAAGAAACAGTCAACCCCAGGAGAAGATGGAATAGGTTATCATGTGTACGAGCACCTGCCGGAGTCCCTTAAACATATGATGTTACTTGTTATTAATAGGATCTGCGAAACCGGTATACAATACCAGTGCCATGCAAGCACTCCATACTTATCCCCATGTTAAAGCAGGACAAAAACCCATCCAAAACAGATTCTTATCGACCCATTGCACTCACGTCCTGTTTCATCAAAATTATGGAAAGTATAGTAAAAAAAAACGACTTCAAATGTACCTTGAAAAACATGTTTTACTATCTCCTATACAGAATGGATTCCGCAAAGGTCGAGGAACGATTGATAACATTGTTCATCGTGAGAATGAAATTCAAAAGAATTTGAAAACTGGTGTTAAAACATTGGCAATCTTTATAGACATAAAGAAAGCATTTGACTCCCTATGGACAAAAGGAATCTTAGTCTAATTAAGTAAATTAGGTCTTACAGGAAACATTCTACTTTTCTTAAAAAATCTATTTACACATCGCACTATTCAAGTTCGAGTAGGGGATCATCTTTCTGACATTATGGAAACCAATAATGGAATTCCTCAAGGCCTTAGTCCTGAATTGTTTAACATTATGGTGCATGATATTCCAATTTCACCAACCATCCACAATCTTCTTTATGCTGATGATTGTGTAATATGGAAATCTGCCAATGATATAAGAGAGGGTACCAAAGAAAGGATTCCAGGAATATCTATATATACTTCATGATTGGTTTTTCTCTTGGGGAATGATGATTTCTTATGAGAAAACGGTTCCCGTACTTTTCTCTCATTCCCCTCGATATGATCCACATCTCGAGATATATTTGGGGGACAACCTCCTAACCCCCAAGGAAGGAGTACAAATATCTTGGTACTATTTTCGACTCTAGGCTAACATGGAGACCCCACATACATGAAGTAGTTCAAAGATGTAAAAAGAGAATTAACATTTTGAAATGCTTATCTTATGCCAATTTCTGTGGTAATGTTGGAGAACTACTTCACGTTTACCGGGCAATTATTCGATCTCTCATGGATTATTCATGTGAGGCTTATGACTCTGCAACCACAAATGTTAAAAATATTCTTAACTCTTGCCAATATCAGTCACTCGCCATATGCGCGGGAGCAAAAAGGGGCACTTCCCTTCGAACTCTTCAAGTAGAACTTGGAGAAATGCCCCTCGATATACGACGTGAAATGCTGAGCGTAAGACTCAAGAAACGCATAGATAGTATACCAAACCATCCATTGAAACAAGATCTTCAAGACTGTTGGCAGTTTCAGTTTTACTCTGACAAGAACACGAGGAAGCCTTTCGTGGAAAGAATATCGAAATTACCCGAGCCTCTCCAATATGAAATTGAGGATATGTACTCGTATACTTTTATATATTATTGGCATTATCGGTCACCAATAATATCCATGGATATATCCGATTATATATCGAAAAGTGACAATTTAACATTCCAGAAACAAACAAGTCTTGAATTAATACACAAGAAGTGGTATAACTTCTTACAAATCTTCACTGATGGTTCGAAGTCTCCTGAAACTGGAAAAGCAGCAGCAGCATTTCATGTACCCTATTACAAATATATACATTTAATGAGACTCCAAGATAATACATCGTCTTATAGATCAGAGCTTGCAGCGATACTAGCATTAAATTGGTTGAATCAATTACCCGGTCTTTATACAGGAGCGGTAGTGTTTTGTGATTCACTCAGCGCACTAGAGGCAATCAAAACTAAAAAAGAAACTAACTTTGTGAATGAAATTCTGTTAATGTCTACATAATTGTATAATAAAGGAATAACAGCGTATTTTGAGTGGATCCCAAGTCATTGTGATATCAGGAACAATGAGGTGGTGGATATCGCAGCCAAACAAGGTTTACGGCACAGTCAAATTTATGTAAATAACAAAATTAGTAAGCATGAATCAAACTGCATTCTTAAAATGTACTTTACACAAATATGGCAAAAAAAATGGGATGAAACATTATCCCCTTTGAAGGACATTCAAAAATCAGTTTCGAAAACTTTCAAATGTGTTCTAAACCAGAGATATAGCGCATCTATTTTACATTGTCTCCGAATTAACAATATTGATCTTAACGAGAATAGACGGCTTGTTAACAACCATGAAACAGGTCTATGCTCATTCTGTGCTGTGCCGGAAACAATTCTCCACTATCTCACAAAATGTCCAGAATACTCACAAGAAAGGGAAAAGCTCTTCCTTGAAATAAATAAAAGTGCATTGGATATAAAGAGAATCCTCAATTCAGCAGAGTACTCGCATCAAAAAGCTTTGGTATCCTTCGTAAGAAGGACACAAAGATTCACATAGTATATTCGAGTCGTTTTAACATATTGCTAATTGAAATAATTGAACGTTGTATTTAGTTCCATTCATGTATGAATCTCATGTTTGATGACTCTTATAAACCCATGTTGGGAAAAAATAATTATATACGTGTTGATATGAATGCATTACTTGTATGATCTTATCAATTTGTAAATATCTGATTTATTGATCAAACTATGAGATGTGAAAATGAACCCAATGCACGATAACTGCACAAGACTCAGAACGTTTGTTTTGTCTCGAACCTAACCATTTGTGCTAACTTTGAATTTCGAAAATCGGATGAAGGAGATCATTTCGTCAACAGACATCACACAGCCTTGACTGGTATTGGGGGGGGGGGGCCGAAGGCTACGCATGCGCATCACGCAGTAGCTGAGAAACCTGATCAATGTACCGATCCGGGCTTGGCCAGAAAATACATCTAAAGAGGTTAAGTGATTTGTGATGACAGTCTGTTGTGATTCTCCAAAATTGCGCGAATAATGCAGCGCTCTACTTTCCTTTTACTGAATTGATTCAAGTACAGAAAAGTTATAAATAAAATTACCGCAAATTATGCTGGCGCAAATATTCACTACTGAATGACACGCGCCGTATAAGGTAAAACAAGAACAACAACAACATGCTATATCAATGTGAGCCCGAATCCCGAGCTTTTTTTTTCACCTGAAAATTTTAGCCATTTTGAGGAATCTTATCGGTTTTAGAGGTAATTAACCCTTTATGCATTCTTTTAAATTTCAATTCTCATTTCTTTTACATGTACAAATGTATATGTTCTCCACTTATTTTGCAACATAAACCGGGATAAAGAATACTAAAAAAATGAAGTGACATTCAAAAGGGCGCGCGGATGCACCCCAAGCGATAATGTCATGTATGAAAATGCTATTCTATTTTGTCCTAGATTTGTTTCCATTACTGTATCGATCTGTTTCTAACAATATCTGTAAGGAATGGTTTTATTCAATAAATAAGTAAATTCAGAGAAAAAATGCATGTATACAACAACCAATATCACCATTACGAACCGTCAGCATATACATGTACTCTTCGTATCATGGTGATGCTTGTCATATGATTCATAATAAATATTATTTTTGATCGCCACCACCACTTGAAAGGGGATATCCCCCTTGCGTGATTGATGCCCATTTTGTACCTTATATATGTAAAAACCCAAATATGATAAACTATCACAACCATCATCATAATAATCATCAATGTCATTATTAAGATAATAATATTGATAATGATGATAATAATAATAATAATTATTAATATGATTATTATAATAACGATTATGATAATAATAATTTATTAGCATCATCGTGATTATACTTTATGATTCTTCATCATATTAAAATATGATCTTCGACTTTACTTTATTTGGGGATGCTTACACAGGCCATCCCCACCTGAAAAATTGGGGGCGATATACCCCCACCCGAAAAATTGGGGGCGATATACCCCCCCCCCCCCCGATCGATGACCCATGACTGACAGTTTGTCATTTTGCAACGAGGTTGTGCCATATGTCAGTGAAGTTATTTTCAATCTTGTTAGATTTTCTTAAAATTTGCATGTTAACTGACATACGCATTTTAATTGATATTGACAAACATCAACAACACATTCTATGTTTTCTCGTCATTGATAAAAGGGTTGGAACAAGTGGATTGCATTGAACCATTTTTAAAAGGTTGCAAAAGTTTTATCACCGTTTTGAGCATTTCCCAGGGGGTCGCTTGTCATCACAAGTTGGACACTACCAGTTTAAAAAAGGGACCCTAAACAAGAAATCACGCTTCGACTTCAGATTACACTACTGAAACAAGCATTTTGTCACGTTTCACAACCCTGAATATTGCCACAAATGTATTTTCATGATATGGTGAATATGAACCCTATTTCCACTCACTACACAGATTATAGGCTGGTAAAAAGTGTCAAATTTACCCGTGATTTTTGCGATTTTTATACTCGCGTGCATGTTCATTGAATGAGTGCATTATGTGGACAACAGAACAAGCAAGATTTCACTCAAGGGTTCATTTCTTTTCTGCCTGCGGGGAATCTACATGTAGGACTATGGTGTGCCAATACTGTACACAACACAAACTTTAGAAAATGATTAAAATATCACTTTTGTGACCAAAAATACTAGTTTCCATACAGTTGCAATTTATTTATCATTAGTAACTTGGGGGTAATTTTTTTATTCACCAGAGCGCTCGAATAGTTGAATTTTTGGCATATTTTTGTTTACGCCCTCTACTGGTGGAAAGTAATATGGCACTACAATTTTGGTTTTTCGATCTCTATTTTTAATTAAAAAAAAATAATTTAAAGATTCAAATTTACTTAATAGCCAAGTTATATGATGAATAGCTGTACTAAAACTTGACAGTGTAAAAAAAATCAAGCATTTGTCTCAAAGGAAAAGAGAAAATGAGCCAAACATTGCCAACCTTAAGTTCACCACACAGGGAGGAGTAACAGAGAACAAGGTTATATCATAACCTTGTTCATAGAATGAGTGGCAAGATTTGACATTAGCTCCTTCCTTGCCTTGGAGAATATTTAGATAATTATTTCACCTACCTTGTCATCACCAAAATCATGTTTAAAATCACTGCAGCTTCCGTCTATTCCTTCCATGTACGTAGTAATATCGGGAAAAGAAAATCTGCCTGATGTCCAATTATTTGAGAACACATTTCCGCTGTTTATAGATTTGCCGTCCTCGTGGTCGTTGTGGCGCCTTCTCATACGGCATTACTGTTGTCACGTGGCTTGCATTTCCGTCGACAAAAGACATTCACTTTCGGCTGCCCATCAGCTTTTCAAAATTTCCCGCCATTGTGTGCTCATTCGCCTCAGTGCATATACCACATGGACTTATTGTGAATGAACACTTGGCGTATTGTTTATGGGTTAGCAGTGATTGTCAGCATCGTTTTGAAGAAACTCCATGCTTCTTGTTTGGACTTCATTTTGATCAATGATAATATTTATGAGCAGAAGGCAAATGCATCACTGAAATCATGTAAAATCGACTGGCGGTTTGCATTGGCCTCTATAATTTGTTTCATATTCAAGTTGAAAAAAACAAAACATCAATATTACGAGAAATCAAAGGGTCACATTGGCTTACAGATGGGATGGGGCAAACAAAGATTCACCACCAAGAAAAAAAAAGGGTAAAGAAAGAAAATGGAATGGGAAAAGGGTGAAATAACTTATTCTAAACATTATGTCAAAATCCATCACAAGATTCGATTATCTTGTGAGAGCGAAGCGTGTGCTGAAATTTCTAGAGTTAGACCTAGAAGCTAAATTTTCTAAATAATTGAATAATGAGCGATACATAAAAAAATATGAAAGGTTTGCGGGTTTGACAATAACCCCAATTTATTGATTGCAAATGAATTAATAGAACAAAATATAAATAAATTTGTATTTACTAATTATATCATGAAGTTTATTAATTGAAGTGATAAATGCAAATGTGAACAAAGATAGAATGCAAGTAGCATTGACCATGTACATCAATCAGTAATCAATCAGTATACCAATAAGTTAGTCATGTTATCTGTTAGTCATTCTGTTTGTCAGCTATTCTGTCAGTCAGCAAGCCAGTCTGTTAGTCAATCAATATATCCACTAACGAATCAACAAAGCAATCAACCCCTGTCTCTCTATCTGTAAGTCATACTGTCAGATATTTTATCTGTTTGTCATCTGTCAGACATTATGTTTGTCAGACTATCTGCCTGTTAGTCTTCCAGCCAGTCTGCCAGTCAATCGATCAATAAATTAAACAAATCAACGAAGCAATCACCAAATCAATGAATCGGTTAGTCGGTAAGAAAGTCTGTCAGATATTTATCTATTTATCTGTCAATCATTTTATCCGTCAGTTTGTCAGATATTTTGTCTGTCAGATTTCATGTCTGTCAGACATTTTGTCTGTCAGATTTTTGTCTGACAGATTTTTTTTGTCTGTCAGATTTTTTTGTCTGTCAGAGATTTTGTCTGTCAGACTTTTGTCTGTCAGACATTATGTCTGTCAGACTTTCTGCCTGTCAGTTAGTCTGTCAGTCAGTCTGCCATTCAATCGATCAACAAATCAACGAAGCATTCACCCCTGTCTATGTCAGTCTAATTATTATTCTAGACATTTTTAGGTGGTATTCTGATAACCCTAGTCTGAAATAGAATTTGAAATCACACTTCCGTGGAAAGCTGGGCTTCATAATATTTCTTCAATGTTCATGGCAATTGTAATAAGTGTGTGTCAAGTTTTGTGTAGCAGGAATTAATCAGTTGACAACTGGCACTCAATAAAATTGTGGTTTAACTAATCATGGCTATCAGAATACCACCCCTTGTCTCATGTCAGCCATTCTGTCAATGTAAACTTAAACTTGCTTTAAAAAACTGAATTATGTGCCTTAATGATTAATTAGAGTATATTAATTCAGAGTATACATAACACTATGTTTTATTTTTATTTTTCCTTTCCTTCTTTCCTTTTTTTCATTCGTCGCCAAGGCAGGGGTAAGGAAACTTTTAGTCATTATTTTCAAGTGAAATGAGATGTCAGAAGGGCCATATCATCGAACAAGATGTATGTATGTATGTATATAAATGAATAAATATATATATATTATAGAGAGAGAGAGAGAGAGAGAGAACAGTCTCTTATATCTCTGGCTACTATTTGTAAATGTATAAATGTACAACTGCACGACCTGGGAGGCGTTATATCAACATTTGTCATCTGAAAAAATGTCAGATTTGACAATTTGTTTTGTGTTGATGTGCTGACAAGCAAAGAAGTATGGCTTTTCTTTTTATGGTAGCAGAAGAAGAACAACGGCAACAATAATAATTAATGACTACAAAACAAGAAGAAGTAGAATAGGAAAAGAATGAGGAGATTGTAAAAAACAAACAAGAACACGAAGAAGAAGAAGAAGAAGGAGAAAAAGAAGAAGAAGTTGAAGATCGATACAGGCGATTTACTTCTGTTGTCAGATAGCATAAATTCTTAAGAAAACCAACCATTTTTAACTGATTCTGCATACTTCGTTCTTGCTTTTCTTGGAGTTTTAGGTCACTCTCATTAATGAATTCAAAGCCTTCTGCACAGACCGTAATTTGGCAAAAACACAAAATAATATCGATTATTGAACGTCCGCGCGACCATTAATTCTAATTGCCAAATCATCATCAACTCCCAAAAGTACAACAAAAACAAACAAGAAGCGTATGCTTCTGCATACTTCGTTCTTGCTTTTCTTGGAGTTTTACGTCACTCTCATTAATGACTTCAAAGCCTTCTGCACAGACCGCAATTTGGCAAAAACACAAAATAATATCGATTATTGAACGTCCGCGCGACTTTTAATTCTAATTGCCAAATCATTATCAACTCCCAAAAGTACCAAAAAAAAAAACAAGAGCGCAATTCTTCATGACGATGAAAAATGGTCAATCTAATTCTCAGAGGCTGCCGATCGACCGAAGCGGTCACTCTAATAATTGTCTTCGGAAGACACTGATGACAAGTTGCGGAGAAGTCTTCGATGCGAACATAATCAATAGATTTTGATGGATAGGCACAGAAGTTAGCCTACGGCAGCCATTTGGGGGCCATCTTGGATTTTCCTGGTACACGGGAGTGCTAATATTCACTCTAACTTGTATCAATAAATTCGTTAACCCACTGGACACTAGCGTACCTACGGGGGGGGGGGGCAGGGGGGCACTCTGCCCCCCCTGACGAGCCACAACCCATGCAAAGGACGTATCCCTGCCCCCCTGACGAGCTTGAAAGACCTTTTTTGCCCCCCCCCCCCCTGACGAGCTTGAAGACCTTTATTGACCCCCCTGACGAGCTTGAAGACCTTTTTTTTTTTGCTTGTCAATTTTTTTTCTGGTACCAAATCCTTTATTTGTGATTAAAAACCTTTTTTTTTTTGCTTGTCAATTTTTTTGGCGGACTGCCACTGCCACTGGACCATGGAATATGAACCGAAGTAGGATTCTAGGGAGGATAATTAGTGAGTTGTATCCATTTTCAATGAATGGCGGCCATCTTGGACGCCATCTTAAAAATAACTACTTTCCCATATGCAGATTTTGGTAGATTTTTAGTATGTGATTCCCGAGGTCAAATACTAGCAGAAAAAGTTGAAAAATCATTTGTTGCAATTTGTTTTGGGTCAAATTATATATTGACCCGTCTAAAAGGGCAGTAGGTAAAGAGAAAGATATGGAATCCAGCTCTGCCTCCTAAATGTTGTTCTTTATCTCTCTATCACTACCAGAGTTTTATTCCCTGTATTAATCTTGATGTAATCCGGGTATCTCACCCCTGTAATAGTTTTGAATATGAAAGGGTGGTGGATGAGAGAAAATGTCTTCCCTATATGAATTAAGTCTAGCTTTCTCTACAAATTATTGTACTATACATTTTACAGTTTTCTTTCCATCACTTGCTTGGTATTATGTCGTAAAAGTATCGTGATCTTGATGGAACCTGGATTCAGCACCCAGGCGCGGATCCAGGATTTCGTAGGGAGGGAGACCCAAATTCGACCTGATTTTGGCGCCCCTGTGTACTTTTCAGAAAAATGGCGGCCCCTCCCTCCCCCAGGCAATCATAAGTGCCTTAAATGTGTGTTTAATTATCTTATTTCATCGGCACATGAAGAAGAGGCAATTGAACCATGGTTTTATAATGATGTGTTCATGAATAAATGTAATATCACTTTTTTTAAAAGAATCAATGCGAGCGCGAAGCGCGAGCGATTTCTATTTTAACCATTTGATGCTTTCAATCTCGTTTAACTTCTCATCAGAGTAGGCCCTGCTAGAATTATGTGAGCGGAAGCCAGGCGCGGATCCAGGATTTCTTAGGGGGCCCTAATTTCAAGTCAAGTAATAATCGTGCCAAAATATTGACTCCCATTGCCGAATGGGTAATGTCTAGTTACTTCACACAGAAACCTATCTTACACTGTATAGGCATACTTCGTTCTTCTGGGTACTCCCATTTTTTTCTTTTCTACATTTTGTTTCAGGGCTTGAAAAATCTTATGGGGATGACGCCCCCGTATCGCCGCGTATGAACACTGGTTGTGCAATAACCAAATTGCATATTCTGCATGAAAGAAAATTAATGTTTTATTTTGGGTAATATATTCTTCAAAAGATATACATGCTTTATATTATAAAGTTGTGGTAGACTCAGTAGTCAGCACTCAGCATTTACTAATTGGGAGTGCACTGCCTACTTAGATCTGTAAGTGTTTGAATATATTATAATCTTTTGTTATTCGCTTGAAATCCATTCAAAACAGTGAGTTGTCTTGTCAATTCTATTCAACAAACATTGGCTCTTCCCGGTGGCGTACCGTGGGTCACGGTATGGGGGGAGGGGGGGGGGGGGCACCAGCAAAAATTTTGAGTCACCTATTGAGCGCGCTTCGCGCGCTCAGTTCCCAGGTATACTGACCTAAAAGATACATTTTAAGGACTGTGCCATTAAACGGATATGTATCTCACTGCCCATGCGAGCGCGAAGCGCGAGCTCAAAAACATTTGACATTCAGACCTAGAAAGGGACATTATAAGCCAATTTTTGTTATCATGTTACATACCTGTCTCGCTAAACAAACAGTACGAGCGCGAAGCACAAGCTGAAATTTTTGTATATATTGACCCCAAACAGGGACATTTTAAAGACTATATTTTAGGAATCAATTAAGAGTATACATATCTCACCACATTCATCTAATGCGAGTGCCAAGCGCTTGCTGATTTTGTTAGAATTATATATAAACACAATAAGCACTTGTAGTCATTGTAATCATGATTAACATACGCATCTCACTAATCAAATATTCCGAGCACGAAGCGCGAGCTGAAATTTAGGACATTCAGACCTGAAGAGGGGCATTTTAAGGCTTGTTTGTAGGAATTCACTAAGACCATACGTATTTCACTAAGCAAATGATGCGAGCGCGAAGCGCGAGCTGCAAATTTTTGATATTCAGATCAGAAAAAGATATATTTTGAGGACTATTATTAAGGAATCCATTAAGAGTATACATGCCTCACCATAGTCATCTAATACGAGTGCCAAACGCTTGCTGATTTGGTTAGAATTGCATCTAAACACATGAGGCACTTTTTGTAGTCATTGTAATCATGATTATCATACGCATCTCACTAATGAAAATATATGAAATTCAGACCTGAAGAGGGGCATTCTAACGCTCGTTTGTAGGAATTCAGTAAGACCATACGTATTTGACTAACCAAATGATGCGAGCGCGAAGTGCGAGCTGAAGATTTTTCATATTCAGATCAGAAAAAGGGACATTTAAGGACTGATTTTAGGAATTCATGAAGAGCAGACATATCTCACTAATCCTTTAATGCGAACGTAAGCACGGACAGGAAATGTTTTACATTAAGACCTTATAATGGGGCAATCAGTTTACATAGTCATGAAAAAGAAGCGTATGTCACTACATAAAACAATAATAGCTCGAAGTGCGAGGAAACATATTTGGTGTATATTGACTTGATTTGACAACGTCACTTCTCTCAAATTTACTAGAAAACTATAGTATTCCGAAAAAAATGATCTATTATATCTAGTTAAACAGACAATGCGAGCACCAAGAACAATGAAGACATAGCCCCTGAGCAAATTACGTTTCATAAAGTTATGACAAAAAATGTTTATTTATGTTATATACAGTAATATAACATTATTATGATATAATATAAAATTAATAATTTCTTCTTTCCCACTACGTTTCTCTTCCTTTCTCCCTCTTTTTCTCCCTTTCCCCGTTTTTTTTGGCCAGCCGATTGGGGGGGGGGGGGGGAAGGGGCCTACGTGCCCCCCATGCCCCCCCCCCGTAGTTACGCCACTGGCTCTTCCGCTCTTGCAACAATCATATCAAGTATCAAAAGGTTATGTATCTTATAATCTTGCTCAAATTGTATATACTCCAAATAGATTTTCAGTGGAATTCGTTTAAAAAAATTACAACGTGATTTCCCACTGTAGGTCGGAAACGAAAAGGTTTCGTATCATCAACTGTATCTAGCTGTCTTTTACGCATTACCACATGAAACGAAAATATAGGAACGATATAAACCATAGAGTTATTTCAGTTATTTGAGTATTTGACGATTCGTCAAAAAATAAAAAACGCATCCGAAACTTTCACCATTACAATGAAAGTTTAATTTATTCCTTTACATATTGCAAGCAAACTTCAACATTTCTGTAAATAATATATATTAATATATCCACACGCAATTAAGTTCACATGGTGGTATAATGCACATCCTATTTCAGAATATGATATGCGTTGTGGTATGAATGTCTACCCACCTAGAACATGCAAAACGTTAGTAACTAGTGACTATACTACTAGACCAATTTTTTACTCAAACGGCTTTCCAATAGAGAAATAACAAGAGAACATTCACCTAAGAATAGAAATCCTCATTTCTTCTGATAAATATCAAGAGTATCAGTACAAAATGTAAACAGTGTCAGTATAAAATGTAATTTGAAACTAACAGAAATGTCAAAGAAAATCGGTTATTCAATCTGCTCAGATTAAAGAATAATACTCTCACTACTGCTAAAGTTATATAATTGTTGGCCGTGTACTCCATTCACCGTCCAATTGAAACATGGGACCTATATATAATATTATATTCCACTTGTTAACATTATATTTTCTAATCCGTTTGCGATTAGTGGCTTAAGTGTTGCAAGCAATATAAAAACAACAGTTTAAATCAGACGCTTCTCATACATTAATTTTGTCAAAGTGCAGAGTACTTCCCTTCATGCAAGAAGAATTCACAACTCTTATATTCATATTGTGTTTCTTAGCCTTAAATAAACAAGAGCGACTTTTGTTAGGAATAGAGTTATGGAGTGCTCAGCTCGTGAAGCTCACGAATTACTCATTAAAATATTGACGAATTGCCTACGTGCCCCCTACTAAAACATGTTACAAAAGTCGCTATAGGACATGCAGAACATAATTTTTTTCTCGCCTACATAGCAGAGCGAGACAATAATTGGCGCCTCTTTTTCAGTGGCGTAGCTAGGATTTTTTTTCCGGGGGGGGGGGGGCACTGGGGGTCCTTTTTTCAGGGGGGCACCATTTTTTCTGTATGTGTGTATGCGTAACAAGGGTGGATCGATCCGACTTTCGCCAATAGGGGACGGGGCCCTATATTTTCCCCAATCAGTCACTTCTTAGCTTTATTCTTATAAAATAACATAAATATGAAATAATCTCATAAGCCCTATATAAAAAGTGGCAGCGCGAAGCGCGAGCGATTTTTTTTTTCTTTTTTTGAACTTTCATATATGTATTTTGTCCTAAAAATCTAACATTCTGGGCACTATTTGTGATCCTGAACAAGATGCGTATGTAACTAGATAATTACTGAGAATGCCGAGCGCGAGCAGATTTTTTTTTATAAGTGTTCTAGCATGATCGAAAAGGACCTGTTAAGGACTGTTTACAATTACCCACGAAGACGGTACATATTTTAATAATGGGAACGCGCAACGCGAGCTAAAAATTGTTGACATTCCGACCTAAAACATGGTCATTCGAAGCACTTTTTGTAATCATAAATGGGAAAGGTGTGTATCTAAACAATTGAAAAATTAGATTTTAGACCCAAAGCGGGTTACTCTATTCATATCATGAATAGGTTATGGTTAATTGGGTATTTATTATTAAACCATCCCGTCATGCTTAATAAAAATTGTTTTTTACTAGGTGATTATAATGTAGACCTCTTAAAATATGATTCTGATTCATTTACTCAAAATTTCATGGATTTATTACTAACAGCAGGTTTTTTACCAGCAATTACTAAACCTACCAGAATTTCTGGAAACTCAGCTACTTTGATTGATAATGTATTCACGAATGTACGGGGTGCGCTGTCATCTGGTATAATTCTTTCTGATTTATCAGACCATTTTCCTGTATTTTTACATTTTAATCTCAATACCAACCTTTCGGTGAACTTAAATTCTTGTATCTCACAACTTGATTTTTCTGAACATAATATGGGGAAATTCAAACAAGAGCTAGAAAACACAGACTGGTCGGGAATCTTCACTTTACAAAATGCTAACGATGCATTTGATTCCTTCATGAGTATTATTTCTTCTAAGATGGATCTTTGTTTTCCTTTGATACGGAAAAAAAGATCAAACTACAAAAAGATTCCAAGATCCCCATGGATCTCCAAGGGCATTTTACGATCCATTAATAGGAAAAATAATCTTTATATAAAATCTATTGTTAAACCATGTGATAAGAATAAAAAAAGATACACAGACTACAAAAACATTCTTACTGGAATACTTAGGAAAAGTAAGAATATTTATTTTTGCAACCAGTTTCACTTATACAAAAATGATATACAAAATACCTGGAAAATAATCAAGGAAGTCTTGCAAGGTAAAACTAAAAAATCTACTGTTTCCAAAATAAATGTTGATGGTAATCTTATAGAAGATCCACATACATTGGCAAACACTTTTAATAATTATTTTTCTAGTATTGGCCCAAATCTTGCCAGAGGTATTCCTAACCCCAGAAAACACTTTAGAGATTTCCTTCGTGACCCCAACCCAAATTCAATTTATTTTATTCCTACAGATGAGGCGGAAATTGCGAACATAATTCATAACTTAAAAAATAAGCAAAGTCGTGGTCATGATGGTATTAATAATATCTTGTTAAAGAAGAATTGTGAGTTAATTGCTAAGCCCTTGACATATATTTATAATTTATGCATGTCTACCGGTGTTGTACCTCCATCACTGAAACTAGCTCGTGTTATTCCTGTATTTAAGAAAGGTGACAGTACGGTGTTAGGAAATTATCGACCAATATCCCTATTAACATGTTTGTCTAAAGTTCTTGAAAAACTTATATTTGTTCGCACATCGAAATTCTTTAATATGCATGATTTATTTTATCCTTTACAATTTGGCTTTCGTGAGAATCATAATACTACACATGCTTTATTAACTATAGTTGACAAGATTGCTAGGGGAATCGACAATTTTGAGCATACTGTTGGGGTGTTCCTGGACTTCTCCAAGGCTTTTGATACCATTAATCATGAAATATTATTATACAAACTTAATTATTATGGAGTCAGAGGAATAGCCTTGGAGTGGTTCAGGAACTACATAGACAATAGAAAACAATTTGTCTCTATCGAAAATACTATCTCCGAAACAAAAATGGTTAACTGTGGTGTTCCGCAGGGCTCTATCTTGGGTCCCCTACTTTTCCTTATATATATTAATGATTTTTGCAAGTCTTCCAATATTTTATCTTTTACATTGTTTGCTGACGACTCTAATATTTTTTTCTCCCACAAGGATCCACGCCATTTACTTGCCACCATTAATCATGAACTCGAACAGGTTTCAGAATGGATCAAAGCCAATAAATTATCACTTAATCTTCAAAAAACAAACCATATGCTCTTCAGTAATATAATAGATGATCTTCCAGGCAATGTTATTTTTGAAAATACTAGCATACGAAGAGTTAACAGTACTAAGTTTCTTGGTATAACTATTGACAGCAATTTATCCTGGAAGGAACACGTAGATCACATTTGTAAAATAATTTCGAGAAATATTGGTATCATAAATAAAGTAAAAATTTTCTTCCCAACCCATATATTATTTAATTTGTATTCAACTTTGATTCTGCCGCACTTAAACTATGGCATAATAGCTTGGGGGAATTGTGCTGACTACCTCGTCAACAGAATTCTACTTTTACAGAAAAAGGCTTTGCGTATTATTTGTCATACAGATTTTCGTGCACACACTGATGTACTTTTCTACAATCATAATATTTTGAAGGTCGGTGATTTATATAGTTATAATCTTGGAAAGCTTATGTATACTTTAGATAGAAATGAACTACCAAATATTTTTTATTCCATGTTCACTAAAAATGTCAATATTCATCATTATCCAACAAGGTCCGCCGGACTTTTTCACCCACCAAGAGCTAGAACCATCCTTCTGAATAAAACATTTATTTTTACTGGTACACAACTTTGGAACTCTCTTTTGGAATCCGTGCGCAATAAACCGACACATTTTAGCTTCAGTAATGGGTTAAAGAAAATTCTTCTCCACAAATATAAACCGCAGATATCCAACGTCTCTACTTAAGCAGCATTCTCTTTTTGTTTTTATTTTTTTCTTATTTTCTATTCCCCTCTCCTCACATTTTCATCTTCTCTTTCTATTCTTAATGTGCAGATTTCTTGTTTGTTTTGTCTGTTCTGGTCTTTTGGCTTGTTATCTGTAGTGTTTGTTTTGTTTTTTGTTTCTCTGTCCTGTTTTGTCCTGTCTTGTCCTCTTCGGTACACTGTCTTTGTTTTGTTTTGTGTTTTTTTCTATGTTAATATTCCCTCTTGTCTTGTTAAATTTATCTTACATACAATATTTGAATTGTTATCTTGTATATATATATATCTGTATACCATGGGTATGAATATTATTGTCTTGATTGTATTAATTTTTGTATATTGCATAAACATACGAAGCTTGACCCCATTAGTAGTCTTCAAATATTTTATTGAACATTGTTAATTTATATTTGTATTTGATAAATTTTAATCAGTTATTTATTTCAGGGGACTCACATAAACAAGCGAAGCTTTCCAGTGAGTTCCCTTTTTTTCATTTCTGTTATTCATATTGTGTTTTGTTCCTACTTACTTTGTCAATTTGTTTGAAATGAAGAAAAAATAAATTCAATCAATCAATCAATCAATCATTAATAATGCGAGCGTGAAGAATGAGCAGACAGTTATTGACATTCTGATCTGAAACTGGATAATTTAAGCAAATGCATTTTAGATATAGAATCTGCAGGCTATCGCGCATGTTTTAGATTTAGACCTATAATAGAATCTTGGCATTCTGAATACATTTGCTTAATCATGAAGATCAATAATGCAAGCGCGAGCTGAAAACATTTAAGGTCAATTTAAACACTATCAAGCACTTAATGAATGATGCGAGCGTGAAGCGCGATCTGATATTTTTACAAATTATTTTAAAAAAGGACCGCGATATGTTCTAAGGACATTTCGTCATGAAAATGATGATTATCTTCCTATTATTCCTAAGCTTGTCGATATTCCATTCGAAAAGACCCAATTTAGTTATTAGGAATTCATGAAAATGTTATTTTATTATTTGTTAATTTAATATGCGTAACGACAGCATGAAAGTTATTGTGTTAAGGGTTGAAAGTTGGAAATTTTAAGCATTTCGTAATTTACGTTTTTAACAATTATTAATGCGAGCGCAAATCGCGGGTTGATTTTTTTTAATGAAATGTAATGAAAAGGGGAGCTTGTTTGGTTATACAATTGATATGTAGAATACTCACCAATCAAAATGATAGCGCGCAACGCTTACTTATAGGCTTATGTTTGACTATACATCTGAAAATTATTATTTTGATAACTTTATGGAATACACGAAGACAATAGGGACTTGGCAAATATATATAATAGGGACTTGACCACGCAGCGTGAGCTTAAAATGTTAATATGTATAATTTTTGTAGATTTTGTAGAGTGCTCACTTTAATTTGTAAATTTAAAAAAAATTATGAAGCTCAATGTCCTAGCTGAAATATGTTTTTGACTACAAAACTTGATATTTTAAGCTCCATATCAGCCTATTGAGCAAAATATGAATCTCATCGAACAGGCAACTCTGGCGCGAAGAGCAAGCGAAAATCTGTATAGTTATGAAAGATTTGGGTTTTCTTGCAAGTCTCCCCCTTACATTATTTTATTCACTCGTCTTCCTCCTCTTATTTTCCTCTTCTTTTTTCCTTCAGTCTTTCTCATTTTTCTTTTCTTCTTTCTCCTTTTTTTCTGCTCCGTCAATTTTTTCAGTGGGGCACCTAGGGGGGGGGGGGGCGGGCACTTGAAATACAATGGAACTCAGCTCTAAGGCCGATTTTTTAGCTCCCAATATGAACGAAGTAAATAGATCTAGCTCCCAAATAAAAAATAGCCGTCAGTCAATTATCCTCATAGCCGAGGGTTCAATGTATAACATACATCACTAATCTCAAATTTGGGCGGAGGTACTTGTCTAGGGAGCAAGCTTGCTTTAGCCTCTCTCGATTTTCGCAATCTGAAGATTTTTTTGCTGGCCATGGTGCTTGAGAACTTTGTAGTTGGGCGTGGTCGCCTGGGCGCCATGAGTTGCAGACTGGCGAGTTAGTTTAAATTCGCGCCTTGCCCGCTTTCCAGACCATAATGCACTCGTAACTTTGACATTTTCTTGGAAGTCTCTTCGGGACGGAATGTATGAATGCGGAAATAATAACACAAATAGTCAATTCAAATAAAACATGTATTTTCTTCCAATTCATCACATATTTTTTTCTAGTAAACATAAGTTTATACATAAATCAATTTGTTATAAAAAATATAAATATGTACATGTTGGGTTTAAAGAAGAAGGCGTATATCCTTAAAGCTGAAGCTTGTGGCGGGATACGCCAAGTCTTAATGCCTGAACAAGTTTTTTTTTCTGTTTTTATTATAACAAATTGAAATAAATCACAAAATTTACAAATGATAAGTAGGTGATTTTGTAATGTGATCGAGGCGTTCTGAATATACGGTTATTATCAATTTCCACTTTCCAAATAACTATGGAGCGCAAGTTATCCCGACCTACAACTAGCTACACGGCGGGTCATTGCTTGCTTGTTATTGGTGTTGAACGTGACGATGTTAACATGTGCTTTGTAACCTATGCAATTATAGGTATATGGCTTAAAAAGAATGCAACTTGTATAACTTATACTAGTTACATTCTTTTTAAGCCATACCCATACACAATTTCAGCGCCCCCTAGTTCTAACATCAATTTGGCGCCCCCTAGTTCGAACATCAATTTGGCGCCCCTAGTTCGAACATTCAATCGGCGCCCCCGATGTCGAACATAAATTTTGCGCCCCTACGTCGAACATCTATTTGGCCTCCCTAGGTCGAAAATCAATTTGGCGCCCCCAGTTGGAACATCAATTTGGCGCCCCCTAGTTCGAACATCAATTTGGCGCCCCTAGTTCGAACATTCAATCGGCGCCCCCGATGTCGAACATAAATTTTGCGCCCCTACGTCGAACATCAATTCGGTGCAACCCCCCCCCCTACGTCGAACATCTATTTGGCCTCCCTAGGTCGAACATCAATTTGGCGCCCCCAGTTGGAACATCAATTTAGCGCCCCCTAGTTCGAACATCAATTTGGCGCCCTCCTAGTTCTAATATCAATTCGGCGCCCCTACCATCCCTACATGTAGGTCCAACATCAATTTGGCGCCCCTAGTTCGAATATCAATTCGGCGCCCCTACATGAAGGTCGATCATCAATTCGGCCCCCCCCCCCCGTTTGAACATCAATTCGACCCCCAGTTCGAACATCATTTTGGCATCCCTTCGAACTAAATTTGCGTCCCTAGTTCAATTATCATTTCGCCCCCCCCCCCTAGCTCGAGTATCAATTTGGCGCCCCCCTAGTTCGAACATCAATGCGGAGACCCCTAGTTTGAGTATCAGTTTGGCGAATCCTAGCTCGAACATCGATTCGTCCCCCCCCCCTAATTCGAGTATAAATTTGGCGCCCCAAGTTCGAACATCATTTTAACATCCCTTCGAACATCATTTCGGCGCCCTCCTAGTTCGAATATCAATTCGGCGCCCCTACATGTAGGTCCAACATCAAATTGGCGCCCCTAGTTCGAATATCATTTCGCCCCCCCCTAGCTCGAGTATCAATTTGGCGCCCCCTAAGTTCCAACATCAATTTGCCGCCCCTACGTCGAACATCAATTCGCCCCCCCCCCCTCCCCGTTCTAACATCAATTCGGCCCCTAGTTCGAACATCATTTTGACATTCCTTCGAACATTATTTCGTCGCCCTTTTGGTTCGAACATCATTTTCTTTCCTCCTCTTCTCTTTTTTTTCTTCTCGTCCTTCCCCCTCTCCTCTCCCCTTTCTCTCTCTCTCTTCTTTCTTCCCTCTTCCTCTCTCTCTCTTTTTCTTTTCCCCTCTATTTTCCCCCTCTTCTTTCCCCTCTTCCTCTTTTTTATCCCCCTCCCCCTCCCTTTTCTTCTCTTTCTTTCCCCTCTTCTTCTCTTTTTTTCTTTCCTTTCCCCTCTTCTTTTTTCTACTTTTCTTTCCCCTCTCTTTTTTTCTCTTCGTTCCTCCCTCTTCCTCTCTCTTCTTTTTCTCCTTTTCTTTCCCCTCTTCTTTCTTCCCTCTTCCTCTCTCTCCCTTTTTTCTCATTTTCCCCTCTTCCTCTCTCTCACCCCTCTTTTTTTCCCTCTTCCTCTTTTTTCTTCCCCTCCCCCTCCCTTTTTCTTCTCTTCTTCCCCCTCTTCCTCTTTTCTCTCCTTCTTTCCCCTCTTCTTTTTTCTTCTTTTCCTTCCCCTCTCTTTTTCTTCTCTTCTTTCCTTCCTCTCTCCTTTTTCTCCTTTTCTTTTCCCCTCTTCCTCTTTTTTCTTCCCCCTCTCCCTCCCCTCCCTTTTCTTCTCTTCCTTTTTTCCTTTTCTTTTCTCTTTTTCCTCTCCCTCTTTTTCTTCTCTTCTTTTCCCCTCTCTCTCTTTTTTCTCCTTTTCTTTCCCTCTCTTTTTCCTTCTCTTTCTTTCCCCTTTTCCTCTTCCTTTTCCTTCCCTTCCCATTCTTCCCTTTTTCTTCTTTTTCTTCTTTTCTTTCCCCTCTTCCCCTCTTTTTTCTCTTTCTTTCCCTCTCTTCTTTTTTTTTTTAGCCGAAGGGGGGGGGGGGCAAGGCCCCCTCGGCCCCCCATGGATCCGCGCCTGTCAGCACCCATGTCTTAGCATACAAATAATGAATGTTTATGAGTGCAAAGGATAGAATAATTCATGAGGTGAAATTCATTTAATCTTTCACCGAACAAAGTATTCTGTGAATTGCACAAATGATGATAACATTCATTATTTGGTTATATGACACCTCCAAATAGATTCTTTTTTATATGAAAGAATTTCGATGCAAAATGTGCTCGATCTGTTGATTGTCGCGTACATAGAACATGTGCGCGTGCAATAAACAAAATTGTATGGATCCAAAATTTACACGGATGATGACGTCATTGTAAAATGGGCTGAATGACCGATATCAAACAACTGATTTAAATTCGTTTATCCATCGAATGTATAGTAAATGTCCTAATGCCACAAAAATTAAAAGAATTTTAAGTAAAATGGACGATATCTCATTTTATGTTATCAGAAAGGAGACAATGTGCATTTTACCATTGAAGGAAAGATTGAAAATACCGTACATTATTACATGTATAAGTACATACTAAAACGAGTTTTTATACTTTGGATTGCAAAATTTGTCAATTCTTGGCATCCCAGCTTAAAGTCTTGCGGAAAATACTTAGGAATAACGTACGGGCGGATGTCAAGTGCACTTTTGCGTGACTGAAGTATCATTTTAGTGTAAAATCTGCAAGAATGTCGAAAATCACGCATTTTGATATTTTTACGTTTTGTTTTGCCCCGTAGTTTTTCCCTGAATGTGTGTAGAGGATAGTCTATGAATAGTACATATGGCGCCATCATCATTCTAATAGTGTCTGTCACACAGGGGGTGGAGCTCTGACGGTAACTTTCAAGAAAAAAAATGCTCGTGCATATATACATGTACATGTCACAAGTTTTTCATTCTTAAACAACATTGAAAGCTCAATGACTATCAAAAATCCCATCACTGCATATGCATGTAAGAATTTTCCTTTCTGCTTGTGTATAATAGTCTAGTAGAAAATTTTCACGTACCTGGAAAAGTACAAGGGTTTTTTGTTGATTGTTTTTTTTTTTTTTGGGGGGGGGGGAGTGCTCTAGATGGGTATTGAAGTAAATTGTTGGTTGCCACCTTGGCAACCTTGAGCACTTTTTAAATTAGCCTAATTAGCACAATCATCTAATTAGCATGTATACACAATGTACTTAATGTCTAATCTTAAACCAGAAAGACTGAAAACATAAAGAAGACCATTTTCTAAGGGTTCTTGTGACAATGAATCCATTTATGCAACTAGTTTTTACTTTTAGTAATGGCATCATCATAACATAATTAATATAATGAGCTAATTAGCAAACGTATTTGTGAATGTCTATCCAGAAAACCCCAAACATCAATAACACATCCCTTTTAGGGTTGTCAATGACAAGGAATTCATTTACATGTGACACTACTTGTAGTTTTTTTTTATTTCAAACAATGTAATTGTTGTAATAAGCATAATAAGCATAATACACCAATTAACATATATGTGCAATATATATAGAGATTTCTTTGCCAAATATTGTTTAGAATATCATAAATCTTGTTTTGTTACAAGGGAGACAAATTTTGCACACATCTGAAACTGAAAATATGAAATAATTATGATTTCATGTGGATATGACATCATCAGCCTACCTAATGCAAATTCATCATAGAATACATTTGTTTTCATAAAAGAGCGCAAACTAAACTTTCAGAATTCAATAACTTTATTTCCTATCAGATATTTGTTAAAATTTTCAGTGTTTGGCTAGTTGAATTTTAGATACCATTTCCAGCCCGGAGTACCCCTTTAATTCAAAAGGCAACGCGAAAATGCAGCGTAAACCACCAGTCTGAACAGGCCCAGTTCTGACATGAGATAGGACGAGTATGGAAGCGTGCATATTTTGTTCTTCCTTTATACCATCCTTCAAGATCATGTGCCCTTGAGGCACTTCAAGTGTGATGTTAAGACGGGAGGAGATGTTTTGAAGAGAGAGCTGGATTTCATCATGGCTCCTCACACCCTCTGTTTTCCTCCGCCATTTCGATTCTAGGACATCTACCCCCTGGACATCCACCCCCCGGACATCTACCACCCGGACATCCACCCCCCGGACATCCACCCCCTTAGGACAAGTACCCCCTAGGACAAGTACCCCCTAGGACATCTACCCCCCGGACATCTACCCCCCGGACATCTACCCCCTGGACATCTACCCCCCGGACATTTACCCCCCGGACATCTACCCCCCGGACATCTACCCCCCGGACATCTACCCCCCGGACAATTACCCCCCGGACATCTACCCCCCGGACATCTACCCCCTGGACATCTACCCCCCGGACATCTACCCCCTGGACATCTACCCCCCGGACATCTACCCCCCGGACATCTACCCCCCGGACATCTACCCCTTGGACATCTACCCCCCGGACATTTACCCCCGTATATCCGTGGGGGGGTAAATGTCCGGGGGGTAAATGTCCGGGGGGGTAGATGTCCGGGGGGTAAATGTCTGGGGGGTAAATGTCCGGGGGGTAGATGTCCGGGGGGTAAATGTCCGGGGGGTAGATGTCCAGGGGGTAATTGTCCGGGGGGTAGATGTCCGGGGGGTAGATGTCCGGGGGGTAGATGTCCGGGGGGTACTTGTCCGGGGGGTAAATGTCCGGGGGGTAGATGTCCTAGGGGGTACTTGTCCTAGGGGGTAGATGTCCTAAGGGGGTGGATGTCCGGGGGGTGGATGTCCAGGGGGTAGATGTCCGGATACGGCCATTTCATATGCACAATTATATGACACCTAGATAGATCCTTGTCATTTGATTGGTTGTTTGATATCGGTCATTCAGCCCATTTTACAATGACGTCATCATCCGTGTAAATTTTGGATCCATACAATTTTGTTTATTGCACGCGCACATGTTCTATGTACGCGACAATCAACAGATCGAGCACATTTTGCATCGAAATTCTTTCATATCAAAAAGAATCTATTTGGAGGTGTCATATAACCAAATAATGAATGTTATCATCATTTGTGCAATGGACAGAATACTTTGTTTGGTGAAAGATTAAATAAATTTCACCTCATGAATTATTCTATCCATTGCACTCATAAACATTCATTATTTGTATGCTAAAACATGGGTGCTGACAGGCGCGGATCCATGGGGGCCGAGGGGGCCTTGCCCCCCCCCCCCCTTCGGCAAAAAAAAAAGAAGAGAGGGAAAGAAAGAGAAAAAAGAGGGGAAGAGGGGAAAGAAAAGAAGAAAAAGAAGAAAAAGGGAAGAGGGGGAAGGGAAGGGAAGGGAAGGAAAAGGAAGAGGAAAAGGGGAAAGAAAGAGAAGGAAAAAGAAAGGGAAAGAAAAGGAGAAAAAAAGAGAAAGAGGGGAAAAGAAGAGAAGAAAAAGAGGGAGAGGAAAAAGAGAAAAGAAAAGGAAAAAAAGGAAGAGAAGAAAAGGGAGGGGAGGGAGAGTGGGAAGAAAAAAGAGGAAGAGGGGAAAAGAAAAGGAGAAAAAGGAGAGAGGAAGGAAAGAAGAGAAGAAAAAGAGAGGGGAAAGAAAAGAAGAAGAGGGGAAAGAAGGAGAGAAAAGAGGAAGAGGGGGAAGAAGAGAAGAAAAAGGGAGGGGGAGGGGGAAGAAAAAAGAGGAAGAGGGAAAAAAAGAGGGGTGAGAGAGAGGAAGAGGGGAAAATTAGAAAAAAGGGAGAGAGAGGAAGAGGGAAGTGAAAGAAGAGGGAAAAAAGAGAAAAGGGGAAAGGAAGAGAAGAAAAGGGAGGGGGAGAGGGGGAAGAAAAAAGAGGAAGAGGGGAAAGAAAAGGAGAAAAAGAAGAGAGAGGAAGAGGGAGGAAAGAAGAGAAAAAAAGAGAGGGGAAAGAAAAGTAGAAAAAAGAAGAGGGGAAAGAAAAGAAAAAAAAGAGAAGAAGAGGGGAAAGACAGAGAAGAAAAGGGAGGGGGGGGATAAAAAAGAGGAAGAGGGGGAAAATAGAGGGGAAAAGGAAAAAGAGAAAAAAAGAGAGAGAGGAAGAGGGAAGAAAGAAGAGAGAGAGAGAAAGGGGAGAGGAGAGGGGGAAGGACGAGAAGAAAAAAAAAGAGAAGAGGAGGAAAGAAAATGATGTTCGAACCAAAAGGGCGACGAAATAATGTTCGAAGGAATGTCAAAATGATGTTCGAACTAGGGGCCGAATTGATGTTCGAACGGGGAGGGGGGGGGCGAATTGATATTCGACGTAGGGGCGGCAAATTGATGTTGGAACTTAGGGGGCGCCAAATTGATACTCGAGCTAGGGGGGGGGGGGCAAATGATATTCGAACTAGGGGCGCCAATTTGATGTTGGACCTACATGTAGGAGCGCCGAATTGATATTCGAACTAGGAGGGCGCCGAAATGATGTTCGAAGGGATGTTGAAATGATGTTCGAATTTGGGGCGCCAAATTTATACTCGAATTAGGGGGGGGGGGACGAATCGATGTTCGAGATAGGATTCGCCAAACTGATACTCAAACTAGGGGTCTCCGCATTGATGTTCGAACTAGGGGGGCGCCAAATTGATACTCGAGCTAGGGGGGGGGGCGAAATGATAATCGAACTAGGGACGCAAATTTAGTTCGAAGGGATGCCAAAATGATGTTCGAACTGGGGGTCGAATTGATGATCGACCTTCATGTAGGGGCGCCGAATTGATATTCGAACTAGGGGCGCCAAATTGATGTTGGACCTACATGTAGGGATGGTAGGGGCGCCGAATTGATATTCGAACTAGGAGGGCGCCGAAATGATGTTCGAAGGGATGTTAAAATGATGTACGAGCTGGGGGCGCCAAATTGATACTTGAACCGGGGGGGGGGCGAATTGATGTTCGAACTAGAGGGGGCGCCAAATTGATACTCGAGCTAAGAAGGAAATGATATTCGAACTAGGGAAGGCAAATTGAGTTCGAAAGGATGCCAAAATGATGTTCGAACTGGGGGCCAAATTTATTTTCGAAGGTGGGGGGGGGAGGCAAATCGATGATCGACCTACATGTAGGGGCGCCGAATCGATACTCGAACTAGGGGGGGGGGGCGCCGAATTGATGTTCGAACTAGGGGCACCACATTGATTTTTGAAATAGGGGGCACCGAATTGATATTCGAACTAGGGGCCCCAATTTGATGTTCCAACTGGGGGTGCCAAATTGATGTTCGACCTAGGGAGGCCAAATAGATGTTCGACGTAGGGGGGGGGGGGGTGTTGCACCGAATTGATGTTCGAACGTAGGGGCGCAAAATTTATGTTCGACATCGGGGGCGCCGATTGAATGTTCGAACAAGGGGCGCCAAATTGATGTTCGAACTAGGGGGCGCTAAATTGATGTTCCAACTGGGGGCGCCAAATTGATGTTCGACCTAGGGAGGCCAAATAGATGTTCGACGTAGGGGCGCAAAATGTATGTTCGACATCGGGGGCGCCGATTGAATGTTCGAACTAGGGGCGCCAAATTGATGTTCGAACTAGGGGGCGCCAAATTGATGTTAGAACTAGGGGGCGCTGAAATTGTGTATGGGTATGGCTTAAAAAGAATGTAACTAGTATAAGTTATACAAGTTGCATTCTTTTTAAGCCATATACCTATAATTGCATAGGTTACAAAGCACATGTTAACATCGTCACGTTCAATACCAATAACAAGCAAGCAATGACCCGCCGTGTAGCTAGTTGTAGGTCGGGATAACTTGCGCTCCATAGTTATTTGGAAAGTGGAAATTGATAATAACCGTATATTCAGAACGCCTCGATCACATTACAAAATCACCTACTTATCATTTGTAAATTTTGTGATTTATTTCAATTTGTTATAATAAAAACAGGAAAAAAAACTTGTTCAGGCCTTAAGACTTGGCGTATCCCGCCACAAGCTTCAGCTTTAAGGATATACGCCTTCTTCTTTAAACCCAACATGTACATATTTATATTTTTTATAACAAATTGATTTATGTATGAACTTATGTTTACTAGAAAAAAATATGTGATGAAATGGAAGAAAATACATGTTTTATTTGAATTGAATTTGAATTGACTATTTGTGTTATTATTTCCGCATTCATACATTCCGTCCCGAAGAGACTTCCGAGAAAATGTCAAAGTTACGAGTGCATTATGGTCTGGAAAGCGGGCAAGGCGCGAATTTAAAGTAACTCGCCAGTCTGCAACTCATGGCGCCCAGGCGACCACGCCCAACTACAACGTTCTCAAGCACCATGGCCAGCAAAAAAATCTTCAGGTTGCGAAAATCGAGAGAGGCTAAAGCAAGCTTGCTCCCTAGACAAGTACCTCCGCCCAAATTTGAGACTAGTGATGTATGTTATACATTGAACCCTCGGCTATGAGGATAATTGACTGACGGCTATTTTTTTATTTGGGCGCTAGATCTATTTACTTCGTTCATATTGGGAGCTAAAAATCGGCCTTAGAGCTGAGTTCCATTGTATTTCAAGTGCCCGCCCCCTCCCCCCCCCCCGGGTGCCCCCCTGAAAAAATTGACGGAGCAAAAAAAAAAGGAGAAAGAAGAAAAGAAAAATGAGAAAGACTGAAGGAAAAAAGAAGAGGAAAATAAGAGGAGGAAGACGAGTGAATAAAATAATGTAAGGGGGAGACTTGCAAAAAAAACCAAATCTTTCATAACTATACAGATTTTCGCTTGCTCTTCGCGCCAGAGTTGCCTGTTCGATGAGATTCATATTTTGCTCAATAGGCTGATATGGAGCTTAAAATATCAAGTTTTGTAGTCAAAAACATATTTCAGCTAGGACATTGAGCTTCATTATTTTTTTTTTAATTTACAAATTAAAGTGAGCACTCTACAAAATCTACAAAAAGTATACATATTAACATTTTAAGCTCACGCTGCGTGGTCAAGTCCCTATTATATATATTTGCCAAGTCCCTATTGTCTTCGTGTATTCCATAAAGTTATCAAAATAATAATTTGCAGATGTATAGTCAAACATAGGCCTATAGGTTAGCGTTGCGCGCTCGCATTTTGATTGGTGAGTATTCTACATATCAATTGTATAACCAAACAAGCTCCCCTTTTCATTACATTTCATTAAAAAAAATCAACCCGCGATTTGCGCTCGCATTAATTGTTAAAAACGTACTAACCACTGTAATGTGTATTTACAATTACGAAATGCTTAAAATTTCCAACTTTCAACCCTTAACACAACAACTTTCATGCTGTCGTTACGCATATTAAATTAACAAATAATAAAATATTTTCATGAATTCCTAATAACTAAATTGGGTCTTTTCGAATGGAATATCGACAGGCTTAGGAATAATATGAAGATAATCATCATTTTCATGACGAAATGTCCTTAGAATATATCGCGGTCCTTTTTTAAAATAATTTGTAAAAATATCAGATCGCGCTTCACGCTCGCATCATTCATTAAGTGCTTGATAGTGTTTAAATTGACCTTAAATGTTTTCAGCTCGCGCTTGCATTATTGATCTTCATGATTAAGCAAATGTATTCAGAATGCCAAGATTCTATTATAGGTCTAAATCTAAAACATGCGCGATAGCCTGCAGATTCTATATCTAAAATGCATTTGCTTAAATTATCCAGTTTCAGATCAGAATGTCAATAACTGTCTGCTCATTCTTCACGCTCGCATTATTAATGATACCCAATTAACCATAACCTATTCATGATTTACAAAATATGAATAGAGTGTCCCGCTTTCAATTGGGTCTAAAATCTAATTTTTCAATTGTTTAGATACACACCTTTCCCATTTATGATTACAAAAAGTGCTTCGAATAACCATGTTTTAGGTCGGAATGTCAACAATTTTTAGCTCGCGTTGCGCGTTCCCATTATTAAAATATGTACCGTCTTCGTGGGTAATTGTAAACAGTCCTTAACAGGTCCCTTTCGATCATGCTAGAACACTTATAAAAAAAAATCTGCTCGCGCTCGGCATTCTCAGTAATTATCTAGTTACATACGCATCTTGTTCAGGATCACAAATAGTGCCCAGAATGTTAGATTTTTAGGACAAAATACATATATGAAAGTTCAAAAAAAGAAAAAAAAAATCGCTCGCGCTTCGCGCTGCCACTTTTTATATAGGGCTTGTGAGATTATTTCATATTTATGTTATTTTATAAGAATAAAGCTAAGAAGTGACTGATTGGGGAAAATATAGGGCCCCGTCCCCTATTGGCGAAAGTCGGATCGATCCACCCTTGTTACGCATACACACATACAGAAAAAATGGTGCCCCCCGGAAAAAAATCCTAGCTACGCCACTGAAAAAGAGGCGCCAATTATTGTCTCGCTCTGCTATGTAGGCGAGAAAAAAAATATGTTCTGCATGTCCTATAGCGACTTTTGTAACATGTTTTAGTAGGGGGCACGTAGGCAATTCGTCAATATTTTAATGAGTAATTCGTGAGCTTCACGAGCTGAGCACTCCATAACTCTATTCCTAACAAAAGTCGCTCTTGTTTATTTAAGGCTCAGAAACAAAAAATGAATATAAGAGTTGTGAATTCTTCTTGCATGAAGGGAAGCACTCTGCACTTTGACAAAATTAATGTATGAGAAGCGTCTGATTTAAACTGTTGTTTTTATATTGCTTGCAACACTTAAGCCACTAATCGCAAACGGATTGGAAAATATAATGTTAACAAGTGGAATATAATATTATATATGAAAAAAAGTGTAACCATATAAATCAAATAATGAAACAGGGGTATTGTTGTGAATCCATGTTTCACTAAATCCATATACACAGAATTTTTGGTCTAATTGACTACGTGAGTTGAAGTGCAGTAAGTTAAACATGTTACTGTCTTGAAACTCTGGGTTTGCATTAAATTCATTTGGCAACCAATATTTATTACAGACATCAAATAGATTAGAGTTCCTATCAGGATCAATATCATTAATAACATCATCATGGTCATCATATATGGAATTATCTTGAAGTAATTGGTTAGGTGAAGAATGGAAAACTTGATCAGGTTTAAACAAATTATTCAACTCTAAGTTAGAGAGAGATGAAAAGGGAAAATTGAAGTCATGCATCATCAACAGGCACACACACCACCAACAGGCACACAATAAAAACAGGGATATTAATCAGCACACATGTAAACAAGAAATAAACAAAATACAATGTGTTAAAAATGTGCACATGTAAAGTCCGCAAGTAGTCTATCATGTTCATCAATTTCTGTGGTCCTACTGCAAGGCACAGACAGAAGTACAGACTCTGCCAAGTAGTCAGATACATGTAATGTCCTATTCACTATAGTAACAGTTTCGTAATATCACTTTCAGATTTTATACGTTTCTTTTCTGGTCTACAACCAGGTTTTTTCACAAGGACGGTAATCTTCCCATCGACAGACCACGCTGCATCAAGATAGTCCTTGGTTTCAACAGCTTTTTTTACATGTTCAAGTAATGATCTGTTCCTGGAAGTAAGATCTTCATCAATTCCCATCCGTGAGCCCTTGAGCTTTCTGCGGTTCTTTATCACATTCTGCCTTACATCATATTGGGTAAATTTCACTATAATTGCCCTTGGGCCAGACTGTCTACCCCGAGGTGGACCCACTCTATGTGAACGATCGATGGAAGTTGGCCCGAGTGTAATGCCTAGCTTGGAATGAGCTACATCCCTTATCTTTTGATTTGTGTCTTCGTTGTCAGATTCTTGGATCCCGTAGAATCGTAAACAATTCCTTCGTTGGTATTGCTCGGCATCATTTGTTTTCTCTTGAAGCAAGTTGATTGCAGAATGGTCTAATTCCTGTTGTTCATGTAGGTTGGTGATGACCTTTTCCTTAGATTTGAGATCATTTTCTAGTTGAAGAATCTGGCCTTCCGCTGATTCAAGCTGGACACGCAGATCGTGGAGTTCCTTACTCATGGCATCAGAGATTGCTGATTTCAACAAATTGGCAAACTTGACACTATTAAAATAGGATCTTACTTCAGATGCAATTGTATCAACGAGGGGGTCTTTAACAGGAACTTGGTGTTCTGTTGGTGTTGGAAGCAACTTCTGATTTCTCCGTGACCGTCGTGAACTGTCCTCTTGATTATCAGCCATAGTGACACTGCCACTGGTGCTAGGTTAAGTCAAATAGGATATGATAAAGCATTCAAATCCTTATCCAACCAATAAATAAAGAGCCTTGTAATTGTAAGAGTGGTTGAGATAACGTTGAGACAGCTTGCTTGTAGTACATCTTACATGTCCAAGTTCAAACAAGAAATTGAATATTGCATAGGCTTAGACTCCGAGAGTCTAGTCTAGTAGATGTATGTTGGACAAAGTTCAAATTATCCAAAAGTTCATCGAGAATTCTCCTTCAAATGATGGATTCACATTCCAATGACTAGCCCTCAAGATTAACAGTATATCATAGCTATAGATAGAAGCACCATTGCAATATAAATCGCATTAAGAACTTACAAAGTCAAGATAGATGGACATGCAAGTTGTAGTTGAGTAAGCTCCAGCAAAAAATAGTACATATGGGACCATACTTGAGTCTATCCAGATTCACTGCATCATGTATCACAAATTTCCCATGAAATGCTTACTTCACACATGCACAAAAAAATGACATCTAGTAGTTCTTACATGGTAGCAGAAGATGTTCAGATGTATTTATGGTAACATGCAGTCCAGAAGTATTAATTTATGATCCTAATTTAGAGATGATTTTTAGAGACAACAACAGCCAAACTACGAAGCTTGTCTTAGTAATAGATAGATGAAGCTTGTCTTAGTAATAGATAGATTAATTAATTAAACATTAATTTTCTTTCATGCAGAATATGCAATTTGGTTATTGCACAACCAGTGTTCATACGCGGCGATACGGGGGCGTCATCCCCATCAGATTTTTCAAGCCCTGAAACAAAATGTAGAAAAGAAAAAAATGGGAGAACCAAGAAGAACGAAGTATGCCTATACAGTGTAAGAGATGTTTCTGTGTGAAGTAACTAGACATTACCCATTCGGCAATGGGAGTCAATATTTTGGCACGATTATTACTTGACTTGAAATGAGGGCCCCCTAAGAAATCCTGGATCCGCGCCTGGCTCCCGCTCACATAATTCTAGCAGGGCCTACTCTGATGAGAAGTTAAACGAGATTGAAAGCATCAAATGGTTAAAATAGAAATCGCTCGCGCTTCGCGCTCGCATTGATTCTTTAAAAAAAAGTGATATTACATTTATTCATGAACACATCATTATAAAACCATGGTTCAATTGCCTCTTCTTCATGTGCCGATGAAATAAGATAATTAAACACACATTTAAGGCACTTATGATTGCCTGGGGGAGGGTGGGGGGGCCGCCATTTTTCTGGAAAGTACACAGGGGCGCCAAAATCAGGTCGAATTTGGGCCTCCCTCCCTACGAAATCCTGGATCCGCGCCTGGGTGCTGAATCCAGGTTCCATCAAGATCACGATAATTTTACGACATAATACCAAGCAAGTGATGGAAAGATAACTGTAAAATGTATAGTACAATAATTTGTAGAGAAAGCTAGACTTAATTCATATAGGGAAGACATTTTCTCTCATCCATCACCCTTTCATATTCAAAACTATTACAGGGGTGAGATACCCGGATTACATCAAGATTAATACAGGGAATAAAACTCTGGTAGTGATAGAGAGATAAAGAACAACATTTAGGAGGCAGAGCTGGATTCCATATCTTTCTCTTTACCTACTGCCCTTTTAGACGGGTCAATATATAATTTGACCCAAAACAAATTGCAACAAATGATTTTTCAACTTTTTCTGCTAGTATTTGACCTCGGGAATCACATACTAAAAATCTACCAAAATCTGCATATGGGAAAGTAGTTATTTTTAAGATGGCGTCCAAGATGGCCGCCATTCATTGAAAATGGATACAACTCACTAATTATCCTCCCTAGAATCCTACTTCGGTTCATATTCCATGGTCCAGTGGCAGTGGCAGTCCGCCAAAAAAAATTGACAAGCAAAAAAAAAAAAGGTTTTCAATCACAAATAAAGGATTTCGTACCAGAAAAAAAATTGACAAGCAAAATAAAAAAGGTCTTCAAGCTCGTCAGGGGGGGGGGCAAAAAAGGTCTTTCAAGCTCGTCAGGGGGGCAGGGATACGTCCTTTGCATGGGTTGTGGCTCGTCAGGGGGGGGGGCAGAGTGCCCCCCTGCCCCCCCCCCCGTAGGTACGCTAGTGTCCAGTGGGTTAACGAATTTATTGATACAAGTTAGAGTGAATATTAGCACTCCCGTGTACCAGGAAAATCCAAGATGGCCCCCAAATGGCTGCCGTAGGCTAACTTCTGTGCCTATCCATCAAAATCTATTGATTATGTTCGTATCGAAGACTTCTCCGCAACTTGTCATCAGTGTCTTCCGAAGACAATTATTAGAGTGACCGCTTCGGTCGATCGGCAGCCTCTGAGAATTAGATTGACCATTTTTCATCGTCATGAAGAATTGCGCTCTTGTTTTTTTTTTTTTTTGTACTTTTGGGAGTTGATGATGATTTGGCAATTAGAATTAAAAGTCGCGCGGACGTTCAATAATCGATATTATTTTGTGTTTTTGCCAAATTGCGGTCTGTGCAGTAGGCTTTGAATTCATTAATGAGAGTGACGTAAAACTCCAAGAAAAGCAAGAACGAAGTATGCAGAAGCATACGCTTCTTGTTTGTTTTTGTTGTACTTTTGGGAGTTGATGATGATTTGGCAATTAGAATTAATGGTCGCGCGGACGTTCAATAATCGATATTATTTTGTGTTTTTGCCAAATTGCGGTCTGTGCAGAAGGCTTTGAATTCATTAATGAGAGTGACGTAAAACTCCAAGAAAAGCAAGAACGAAGTATGCAGAAGCATACGCTTCTTGTTTGTTTTTGTTGTACTTTTGGGAGTTGATGATGATTTGGCAATTAGAATTAATGGTCGCGCGGACGTTCAATAATCGATATTATTTTGTGTTTTTGCGAAATTACGGTCTGTGCAGATTGAAGGCTTTGAATTCATTAATGAGAGTGACCTAAAACTCCAAGAAAAGCAAGAACGAAGTATGCAGAATCAGTTAAAAATGGTTGGTTTTCTTAAGATTTTATGCTATCTGACAACAGAAGTAAATCGCCTGTATCGATCTTCAACTTCTTCTTCTTTTTCTCCTTCTTCTTCTTCTTCTTCGTGTTCTTGTTTGTTTTTTACAATCTCCTCATTATTTTCCTATTCTACTTCTTCTTGTTTTGTAGTCATTAATTATTATTGTTGCCGTTGTTCTTCTTCTGCTACCATAAAAAGAAAAGCCATACTTCTTTGACATTTTTTCAGATGACAAATGTTGATATAACGCCTCCCAGGTCGTGCAGTTGTACATTTATGTATTTACAAATAGTAGCCTCTCTCTCTCTATAATATATATATATTTATTTATTTATATACATACATACATACATACATCTTGTTCGATGATATGGCCCTTCTGACATCTCATTTCACTTGAAAATAATGACTAAAAGTTTCCTTACCCCTGCCTTGGCGACGAATGAAAAAAAGGAAAGAAGGAAAGGAAAAATAAAAATAAAACATAGTGTTATATATACTCTGAATTAATATACTCTAATATACTCTAATTAATCATTAAGGCACATAATTCAGTTTTTTAAAGCAAGTTTAAGTTTACATTGACAGAATGGCTGACATGAGACAAGGGGTGGTATTCTGATAGCCATGATTAATTAAACCACAATTTTATTGAGTGCCAGTTGTCAACTGATTAATTCCTGCTACACAAAACTTGTCACACAGTTATTACAATTGCCATGAACATTGAAGAAATATTATGAAGCCCAGCTTTCCACGGAAGTGTGATTTCAAATTCTATTTCAGACTAGGGTTATCAGAATACCACCTAAAATGTCTAGAATAATAATTAGACTGACATATAGGGGTGAATGCTTCGTTGATTTGTTGATCGATTGAATGGCAGACTGACTGACAGACTAACTGACAGGCAGAAAGTCTGAAAGACAAAAAAAATCTGACAGACAAAATCTCTGACAGACAAAAACAAGTCTGTCAGACAAAAATCTGACAGACAAAATGTCTGACAGACATGAAATCTGACAGACAAAATATCTGACAAACTGACGGATAAAATGATTGACAGATAAATAGATAAATATCTGACAGACTTTCTTACTGACTAACCTATTCATTGATTTGGTTATTGCTTCGTTGATTTGTTTAATTTATTGATCGATTGACTGGCAGACTGGCTGAAAGACTAACAGGCAGATAGTCTGACAAACATAATGTCTGAGAGACAAAAAAATCTGACTGATAAAATGTCTGACAGATGACAAACAGATAAAATATCTGACAGTCTGACTTACAGATAGAGAGACAGGGGTTGATTGCTTTGTTGATTCGTTAGTGGATATATTGATTGACTAACAGACTGGCTTGCTGACTGACAGAATGGCTGACAAACAGAATGACTAACAGATAACATGACTAACTTATTGGTATACTGATTGATTACTGATTGATGTACATGGTCAATGCTACTTGCATTCTATCTTTGTTCACATTTGCATTTATCACTTCAATTAATAAACTTCATGATATAATTAGTAAATACAAATTTATTTATATTTTGTTCTATTAATTCATTTGCAATCAATAAATTGGGGTTATTGTCAAACCCGCAAACCTTTCATATTTTTTTCATGTATCGCTCATTATTCAATTATTTATAAAATTTAGCTTCTAGGTCTAACTCTAGAAATTTCAGCACACGCTTCGCTCTCACAAGATAATCGAATCTTGTGATGGATTTTGACATAATGTTTAGAAAAAGTTATTTTACCCTTTTCGCATTCCATTTTCTTTCTTTACCCTTTTTTTTCTTGGTGGTTAATCTTTGTTTGCCCCATCCCATCTGTAAGCCAATGTGACCCTTTGATTTCTCGTAATATTGATGTTTTGTTTTTTTCAACTTGAATATGAAACAAATTATAGAGGCCAATGCAAACCGCCAGTCGATTTTACATGATTTCAGTGATGCATTTGCCTTCTGCTCATAAATATTATCATTGATCAAAATGAAGTCCAAACAAGAAGCATGGAGTTTCTTCAAAACGATGCTGACAATCACTGCTAACCCATAAACAATACGCCGAGTGTTCATTCACAATAGGTCCATGTGGTATATGCACTGAGGCGAATGAGCACACAATGGCGGGAAATTTTGAAAAGCTGATGGGCAGCCGAAAGTGAATGTCTTTTGTCGACGGGAATGCAAGCCACGTGACAACAGTAATGGCGTATGAGAAGGCGCCACAACGACCATGAGGACGGCAAATCTATAAACAGCGGAAATGTGTTCTCAAATAATTGGACATCAGACAGATTTTTTTCTCCTGATATTACTACATTCATGGGAGGAATAGACGGAAACTGCAGTGATTTTAAACATGATTTTGGTGATGACAAGGTAGGTGAAATCATTATCTAAATATTCTCCAAGGCAAGGAAGGAGCTAATGTCAAATCTTGCCACTCATTCTATGAACAAGGTTATGATATAACCTTGTTCTCTGTTACTCCTCCCTGTGTGGTGAAATAAGGTTGGCAATGTTTGGCTCATTTTCTCTTTTCCTTTGAGACAAATGCTTGATTTTTTTTACACTGTCAAGTTTTAGTACAGCTATTCATCATATAACTTGGCTATTAAGTAAATTTGAATCTTTAAATTATTTTTTCTTAAATAAAAATAGAGATCGAAAAACCAAAATTGTAGTGCCATATTACTTTCCACTAGTAGAGGGCGTAAACAAAAATATGCCCAAAATTCAACTATTCGAGCGCTCTGGTGAATAAAAAAATTACCCCCAAGTTACTAATGATAAATAAATTGCAACTGTATGGAAACTAGTATTTTTGGTCACAAAAGTGATATTTTAATCATTTTCTAAAGTTTGTGTTGTGTACAGTATTGGCACACCATAGCACTGGCGTAAATCCCGGGGGGATGGGGGGATATATCCCCCCCCCCCATTTTTCGAGGAGGGGGGGATGGCCTGTACAAACACCCCCCCCCCACTTTTTACGAAAGAAATGAAAAAAAAATCACAAGAGATAATTTTTTTTTTGGTGAAAATTCTTCCTGAAATACCGCTTAACAAATAAAACAATATTATTGAATCGTAAAATGCAAATAAAGAGCCAGTTCACCATTTCCAAACGAAATACTTATGTCCTTATTATAACATTGAAGAGAAACTCCCGTTTCTTCCAATTCATCAATGTTGGGGTCTTTGGGAAGGGATTAAGATGGAATGTCAATTCTTTTTTAATGTAATCTGTAATAACACCATTAAACCATCATGGGGTAAAAAAGATAATAATATTGGAGGGGTATTTGCCATATGGACATACATGCCCCCCCCCCCCATCGGCTGACAAAAAAAAACGGGAAAAGGGGGAAAGGAGAAAAGAGGGAGAAAGGAAGAGAAGCGTATAGTGGGAAAGAAGAAAGTATTATTCATTTTAATGTTATATTATAATTATGTTATGTAACATTACATAAGAAACATTTTAATCATTACTTCATGAAACATAATTTGCCCAGGGCCTATGTCTTCATTGTTTCTGGTGCTTGCATTGTCTGTTAACGAGATATATAAATCCTGTTGTACTGAAACATCCCGTTTTCAAGTCAATATAAACCAAATATATTTCCTAGCACTTTAGTTATTATTGTTTTATGTAGTGACATATGCTTCTTTTTCATGACTCAAAAAGTGATTGCCCCATGTTAAGGTCTTCGTATATATGAAACATTTCCTGTCCGTGATTACGTTCGCATTAGTGGATTGGTGAGATATGTCTGCTGTTCATGAATTCCTAAAATCAGTCCTTAAAATGTCCCTTCTTCTGATCTGAATATCAAAAATTTTCAGCTCGCGCTTCGCGCTCGCATCATTTGGATATTGAAATACGTATGGTCCTAGTTAATTCCTACAAAGAAACCTTAAAACGCCCCACTTCAGGTCTGAATTATCTAAATTTTCAGCTCGCGCTTCGCGCTCGCAATATTTGATTAGTGAGATGCGTATGATAATCATGATTGCAATGACTACAAAGTGTTTCATGTGTTCAGATGTAATTCTTATAAACCAGCAAGCGCTTGGCACTCGCATTAGATGACTATGGTGAGATATGCATACTCTTAATGGATTCCTAAAATATATTCCTCAAAATCTCGCTGTTTGGGGTAAAAATATACGAAAACTTCAGCTCGCGCTTCGCGCTCGTATTGTTTAGCGAGACGGGTACCTATCATGATTACACAAATTTGATTATAATGTCTCTTTTTAGGTGTGAATATAAAAAAAAATCAGCTCGCGCTTCGCGCTCGCATTATTTGATCAGTGAGATGCATATCCCTTTAATGACATTGTCCAGAAAATGTCTCTATTAGGTCAGTATAACTGACAACTGAGCGCGCTCACTCAGTGATTCAAACATTTTGCTGGTGCCCCCCTCCCCAATGCCGTGACCCACGGTACGCCACTGTGGACATATCAATGACAATTCCTTGCATATCTAAAAACATGATTGCAAAAAAAAAAAGCAAAAATATTTCAGTCACCCCCCCCCCCACCCATCAACACGGATTTACGCCAGTGCACCATAGTCCTACCTGTAGATTCCCCACAGGCAGAAAAGAAATGAACCCTTGAGTGAAATCTTGCTTGTTCTGTTGTCCACATAATGCACTCATTCAATCATGGGCGTCAATCCAAACTTGAGCATTATAGCAACATGCAAGCATGTCACTTTTATAGGTATACTTTCCAGATCCATTACACTTTCGTCATACTCCACCGCTACATGTACCGTATGTCACAGGGGCGGATCCAGCCTTCGCCAATAGGGGGGGGGGCCGGAATTTTTTTCACCCTCATTTTCCCCGATCGGCCGCTCGAAGTTAATTTTTGTTTGTTTCTTTGAAGGGGTAATATATTTATATATATAATATCATAAGCCTTATTAAAAAAGTGTGAGCTTTTGGTTTATTTTATGTATTTTGTTTTAAAATTCAAATATTTTGGGCAATGTTTATGATCCTAAACGAGATGTGTATCTAACTAAATAATTGCTGCGAGCGCGAAACGCGAGCAGAAATTTTTAATATACGTTTTCATCTGATAAATAAGGATCTGTTACCGGCAGCTTGTTAGCCATGAAGACGTTACATATTTCAAATATCAAATAATGCGAAGCGCGAGCTGAAAATTTTGACATTTTTACCTGAAGAATGAAAAAGGTTAAGTATATAACTAAATAATTAATGCGAGCGCGAAGCGCGAGCTGAAAAATTCGAGATTCAAACCTAAAAATTGGACACTCTATTCATATTTTGTAAATCATGAAAATGATGAGTAATTGAAAATCGGCTTCCTACATTAATAATGCGAGCGCAAAGCGCGAGCACAACTTGTTTTATTTATTTTTGATATACGCTTTGATCTGATCTGTTAACGGCTGCGTGTTAGCCATGATGACGTTACATATTTTAACTACCAAATAATGCGAGCGCGAAGCGCGAGCTGGAAATTTTGACATTTCTACCTCAAGAATGGAAATTCTAAGCACTTTTTGTAATCGTGAAAAGGATAAGTATATAACTAAACAATTGATGCGAGCGCGAAGCGCGAGCGGAAAAATTCCAGACACTCTATTCATGATTTGTAAATCATGAAAATGAGTAATTGGAAATTTTCCTACATTAATAATGCGAGCGCAAAACGCGAGCAGACAATTTTTTATATTGTGATCTGAAACTGGATAATGATTTAAGTAGAGAACAAGCTGCGTATCTAAATAAACGCGTGTTTCAGATTTCGACCTAGAACATGTAGAATTAGGGTAATTTAAATACATTTCTTTTCATGAAAATCAATAAAGCGAGCGCAAAGCGCGAGCTAAAAATATGTGATATTCCGCTCTGAAAAGGGTCAATTTAAGCTCTGTTTTTCAAGCACTTTGTGGGAAAATTGTGAGGTGGATATGGATCACAGTTAAAAAGAGCTGATAAGTTTCATTATTATTACTTTGAGTTTTGACATAGGACCGGTACATTATGTCATCATATGAAAATGATGACTATCTTCCTATTTCTCTTCCTAAGCATGAGAGCGCGAAATCTCTTAATATCATGGCCTGAAAACTTGACATTTAAAGCATTTTTGTAATTATGAATAAGATGCATGAGTTGATATATTTCAACAATCAATGCGAGCGGAAATCGCGAGCCGAAATTTCTGATAAACTGCATGTGATCAAATGAGGATTTTAAGTAGTTTGTTTTAGAAATAATATTGAGATAAACATAACTCACCAATCAAAATGCGAGCATGCAGCGCTGGCTGATACGTTTTCACAATCTGACCTGAATAGGGATATTTTGATAACTTTATGGAATACAGAAAATAATAGGTACCTGACAAATCAAATTTTGCGAGCGCGAAGCGCAAGCAGAAAATGTTAATATTCAGACCATAAAACAAAAATTTTTACAGAACACTTACAAAAAATCAAATTTGCAAATCAAACGAAATAATGAAAGTTAAATTTTCGAGCTGAAATATGTTTTGTATATTGACTGCAAGATTTGATATTTAAGCTCCATATTGAGCAAGATATGTAAATCACCTAAAAGGCGATGTGAGCGCGAAGCGCGAGCAAAAATTTTATATCCCGGCATGAAAGATTTTTTATTATTACTTTCCAAGTCTTCCCCTTATCTTATTCACTCGTATTCCTCCATTTATGTTTCCCTTTCTTTTTTTCTCCTCTATTTTCCCTTCTTCTTCTCTTTTTTTCTTTCTTTCCCTTTTTTTCTTTTTTTTGCTCCGCCAATAGGGGGGGGGGGGGGGGGCGGGCACCTCGGGCCCCCCTAGATCCGCCTATGCTGTCATGCCGTGCATACCCACATGAAAAAAACCCACCACGCACGTGCGGGTCTCCATGTGGGTGATCGCGTGTACCCCGGAGTCGTACGTACAGGAACGGCTCATAGACGGCTAGCTGCGCTGCTTTTGAATGCGAATTTACCCACCGTTAATTGCATCGAAAAGTTACATGACAGTTGGTTTTTTTCTTTATATTTTTTAAGGGGAATCAACTCTCATTTCCTTGAGAGAAGGTATGCACATATCCCCCTCCCAGATGGTCACACTTCTTTTGTGACAAAAACAAGGGGGGGACATTTGATATTGTGTCCCCCCCTGAAAAAATCATGGGGGGGACACGTCCCCCCCCCCGTCCCCCACCGATTGACGCCCATGCATTCAATGAACATTCACGCGAGTATAAAAATCGCAAAAATCACGGGTAAATTTGACACTTTTTACCAGCCTATAATCTGTGTAGTGAGTGGAAATAGGGTTCATATTCACCATATCATGAAAATACATTTGTGGCAATATTCAGGGTTGTGAAACGTGACAAAATGCTTGTTTCAGTAGTGTAATCTGAAGTCGAAGCGTGATTTCTTGTTTAGGGTCCCTTTTTTAAACTGGTAGTGTCCAACTTGTGATGACAAGCGACCCCCTGGGAAATGTTCAAAACGGTGATAAAACTTTTGCAACCTTTTAAAAATGGTTCAATGCAATCCACTTGTTCCAACCCTTTTATCAATGACGAGAAAACATAGAATGTGTTGTTGATGTTTGTCAATATCAATTAAAATGCGTATGTCAGTTAACATGCAAATTTTAAGAAAATCTAACAAGATTGAAAATAACTTCACTGACATATGGCACAACCTCGTTGCAAAATGACAAACTGTCAGTCATGGGTCATCGATCGGGGGGGGGGGGGGGTATATCGCCTCCAAGTTTTCAGGTGGGGATAGCCTGTGTAAGCATCCCCCAATAAATTAAAGTCGAAGATCATATTTTAATATGATATGATGAAGAATCATAAAGTATAATCACGATGATACTAATAAATTATTATTATCATAATCGTTATTATAATAATCATATTAATAATTATTATTATTATTATCATCATTATCAATATTATTATCTTAATAATGACATTGATGATTATTATGATGATGGTTGTGATAGTTTATCATATTTGGGTTTTTACATATATAAGGGACAAAATGGGCATCAATCACGCAAGGGGAATATCCCCTTTCAAGTGGTGGTGGCGATCAAAAATAATATTTATTATGAATCATATGACAAGCATCACCATGATACGAAGAGTACATGTATATGCTGACGGTTCGTAATGGTGATATTGGTTGTTGTATACATGCATTTTTTTCTCTGAATTTACTTATTTATTGAATAAAACCATTCCTTACAGATATTGTTAGAAACAGATCGATACAGTAATGGAAACAAATCTAGGACAAAATAGAATAGCATTTTCATACATGACATTATCGCTTGGGGTGCATCCGCGCGCCCTTTTGAATGTCACTTCATTTTTTTGTATTCTTTATCCCGGTTTATGTTGCAAAATAAGTGGAGAACATATACATTTGTACATGTAAAAGAAATGAGAATTGAAATTCAAAAGAATGCATAAAGGGTTAATTACCTCTAAAACCGATAAGATTCCTCAAAATGGCTAAAATTTTCAGGTGAAAATAAAAAAGCTCAGGATTCGGGCTCACATTGATCTAGCATGTTGTTGTTGTTGTTCTTGTTTTAGCTTATACGGCGCGTGTCATTCAGTAGTGAATATTTGCGCCAGCATAATTTGCGGTAATTTTATTTATAACTTTTCTGTACTTGAATCAATTCAGTAAAAGGAAAGTAGAGCGCTGCATTATTCGCGCAATTTTGGAGAATCACAACAGACTGTCATCACAAATCACTTAACCTCTTTAGATGTATTTTCTGGCTTTCTTGATCAGGTTTCTCAGCTACTGCATGATGCACATGCGTAGTCTTCGGCCCCCCAATACCAGTCAAGGCTGTGTGATGTCTGTTGACGAAATTATCTCCTTCATCCGATTTTCGAAATTCAAAGTTAGCACAAATGGTTAGGTTCGAGACAAAACAAACGTTCTGAGTCTTGTGCAGTTACCGTGCATTGGGTTAATTTTCACATCTCATAGTTTGATCAATAAATCAGATATTTACAAATTGATAAGATCATACAAGTAATGCATTCATATCAACACGTATATAATTATTTTTTCCCAACATGGGTTTATAAGAGTCATCAAACATGAGATTCATACATGAATGGAACTAAATACAACGTTCAATTATTTCAATTAGCAATATGTTAAAACGACTCGAATATACTATGTGAATCTTTGGGTCCTTCTTACGAAGGATACCAAAGCTTTTTGATGCGAGTACTCTGCTGAATTGAGGATTCGCTTTATATCCAATGCACTTTTATTTATTTCAAGTAAGAGCTTTTCCCTTTCTTGTGAGTATTCGGGACATTTTGTGAGATAGTGGAGAGTTGTTTCCGGCACAGCACAGAATGAGCATAGACCTGTTTCATGGTTGTTAACAAGCCGTCTATTCTCGTTAAGATCAATATTGTTCATTCGGAGACAATGTAAAATAGATGTGCTATATCTCTGGTTTAGAACACATTTGAAAGTTTTCGAAACTGATTTTTTTGAATGTCCTTCAAAGGGGATAATGTTTCATCCCATTTTTTTTTGCCATATTTGTGTAAAGTACATTTTAAGAATGCAGTTTGATTCATGCTTACTAATTTTGTTATTTACATAAATTTGGCTGTGCCGTAAACCTTGTTTGGCTGCGATATCCACCACCTCATTGTTCCTGATATCACAATGACTTGGGATCCATTCAAAATACGCTGTTATTCCTTTATTATACAATTATGTATACATTAACAGAATTTCATTCACAAAGTTAGTTTCTTTTTTAGTTTTGATTGCCTCTAGTGCGCTGAGTGAATCACAAAACACTACCACTCCTGTATAAAGACCGGGTAATTGGTTCAACCAATTTAATGCTAGTATCGCTGCAAGCTCTGATCTATAAGACGATGTATTATCTTGGAGTCTCATTGAATGTATATATTTGTAATAGGGTACATGAAATGCTGCTGCTGCTTTTCCAGTTTCAGGAGACTTCGAACCATCAGTGAAGATTTGTAAGAAGTTATACCACTTCTTGTGTATTAATTCAAGACTTGTTTGTTTCTGGAATGTAAAATTGTCACTTTTCGATATATAATCGGATATATCCATGGATATTATTGGTGACCGATAATGCCAATAATGTATAAAAGTATACGAGTACATATCCTCAATTTCATATTAGAGAGGCTCGGGTAATTTCGATATTCTTTCCACGAAAGGCTTCCTCGTGTTCTTGTCAGAGTAAAACTGAAACTGCCAACAGTCTTGAAGATCTTGTTTCAATGGATGGTTTGGTATACTATCTATGCGTTTCTTGAGTCTTACGCTCAGCATTTCACGTCGTATATCGAGGGGCATTTCTCCAAGTTCTACTTGAAGAGTTCGAAGGGAAGTGCCCCTTTTTGCTCCCGTGCATATGGCGAGTGACTGATATTGGCAAGAGTTAAGAATATTTTTAACATTTGTGGTTGCAGAGTCATAAGCCTCACATGAATAATCCATGAGAGATCGAATAATTGCCCGGTAAACGTGAAGTAGTTCTCCAACATTACCACAGAAATTGGCATAAGATAAGCATTTCAAAATGTTAATTCTCTTTTTACATCTTTGAACTACTTCATGTATGTGGGGTCTCCATGTTAGCCTAGAGTCGAAAATAGTACCAAGATATTTGTACTCCTTCCTTGGGGGTTAGGAGGTTGTCCCCCAAATATATCTCGAGATGTGGATCATATCGAGGGGAATGAGAGAAAAGTACGGGAACCGTTTTCTCATAAGAAATCATCATTCCCCAAGAGAAAAACCAATCATGAAGTATATATAGATATTCCTGGAATCCTTTCTTTGGTACCCTCTCTTATATCATTGGCAGATTTCCATATTACACAATCATCAGCATAAAGAAGATTGTGGATGGTTGGTGAAATTGGAATATCATGCACCATAATGTTAAACAATTCAGGACTAAGGCCTTGAGGAATTCCATTATTGGTTTCCATAATGTCAGAAAGATGATCCCCTACTCGAACTTGAATAGTGCGATGTGTAAATAGATTTTTTAAGAAAAGTAGAATGTTTCCTGTAAGACCTAATTTACTTAATTAGACTAAGATTCCTTTTGTCCATAGGGAGTCAAATGCTTTCTTTATGTCTATAAAGATTGCCAATGTTTTAACACCAGTTTTCAAATTCTTTTGAATTTCATTCTCACGATGAACAATGTTATCAATCGTTCCTCGACCTTTGCGGAATCCATTCTGTATAGGAGATAGTAAAACATGTTTTTCAAGGTACATTTGAAGTCGTTTTTTTTTACTATACTTTCCATAATTTTGATGAAACAGGACGTGAGTGCAATGGGTCGATAAGAATCTGTTTTGGATGGGTTTTTGTCCTGCTTTAACATGGGGATAAGTATGGAGTGCTTACATGGCACTGGTATTGTATACCGGTTTCGCAGATCCTATTAATAACAAGTAACATCATATGTTTAAGGGACTCCGGCAGGTGCTCGTACACATGATAACCTATTCCATCTTCTCCTGGGGTTGACTGTTTCTTACCTCGAAGGATACTTTCTAACTCTATCATCTGAAATTGTTCGTTAATTGCTAGAGGCATGTTACCTGTGTTCTTGAAAGGAAGATTTTCAAACTGCCTATTGATCTCTTTATCCGAACTGTCAGCATTGGTAGTTTCTCCAACTTGGACAAAAGATCAAGCAAAAGCATTGGCTTTGTCTGTATCACTGAGAAGCCTTTCTCCATTCTCTAAGAACAATACAGGCATGTTACGCCTTGTTGGATTAGGGACACCTTTCAATCTTTTAACAAAACGCCAAATTTGACCAAGTGGAGTGAAGCGACTCAATTTTAGAGCAGTATAACTGCCAATACTGACGTTTGGCAAGTCGAATTTCTTTTTGAGCTTCGGTTTTCTTTTGCTTATAAGTAATCAGGTTCTCAGTTGATAGACATTTTCTTAATTTATTTTTCGCTTTATTCCTTTCTTTGATTTTTAAGGAACCTTCTTTGTCCACCGTGGGACTGGATTGCGATGCGCCCTTTTCTTAAAGGGTGCCGATTCATTTAGAGACATTGCTAAAATGTCCATAAATCTTTCATAAAGAATGTTAACATCAATAGTATTATTCATATAATATTGTTTATAGTTTTTCTCACATATATTACTGAAAAATTTCCAGTTCATACCTTTCAGGGACCATTTGCAGTGGCGGATCCAGGGGGTGGCGCAGGGGGCGCGCGCCCCCCCTAATATTTGAGCGCCCCCCCCAAAAAAAAAAGTAAAAGAAAGAAAAGGCGCTGCTTGAAAAAATAATAGAGGAAAGAAAAGAAAAGGCGCCGCTTAAAAAAATTATACACTGATATGATATTAGCAACAGTAAGGAAAGACTATCCCCCCGCAAAGCACAATCATATCATCTTCTTTATCTTTTCTTTTAACTACCCTTTTCCCAACAACTTCGCCGGTTAAAAATAATCAGCAGTGCGCTGCCTGCATATAACTGGCGCCAATCAAGAATAACCAGCGCCACCTTAATCTAAATCGGCGCCGGACAAAAATAATCAGCGCCATTTGGTTATAAATCGGCGCCAGTCGAGAAAAATCGGCACTGCCAGAGTCTTAACCGGCGCCGGTCAAGGATAATCTGCGCCACCTAAATCTAAATCGTCACCAGATAAAAATAATTGGCGCCATCTGGTTATACAGTGCGTCCCACAAAAAAAACGAAACCGAGATTTATCGATGATTTATCATAACTAAATCACAAATACAATAGACAAATAACCTACCATTTTAAAGCTTAGAATCTCCTCTTTCATCTGAAATTACTTAGATTATTTTCCATTCACGCATGAGTGAGCAAAAACAATTTGAAAAGGGGATACCAAAAAGTCACTTGGCGGGCCGTATCTGGGTTTTAAAAAGAAAACCCCATTTTTAAAAAGTTCAATATCTGCTCTTTAATTTGATACCTTAATTACAGAAAATTGTCAAGAAATAACAAAGTTCTGATTATTTGAAATTTGAAAGGCTTGAATTTCAATAATTTCAGAAAATGAAGAGGTTTTACAGGCTAGCTACAAACTCACTCGACACTCCGTTTTGTTGACGATCAGCCATGCATGAAGTCTTTTGTTACCGTGCGATAGCTTCTGTGGGAAACCGGTGAAAACACGTTTATTTAATGAAATTATGGAAATACAAGCATTGTTTCGAGGGATCATAACTTTTTTACTTCTTGACCATTTTCTGTGATTAAGGTATCAAAGAAAAGAGCAGATATTGAACTTTTTAGTCATGTGACTTTCTTTTTGAAATTCAGATACCCCCCGCCAAATGAGTTTTTGGCATCCTTTCTTCGAATTGTTTTTGATCACTCATGCATGAATAAGGAATAATCTAAGTAATACCAGATGAAAGAGGAGACTCTAAGCTATACATTGATAGGTCATTTGTCTATTTTATTTATGATGAAGTTATGATAAATCATCGCTAAATCTCGGTTTCGTTTTTTCTGGGACGCACTGTAAATCGGCGTCGGTAAAGAAAAATCGACGCTGCCTGAGTTCTTAACCGGCGCCGATCAAGGATAATCAGCGCCACCTAAATCTAATTCGGGGCCGGACAAGAATAATCAGCGCCATCTGGTTATAAATCGGCGCTGTCAGAGTCTTAACCGGCGCCGATCAAGAATAATCAACTCCACCTAAATCTAAATTGGCGCCGGGCAAGAATAAACGGCGCCATCTGGTTATAAATCGGCGCCGGTAAAGAAAAATCGGCGCTGCCTGAGTTCTTAACCGGCGCCGATCAAGGATAATCGGCGCCACCTGGTTATAAATCGGCGCTGCCTGAGTCTTAACCGGCGCCGATCAAGAATAATCAGCTCCACCTAAATCTAAATCGGCGCCGGACAAGAATAATCAGCACCACCTGGTTAAAAATCGGCGCCAGTCAAGAATAATCGGCGTCTCCTGGTTCTAAATCGGCGCCAGTCGATTATGAATTGCCGCTGCCTGAATCTTACGTGACGTTGGTAAAAAGAATCAGCACTACTTGTTCTAAATCGGCGCCGGTCAAGAATAGTCAGCGTCCCCTGGTTCCAATAAATAGGCGCCGGTAAAATAATAGAGAAGGGCCTATTGCCAACCAAATCTAGATCGGCGCCGGTCAAGAATGATCAGCGGCACCTGGATATACATTTTATTGTTGAATGGTCATAACAAAGCTTATCGCATGCACTTACAGAGTGGACTGGGGCGGGGCAGTTGCCCACAGATGTCATGAAATCTTTAATTTACTAAAAAAATCCCAGAATCATACAAAAGCGTAGAGCAAATCCTTTAATTTTGATCTTATTTTCCAATGCTTTAATAAAAAAGGTCAGTCACTTTCTTTACACATTCCACATTGTGCCACCTCTATTACCTTTAGTGTAAGACAGCTACTATAGTGTTTTATAAACCTCTCTTTAAGAATGTCGAATAATCCGTTCCTCTGATTGGTCAAAACTGAGGTCATGTAAACGACCATGCCTTCAAAACAACAAATTAAGGTGGTAACCAAGGGCAACGGGCATAGTTAACAAGATTTCTGCCCGTTGCCCCCTGACCCGCCCCTTAACGACGGGCATGGCAAAATTTGGCCGAGATCCCCATTTGATTGCATGCAAAATGTTGCTTTCTGCGGTGATTGCGGATACCATAAATATCCGCGCGATTTGATCGGAAGTTTTTAGACAATTCGCGCATTTACGCGCTTATAGCGCTAGTGCGCGCAACGGATATGTCACATCGATGGAAAGATGCCGATCTTTGTCTTTTGCTTGTTGATTCCTGTTAAAATATATGGCATTATTTAAAAGAAGACTAACTTATTAAGGACATAACGGATGTATCAATCATCAAGTCTTGTTGCAGTTTTTCATTGAAATGCATGCTCGCAAAAGGTGAGTCGAATGAAAAGATATTAATACCGTACGGTCACTGCACTTTCTAATCAAAGTTAGATTTATAAGTAACGACATGGTTAGGTCGCGAAATCTACCGTTAGCTTTTATAGGAGTTAAGAGTAGATTCAAGATCTAAGTTAGATCTAATTAACGCTAGGCCTAATGTTCCGTTTAATCTTACTTTGGATTTGACGAAGCCGAGATCTAACGTTCATGACGTCGGTTAGATCTAACTTAGACTGTAACGTAAATGGAGATTTAACGTTAAGTCAGTAAACTTAACTTGGGCAGTTGGGGTAGCCTAGTTCAGACCCTAATTTGGTTACTAAATAGGCCTAGTGGCAGTACTCAGTAGATCTAATTGGTATGGTATGGAATGCTTTACTTTAAGTTTAGTATTCGACTTCGAGACCTAACGTCAGGGACAGGGCTAAGTTAGGGCCTAACGTTAGGCCTAATGTAATGTTAGCCTGTGGCTTAGGGCTTTTAGGCCTAAAACTTGTTTAAGATCTAGATCTAGCGTTAATTCGGTTCATAAAATATATATGGACTGCTTTTATATTCGAGACATGGTTGTTTCTTTCGGCTCGCGGGTACCGCATCGGCCAGACCATGCCCTCGGGCAAAGCCCTCGGGCATAGTCGCGCTGCGGCCCCCTTGAGCCTCTAGAAACAACCATGCCTCTCAAAGCAGTCCATATATCTATATTATGAAGATGATTCGATATATTTTAGTCCAAAACTTTGCTAAAACCCGTTGCTAGTACCGGGAGTGTATAATTACGCAGCCAGTCGTATATAGAGATTGAGCTACACAACTCGTTCTTTATAATTTAAAATCGTGCTCAAATTATCCGCTTCTCAGATTGGAATATAAAAATTTTCAGCTCGCGCTTTGCGCTCGCATCATTTCTGTAGCAAACCCCATACTTTTCATGATTAAATAGGTGAATAGAATGTCCAATTTTCAGTTTTAAACGTCTAAAGAACACCCGCTTCGATTTGCAATAATCTTTTGCTGGATATAATCTTGTTCTTTATTACAAACGTCCATTAAACTGTCATTTTTTTCAGATCGAAATATCAAAATTTTAAGCTCGCGCTTTGCGCTCGCATCTATTATTTTTTTAGATACCCATCTTAATCATTGGTACCCAAAATGCATAGAATATCAGGCTTTCTGGTCAGAATATAAAGAAATTTCAGCTCGCCCTCGGCACTCGCATTATCTGTGTAGTAAGATATGTACCTCCTCATGATTTACTACAAACAGTCCTAAACAGGCACCTTTTTCCTGTTTTCAGGTCAGTATACTAAAAAAAAAATTCAGCTCGCGCTTCGCGCTCGCATTAATTTGTTGGTGAGATATGTGTCTCTATCTTATGAGTCATATAAATATATATATATATATATATATATATATATATATATATATATATATATGCATGTGTGTTTGTGTGAGTTTTTTTTTGTGTGATATCGAGCGCCTTTGGAAAGTTGATTCATGATTTTTAAAATCGCACATAAAATGCATAATTTGTGTTACTTTTTGCTTGTATCTTTCTTTAATAAGTTTTTCAATCTCTCTTTATATATGTTTTAGAAAGATTATATGTTTAAATTGATGTGTATTTTCTGTTATGAGATATGTTTCAGTGGACTTCAGGGAATGGTCGTACGCAGCAAGGGGGAAGGGGGGGGGGGGCAAATTCGCGATCTGCTGTTGTGAAAAACATTTTGTTTCCTTAACATTTCATGAAAACTATGAAAAATGTGCAAATGTGAGATGTGCACCAAATGTTCAAGTCTTGCCCCTCCCCCGGAAATATTATCTGCGTGTGGTCATGCACAATGGCATGACTGGAAATCCTACATTTTGAAAAGAGCATTTGACAGGGTCAGACTCTACCCCTTTTTCAACATTTTCTTTTATGGCGCCGGTGAAGTGCAAAAATATGTGCGCCGCTCGGCAATGCGCCCCCCCCCCCCCCTTTCGCCAAAAGCTGGATCCGCCTATGATTTGTATTTAGTCTCTATGACTTCGTCTTGTTTCGAGATCTGTTTACCGGAAAGTGATCACTTCCAAATTTGTCAGGAAGGGTGTACCACTGACAGTTCATAGCTAAGGAAGTGGAGATAATATGTAGATCTACACATGAGGTTTTTCCTGTTACAGGATTCAATCTTGTACCTGAGCCATCATTAAGAACCATGAAATCATGATGCATAAGAAAGTCTTCTATCAGGAGTCCATTGTTATCTGTTGTATCGCTTCCCCAAAGTGTATTGTGGGAGTTAAAGTCCCCTAATAATAACAATTTCGTAGTGTCCTTAACATGGCGCAATAAAGTATTTAGAATGTTTTCGTCTATTCTCTTACAAGGATTATAATAATTGACAACGGATAAAGTAAAATTATGCATATATAAATTTATCAATTGTATTTCTATATCTGCGTGCAGTGGCGTACCGTGGGTCACGGCATTGGGGGGGGGCACCAGCAAAAAATTTGAGTCACTTAGTGAGCGCGCGAAGCGCGCTCAGATGTCAGGTATACTGACCTAATAGAGACATTTTGAGGAAGCACTTGTAGTCATTGTAATCATGAATAACATACGCATCTCAATAATCAAATAATGCGAGCGCGAAGCGCTAACTGAAAATTTTTGATATTCAGACCTAAAAAGGGACTTTACAATCGAGTTTTTGTGATCATGATACGTACCTGTCTCGCTAGACAATTCGAGTGCGAAGCGCGAGCCGAATTTTTTTGTATATATTGATCCCAAACAGGGAGATCTTAAGGACTATATTTTAGGAATCTCTTAATAGTATACATATCTCACCATAGTCATCTAATGCGAGTGCCAAGCGCTTGCTGATTTTGTTAGAATTACATTTAAACACATATGAAACACTTGTAGTCATTGTAATCATGATTATCATACGCATATCACTAATCAAATATTGCTAGCGCGAAGAGCGAGCTGAAAATTTAGATAATTCAGACCTGAAGCGGGGCAGTCTAAGGCTTGTTTGTAGGAATTTATTAAGACCATACGTATTTCACTAACCACATGATGCGAGCGCGAACTGAAAATTTTGGATATTTAGATCAGAAAAAGGGACATTTCAAGGACTGATTTTAGGAATTCATGGAGAGCAGACATATCTCACCAATCCACTGAAGCGAACGAAATCACGGACAGGAAATGTTTTATATTAAGACCTTAACATGGGGCAATCACTTTAAGTAGTCATGAAAAAGAACCATATGTCACTATATACATGTAAAACAATAATATATTTGGTGTATATTGACTTGAAAACGGGAGGTTTTCGTACAACAGGTTTATATATCTCTTTAAACAGACAATGCGAGCACCAGGAACAATGAAGACATGGACCCTGAGCAAATTATGTTTCATAAAGTTATGATAAAAATGTTTCCTATGTAAAATAACATAACATGATTGTAATACAATATACAATTATAATGAATAATAATTTCTTCTTTCCCACTACGTTCTTCTTCCTTTCTCCCTCTTTTTCTCCTTTTCCCCGTTTTTTTTTTTTTTTTTGGTCAGCCGATTGGGGGGGGGGGGGCACGTGCCCCCCATGCCCCCCCCCCCGTAGTTACGCCACTGTCTGCGTGTATTGTAGGATAATCGTAGTGAACAGAGTCGTGAACATATAATGCACATCCACCATCTCGCTGCTTATCTCTATTTCTAGTGAAGCAGCTATAATTCGGGATGTGGAGTATATGTTCCTCTGAAAACCACGTTTCTTGAATGCAGATGAGGTGGAAAGGTGTATCCTTATCTTGTTCTTTTGTATTTTATTATATGAAATTAGGTTTATTCAAATTTTTTCCTCCAAGAACTAGAAAAATTGGATTTACAACTGATTTAGTGCGTTAGATATTTATTGCTGCAGCTTATTTCATTATAAGGGAGACATACTTTTCACACAAGTATGAAATAATGAAAAAATTATGATTTTATGTAATAACATAAGAAAACGGAAAGTGGAGATGTGACATCATCAGCCCACCTAATGAATATTCATGACGACCGTTTTCACAAAATATTGCTCAACTTTAAACTTCAATAACTTAATTATTTGTTGTCCAATTTTGATGAAATTTTTAGCATTTTGCTCAGTGAATTCTACTCTATGTATTAAGATATAAATATTTTCAGCCCGGACCATCCCTTTAACTCATCACCGTGTCCAATCATACTTTGTGCATTCCATTGTAGGACTAAAAGTGCAGTCATAAATGAATTAATTAGCTCGCTCTTGATGAATTGGTAGCCATAAGTTTTTCAACAGAGGACTCAATGAGAGTTACAACTTCGGCCTCTGAGTGTTCTTTGAAGAAAATCATAAACAATTTTACAAAGAAAGTAATTAGATCCTCATTGGATGCTGACATCAAGAAATTCTCTTTTGCCAGGGGGTTGGCCTATATCTATTAGTTTCAACCTGTTTCACTTTATTTCCTACTAGGGTTGGGCCAGGGAGATCTGCTTGTGCGGATTCATGAATTGAAGTTGAATCATCATGAATTTCAGCCTCGATTGTTATCTCGTTCGGTCGACTTTCCTTGCTTCCAATGTGTTTTTGAGCACTTTTGGAGTTAGGTTTGACAGCCTGTGCATATGAGGGCGCGCTATCATTATTAGCAAGATTTTTGTCATTTTGCATCCCATTGTATTTTTTGAGCGCCTGTGCATAGTTTATTTTATTGACAACCTTAATCTTTAAGATTTCTTTTGCCTTAATTGCTTCTTCACATCCTCTAAAGGCGGCTGAGTGGTTACCTCCACAATTAACACAATTTCGCTCTTCCTTGCGATTGCATTCCTCAAATGGATGTTCACCTCCACACCGAACGCATCTAAGTTTTTTGGCGACAATTAGCTATTGTATGTCCAAATCGTTGACATTGGAAGCAACGAATAAGTCGGGGGATGTACTGTTTTACTTCTTTTTGCTGATAACACAAGGCAATCTCTTTTGGTAGAGTTTTCACCTTTTCGAAGGAAATGATTAAGCTACGAGTAGGGTAATTTGTTACTTCGTTGTTTGCATTATTAGGCCTATTATTTCCCATTCTCATAATTCTCTTTACATTTACTACATGTTGTGATTTCAACTCAGCGAGTAATTCTTCCTCTGACATTTCCGTGGGGACAGTGGCGTAACTACGGGGGGGGGGCATGGGGGGCACGTGTCCCCCCCCCCCCATCGGCTGGCCAAAAAAAAAAAAAAAAAAAAAAGCGGGGAAAAGGAGAAAAAGAGGGAGAAAGGAAGAGAAACATAGTGGGGAAAGAAGAAATTATTGTTCATTAAAATGTTATTATATTATATTATATTATATTATATTATATTATATTATATTATATTATATTATATTATATTATATTATATTATATTATATTATATATTATATTATGTTAAATTATATAAGAAGCATTTTTTCATAACGTTATGAAACATTATTTGCTCAGGGCCTATGTCTTCATTGTTCCTGGTGCTCGCATGGACTGTTTAACGGGATATATAATCATGTTGTACTAAAACCTCGCGTTTTCAAATCAATATACACCAAATATATTTCTTCGCAATTTGAGTTATTATTGTTTTATGTGGTGACATTTGCTTCTTTTTCATGACTACTTAAAGTGCTTGCCTTTTTTATGGTCTTAATATAAAACATTTCCTGTCCGTGCTAACGTTCGCATTAGTTGATTGGTGAGATGTCTGCTCTTCATGAATTCCTAAAATCAAATATTTTCAGCTCGCGCTTCGCGCTCGCATCATTTGGTTAGTGAAATACGTAAGGTCTTAGTGAATTCCTACAAACAAACCTTAGAATGCCCCTCTTCAGGTGTGAATTTCAAAAAATTTCAGCTCGCGCTTCACGCTCGCAGTATTTGATTAGTGAGATGTGCATGATAATCATGATTACAATGACTACAAAAAGTGCTTCATGTGTTTAGATGTAATTCTAACGAAATCAGCAAAGGATGGCACTAGCATTAGATGACTATGCTGAGATATTTATAGTCTAAATGGATTCCTAAAATATAGTCCTTAAAATATCCCTGTTTGGGTCAACATATACAAAAATTTCAGCTCGCGCTTCGCGCTCGCATTGTTTGTTTAGCGAGACAGATCATGATTACAAAAAATTTGCTTATAATGTCCTTTTTCAGGTCTGAATATAAAAAATTTTCAGCTCGCGCTTCGCGCTCGCATTATCTAATCAGTGAGATACATATATGTTTAATGGCACTGCATGTCCTTAAAATGTCTCTATTAGGTCAGTTTACCTTCGCGCGCTCCCTAAGTGACTCGAAATTTTTGCTGGTGCCCCCCCCCCCCAATGCCGTGACCCACGGTACGCCACTGCGTGGGGATGTCAGCGATAACACCTTTTAGCGTGATTGTTCTATCAATGGCTTTAACCGGTATGTTACCAATATCTTCATGTAATGTAGTAACTTATACTATCTAGTATTTACACACTTGATAAGAATGCCTGACCTAAAAAAATTCATGTTAGCAGGTGCTGATCCAGAACAATTATGGATTGCATTCGCAACTGTCCGCATTTTAACATTTCTCAGTGACCTTTCTTTGGCAATGGGCATAATTAATACCGTCATGTTATTATGGTTGGAGGAGGCAGTTGGAGTTTGAAAAACTGATTGGTCATTTCCATCCGAAGAAGAGTCTCCACGGCATGGCGATAAATTCTCTATATATTCTGGCAACTGCCTTCTCTCACTTTTCTCTTTTTTCTTCTTACTGTTTTGTCATTATTGACAGACCAATTATCTCCCCCACTATTTTGACCAATGTGATCGGAATCCATCATCAATGACGACGTGTCGGTCATAATGACCACGCGCCGAAGTGGCGGAAAAATCAAATGTGTGTTAGTTGTGCATGAAACTAAGTTGCAAGACCCAGAAAGTTTGCTTACCGAGACCTTTGACAAATCCCAATAGTATTCCAATGTATGTATCTATCAGACAAGCACGTATGTCCAGTAAATAAATCCAGAAAATCCTAAATAAATCAGAGATATAGATTGAAAAAAAAATCAAGAGAAGCCCGCAGCCATGACCTGCCTCCTCCGCCCATGGGATATGGTAGAAGTACTACATGTACGTAGTACCCTTAGTCTTCATGTAGAAATAAAGCTAACTTGTACTTAAAACTCTAATGTTAAGGACTACCCCCGGCGGCGTACAGATGTGGGGCTTGGGGACCATGGAAGATTTTTTTTAAATAATATGTCAAAATCTATTACAATATTAGATTTTTTGCATTGAAAGAAAAAAATCAATGCTGCCTTTTACATTCTGTCTGGCCTCTCAGAATTCTAGACTCATTATTCAATTAACAAAAGTTGGGTCGGTCATCCCATGGCCGTACGCGGAGCGGGGGAGTTGGCAGAGGGGCAGCTACCCCACCCCGCGGAAGTTTTTAAAATACTGAAAAAAATCACAACATTAACCAGAAGTGTGCACGAAATCCTTCCAAATCACTTTACAAAATGCAAAAGCGCCTAGTGACAAGTTTGGTCGCCGCGGCTTCGCTCCCTTTCGAGTTTCTTTGAAAATGTATACCCTCCCCCGGAAGAAAATCTGCGTACGGCCATGGTCACCCCCCCCCCCCCATCCGCCCACCATAAACACCGATCGACACCCATGGTATCAGAAGATTTTATTTTATATTATATATATTTTATAATATATGTAGAAGTTAAAGTACATATTAAATTTTCATCATTGAAAGTGGGTGTCTTTTTAAAATGAATTATTTCATATATAGGTTTACAATTATTGTCACTTTGCCAGTAGTGTACTACAGGAAACTTCGAATTCGATTTACTGCTGAGATGATATTAATTAGATCCACGGTTGTCATAATGGCAAACTTACTCGATTGTAATTATATATGAAACGAACCTAGGAAGATATAGGAAGATTATGCGAAGTACTTATAAAGGCCAAGTCCACCACATAAAAAAAAATGATTTTAATAAATAAAGAAATAAAAGAAAAAATTATTAAATTCAGATTTGAGCTTTAGAAAACTGACATTTTTAAGTTTCGCTTGATTTCAAGTAAACAGTTCAATGCATATCATGGTTAGTATGCAAATGAGGGAACCAACTTCACCATTCTTTATTTCTTTGAAAATCTTAATGTATTTTTTTCTTGAAGTATCGACATATGATAAATCCAATATCAGCGGCGAAAGTCATCATTAGGGTGTCAGTAACCTGAAAAAACACTCCAAGTGGTATTCCGGGTTGAAAATGATTAAAAAAAAAAGAAGAGTCAATTCACTTAGCAAATAAAAAAAAAATTACGAAGTTAATAAATAATAAATAATAGTGAAAACATTCACAAATATATGCACACTGTTATGAATAACCATTAGGTGGGCTGATGATGTCATGCCCCAGTTTTATTTTGTGTTATTACATGAAATCATAATTATTTGATATTTTCATACCTGTGTGTATGATATGTTTTTCTTGTAACAAAACAAGTTGCTGTAATGACTACCTTATAAATTAATTCAGTTTTCATTCGTGGTGGGAAAAATATGAATGAAACGATATCAAATACATAAGATACAAAATAATACTAAGCGGGCGATATATAATCATCAGCTTCCTCATTGCATATTCACCATTACATGCAAAGAGCTGTAGTGCCAAAATGCAAAGTTTTGATTTTTTGTGTTTTGTGTGTCTGATTTTCTATGATCTATTCAAATCATATCATTTTCAGCCTGGAGTACCCCTTCAGCCAAAGGTCAAGATTTTGAAATTTCAAGATAATATTGAAATTATCAGTAAGTATAATGTTAAACCTTGATAGGGGTGATTAATCTGGTAATGCCGAATAGGCACAAGAAATTCATGCATTTCCTTTCGAGAAGAGAAGATATCAATAAACGTAGATCTCTGATGACTGTATCGGTTTTTATTGTTTCATGAATACAGGATTGCGTCGCGTATGCTTCGGCCTTCTTTGACGAAGAGATAGATGAACTCCCTCATAAATCACCAAGCAACCAAACATCCAGGTATTGATATGCAGGTAGCAACATCCATACAGAATTCAGACAGCATCTAAGCACCATATCAACTAACCAGACAGCATCCAGGCACAACACCAAGTAACCAAACAGCATCCAGACACCACACCAAGCAACCAGACAGCATCCAGGCACCACACCAAGCAACCAGACAGCATCCAGGCACCACACCAAGCAACCACACAGCATCCAGACACTACACCGAGCAACCAGACAGCATCCAGGCACCACACCAAGCAACCAGACAGCATCCAGGCACCACACCAAGCATCCAGACAGCATCCAGGCACCACACCAAGCAACCAGACAGCATCCAGGCACCACACCAAGCAACCACACAGCATCCAGACACTACACCAAGCAACCAGACAGCATCCAGGCACCACACCAAGCAACCAGACAGCATCCAGGCACCACACCAAGCAACCAAACAGCATCCAGGCACCACACCAAGCAACCAGACAGCATCCAGGCACGACACCAAGCAACCAGACAGCATTCAGGCACTACACCAAGCAACCAGACAGCATCCAGATACCACACCAAGCAACCAGACAGCATCTTGGCACAACATCAAGCAACCAGGCAGCATCCAGACACCACACCAAGCAACAAGACATCATCCAGAAACAACACTAAGTAACCAGCTCTCATCCAGACACAACACCAAGCATCCAGACAGCATCCAGGCACCACACCAAGCATCCAGACAGCATCCAGGCACCACACCAAGCAACCAGGCAGCATCCAGGCACCACACCAAGCAACCACACAGCATCCAGGCACTACACCAAGCAACCAGACAGCATCCAGCACCACACCAAGCAACCAGACAGCATCCAGGCACTACACCAAGCAACCAGACAACATCCAGGCACCACACCAAGCAACCAGACAGCATCCAGGCACCACACCAAGCATCCAGACAGCATCTAGGAACCACACCTAGCACACAGACAGCATCTAGCCACCACAATCAACCAGACAGCATCTAGGCACCACAACAAGCATCCAGACCGCATTCAGGCACCTCATCAAACTAATGATCCTTGATGCAATCAGTGGAGGTCTAACCATTCCATCTCCTCATGTCCCTGAAGCAGGAAAGACTGGGACGGAAGAAGAATAAAAGGGAGGAAATCATACAGGAGACACTGATGTTCCTTGAGGTAAAGATACAAAGTCCTCGTCCAGTAACTCAAACTTTTTTACAATCTGATTTGTTGATGAGATCAGTGTATATGTCTGTTGTGAAAGCATCTTTTCAAACCAGGGTGTCAAAATATAATTGCTTGTGCTCCGTTCGGGGTTCCGTGAGATAAGTTTAGTTCAGATAAAAATTATGATATCGTTTGCAATTATTGGTTATTTCAGAAAGAAAAAAAAACATCTCGTATATTTGTGATAACTGTCCCTTTAATTTTGGATGACCGGAGCAGCAAGGGTGAGGGCACCAGACCCCATCATGAAGTAGCCATGTACATGTATTTTATCTAGAGGCAAATGTTTGTGACGATTTGTATACACGTTATTTTCAGGATTTTAGGTTAATTTGTAGATTTGTTTATATTTTTAGTTTGTTCAAGTACAAGAGAACTGTTGCTGAGTTAGTTTCATGAGCGTCTTTGGACGGTGTGTGCGCCCTACAAATCTACACTTTTAATCGTCCAAATAAAGGTTCATTGTATATAGTTGTGTTCTCAGTTAAGACAACATTGTTTCCCAATACAATTATTGTTTCATCATGCTGATCTAACTTCCCCTGTCTTGTTTGTCTCCCTGCCTTATATAGCCGATGATGACAGAACCAGTATCTTGCTTCTCTCACTGGGCAGTGCTCGTTATCACCGTTAGCCATCACAGTCAGTGTTGTTGATATAAAACACATCTATATTACTCAGGTAACACTTGCTTTATCCTCTTCAAAGAGTATCAAAAAATAGATCATGTTGGCGTTTCATAAAGATGTTCGTAAGTTACGAGCGATTTTACGAACCACCGGTGATCATATATCTTGGTAACTAAAACATCACCAATGGAAATCTTGCGTCCATCATTCACCACAGTTAAAAAACGATTACCAGTCGTATGTAAACTCGCTAGCAACTTAAGAACAGCTATAAGTGAAACGCACACCAGACGAGCATTTCATAAAATAACTTGTGGAAGGTTTTCTCCGATAAGGTATATTTTGTATGACAGTTACAGGGCAGTTACCAAAGTAAAATTGCTTCATATTAGCCAATCAAAATCAAGGAAAGTTGTCTGATCTGACAAAGTTATCGGCCGATAAATGTCAATATTCCCCTGTTTTCCGTAGGTGAAGCGCCCGCCAATGCAACTGACGAGACGGAGTTTGAGTTAGCCACCAGTCATTTCGATGGTGTGAATTTTAATCCCACCGCTGCCACCAATTTATACACATCGCGGCCAAGACTCCGGTACTCGCGCTGCTTACGTATTGTGATATTGCAAATCAAAGATATCGATCATATACCTTGACGAGAAAGTCATCTCAACAAAAATTAATGTCACGTTAACAAAATTGACAAGAACACTACTATAGTCTGTTTCTAGTATTCTTCTAACAAGTCATTTCCCCCTGTTCATTTCAACGTAATCGTGAAAAATATTCAGATATCATTGTAGATATTTAACACTGTATATATCTGTAAGTATCCCAATTAAATTCAGCGGTTGGCAATATCTTGCTATTAATGACAGGTGGTATTTCTTTTGGCACTCTATAATTACTTGTTTGAAAATGAATGTTGAAGTTTTGTGTGCCATCGAGATTTGGGATTCATTTTGAGAGAGTTGAGAGAATCTGTAAAAAAATTATAATAATTTTATTTTGTGATTTGGGTAAATTTTGTGATTGTCAGCATTTTACCTCACTCTCCATTTTCTCTGTCAGTAAAGGGGAAATATGGGCTGAAAGGAATTATATCCGAATGAATGATGTAAAGTTCACAGAACGAAACTCTGAAAAAAAATCATAAGACTCTGATAAATACAAAGTTAATCAAATCCTATTATATCACCGTATGTCCACGTAACCGTCATGCGAATGAAGAAAAATTCAAAGTGTACATTTTACTTTACAACCTATTTTGATAAAAATTTCAATGCTATGCTTGTTTCATTTAATTCTTTTATTCAATCAACTTTTCTTTTATTGAGGTGGCATTTTCCTTTCATAAGAGCTCCTGACTGCAGTGACATCCATTCGCCGTTTATCTAATTAAAGGGACAGTGGTAGCTTTACCAGAGCTATCCACCCGTTAGCAATTTTAATATTAAATGTTCAATGTCAGAAATGCTGAAACATCACCAGCAAGAAAAAAACAGTGATAGTAGCATGTCATTCAAGACACTAGGAACGATTTTGGATGTGGGGGAGCTCACTTAAAAAAAAGAATTGACTAGCAAAAAAAATTTGATCCCCTCCCCATCCCAGCATCCCGCTTCCCATAGTTGTCCATTGAAAACTGTTTGAGTGACGTCGACTCTGATTGAGTTATGTCACTCACTGTAGGGATGAGTTATGGAGCTTGGTTTTAGGTATTTTCAAATAAAGAACAATAACTTAAAACATATATTCAGCACTGTTTATCAACATGAATCAACTTATTGAGTTACTATGCAGGATCCTTTAAATTGATACGAGACTCCAGATTATAAAAAAAGGAAAAGAAAATGACCAAATAGTTACAACTATGTTAATTTGCATTTATTTGAACTTCCTCAGAAAACTTGATCATGAAGTTGGCTGCTGAGCCCTTTTACAATGGTAGTAACCGTAATGAAAAGGCTGCAATTGTTGTACCGGTAACTCTTTATGAAATTGACTCTTGGTCTATTTTTTTCTTGATCAGCTCTGCAATTAACCTGTTGTCGACCAAGACTTCAACCTCGTTTAATTCGAGCGATTCCCGCCAAGTTCATCCTGAGCCATGATTGGAAGTATAGATACATGTAGGCATGCGCTCAAGTACACATCACCATCCATACAGCCTGGTCAGCGAGGACAGGAACAAAGTTAACTACCGTTTGTTACCGTTTCTGACAAAGCTAAACTATTATTACTCTCAATATTTATCTTTGAAGGTCAGGCCCACCCCAGAAAATGTATATTTGAATTAATATACATGCAAATGAGAGAGTCAATGATGTCCCTATGTCACTATTTCTCTCTTTTTTATCGTTTTAATTACATAAATATTCCCATTTTTACAAATTTGACATGAAGGACCAACTCTACTGAACCATAAAATATTAAAATAACGGCAGTACCACAGTTCACGGAGAAATATGATTTTGTTTCACAGGACAATTAAATTTGAATATTTCATATTTAATATAATAATAAAAAAGAAATAGTGACTGGATGACGTCATCAATCCCCTCATTTGCAAATCGACCAGGATGAGCATATATGCTGTTTTGTGAAATTAAGCGAAACTTAAAAAAAAATATCATTACCTATTCCACATCCGATTTTGATTAAAGTTTCAGTGTTGTACTTGTTGGATCTTTCTCTTTTCATTCAAATCAACTTTTTTGTCGGGGTGGACTTATCCTTTAATATTCAGTTTGGAATCATCTCTGGCATTTAATTCCAGTAGAGTTTTTTTTTACTTTCATGGGCAAAAGTGATAGAAAATGTATTTTACAAATAATTTTTTGATTGAATATGACAACGTACTTACGCATGTACATATCTGAAAATATAAGTTTAAAATGTGACGAACACGAAGAAAAAGCAACCAGCATTTAAAAAAATGACATAGAAGAGCTTGATTTTGGTGTTAGCACCCGTCAGCAATTGAGAGGGGAGCAATTACAACAAATGCCCCGCAAAACGTTACATTATCTTTGTACTTATTAGTCTTTTTTCGTTTCAATTATTTTTAAGACAACCAATCTCTAGTTACGTCAGCGACAGGAGCGCCCTTACATTTACCTCGGCTTGTGCGAGTTTGTAATAAGCAGGGGCCGCGGGGGGGGGGGGGGGGCTTCAGCTTCAGCCCCCCCACTATTTTCCAAAACCGTATACAAAAACGTAAATATGACCATATGATTGTGATTTTTAGCATGGTCAGCCCCCCCCCCCCCACTTTTGGCTCACCCCCCGCACTTTGAAAACCTTTCCGCGGCCCCTGATAAGTACATGTAGGCCCTATTCAAATCAATATCACATTAGCATGTGTCATATATGCCTACATGTATGTCGATACAATATTACACTATACTATTCATTTGCATCTTTGCGAACAAAAATCCATGCCATCATTTCTGTAGTTTATTGTTAGTAGTCGGTTTAATTTTAGTGCTCCCATGCCCCAGTACTTTATGAAAATATATATTTCATTTTGGATGCCTTGAATGTTATGACCAATAGCTGGTGTAGGCAAAGAAACTTATTTTGTTTTTCTATTATTCACAATTGTAATGATTTCATCCTCTCAAATATTACTATTGCTATGAACATCCTCATTCATCCTCTTTCAGACATAATCTGCTGAACATTTCATGAATGAAATGAATGAATGTATGAATACAATTTGAATAAATGGATAAATAAGTGAATTAATATAAATAAATAAATGAATAACGAATAAATCAATAAATAAAGAATAAATGAATAAGATGAATTGATAAATTAATCAATCGATCAATAAACGAATAAGTAGATGAGCAGATGAACATATTAATAAATACATGGTAATAATTTTCATCACCTTGCATTTTGATATGGTTGTTCACAAGATATATGCAGAAGTATAGAACATTAGTAGGCCACATACTGCCCCCGCCCCTCCCTTTGCAAAATCAGATAGAAAATGAAGACTGTGATGAAGGCGAACATTCAAATACAGATTGGTCTGGTCGTTAAGTGAGTAAATATTATTTCTTGGCAAAAACATGTATATTTCTTTTCTACGTGTAGGAATTCAATTATGATTTATTTCTGAAATGTTTTCTTAATGTATCTAAAAAAATATCAGCTTTGAAGGAGCAGCGAACTGAAAAACATTCATTGACTGTTTGATATAAAATAGCTAGTTGTAAAATAGAAGACTAATCTTTACTCGTACTCAGAAACTAAATGGTTTTTTTTAGAGGGGAGTACTTGTTACTTAGTTACATAATTACTACTGTATGTATTGATTCAGAAGAAATTATTGCATGTTAGCATTTAAAGGGGAAGTTCACCCTGAAGAAAAATTGGTTGTAAAAATAGACAAAAAATAATTGAAAATATATGTGAAGTTTTGTGGGAAATCCATTAAAATGTTAATTTTGGGATTTGTGAGGTCATAAACGCGTAGCTGCCCCATTTGTTATGTAATATAAAATGCATGAATTTCATTTTTAATGGTTCATGATGATTTATTTTTGTTTTCTTTTCACGATAGGGTGTAAAATACATTTAAAAACATTTTCAATTTTCCGAGGAAATGACATTTCATTGATTTTTTTCCATTCGATAAGTAGGAATGCTGCTCGCATTTGACGTCACAAATCAAATAATTGAAATTCTAATAACTTTTTAACCCTTTGATGGATTTTTCGCAAACTTTCGGCCATATTTTTTCTTCATATTTTCTGATATTTTTGAAATACTATGATTCAGTGTGAACTTCCCCTTTAAATAGACCAAGGATTGTTTTACAATCAGGGTTCACTTCGCTGTCTCATTTGACTAAAAATGAGATTGCTTTGTTTTTTCCTCAATTTAAGTGCGTGTTGTTATATACTAGTGATTAGATATTTATTTCAAATTGTAAGGCAAGAGGACAGCTACTTATTATTTCATAGGGGTCCAATCTTTTAATTACACTTTCTCCCAGATTCTTTATTTTTTTAGAAAGGACAATTTGGGCAAAAATGCATTTGACAACATTGGAACATCTATTCTCAATTTGTTGTATGTAGACAAGTCTCATTGTACACACACACGCAAACATGTTAATCAAGTAATGTCTATTAACAAGAAGTACAAAACACCGAATTCAGAGAAGACATTTTTAGACAGAATTGGCATCTCATTTGGGGTTGATAGTCATAACAAAATCAAATTGTAGCTTTCGGTCATGAAATTATTTGTAGCTTTGATGGTTTTTAGTTTTAAATTCTGCATTTCAGTTTGGTTGGTAAAACAATGCCTTATGAGTACTAACGATAAAGATCACTTTTTCAATGTTCTCTTGCAGGTTGCTCTGACACTGTCCAACAGCTTGCCATAATAAATTTGAGATTACAATTCAAATGATTCTTATCATGAACGGATTGATTTTGTTTCAAAGTATACTCTGATTGTAATACAACCCATATCAGGAATACAATGCTTATTACAGGTTTTGAACTTGGATAGATTTGAGTAGTAGAAGACTCTAGGTTAAGGCTGCTAGATCGTATCTGCTTAAGGTTATCAAAAATAAGGTTTGTTAAGAAATTATGTTTATTTGAAAATTGATTTTCTTTTGTATTTCCCCAAATCGTCCAGGCAAAATAACGAATTTTAAAGTTAAGCAAATGTTTGATTATCAAAGGAAATCTATTCATCGGTAAATCGGTCTACCGTATTCTACCTAATTTCTGAAGTGCACTAGAAAAATCTGAACTACAGGTATCTTTGCAAATAGCATATGTTTGCAAATAGAGTACCGAAGTGTGACGTCATCAATTTTCACTTTTTGCATATCAGCGTTTTTGATACCATATTTTGGTAGAGCATGATGAAAAAAACCCACAACCCAAATTTGGTGGGAATCGGTCCATGGGGCCGGGGCTCCATGATATGAACCTCAGGAATACATAATTAGCCCCATTGAAGTCAATGTATTATTGACATGGTTCCTAACATTTAGAACCAGGCCAATAATACACCAACTGCAATGTGGCTAATTATGTATTAATGAGGTCATATCTAAGGCCCTCATGGACCGATGCCCTCCAAATTTTGGTCCAAAAACGCTGAAATGCTAAAAAAATTGTGACGTCATCACTTTGGTACTCTATTACATTATTGGCCTTATTTTTAAATTTATTTTGCCTGGACGATTGGTTATTAAATGATCATATTACACCTCCTTTTGTTACTTGTGTTTATTACCCCCCCCCCCATCTCTGTCTCTCCCATCTATCCCTCTCTGTCTCCTCTCCCTTCCCTCTCTGTCTTCCCCTCATCCCCCCCCCCCCACCATCTACAGGGGCTTTCACACTTGGTTGCGCGAGCTTTTGATTACACTTTGCAGACAATAGTATTGCTCGTTAACAATAAAACAACTAATTGTGAAAGCCCCTCCATACATCCGGTGAACTTCATGAAATGTATGCTCAAATTAAACCTGATTTTAACTATTCAGCAAAAAGAATGCTACTAATTTCCGATTCTTGTTCTAAAACCTTTTGTGTTAGATGCAAGAAACATTTGAAAACATTGTCCAAAGGAGATGACTTCTCTTTAGCATTGTCAATTCTTGTCTTATTAAACTGGTATATTTTCCATGCCCTTTTAGTGAATAATTATCAAAAATACAAATCAATTACTTGATTGAAAATAGAATACAAATCAAATGTGTGACAAAGTATGCAGCACATTGTCAGAAAATGCTCTTCAAACGAATCTAAAATTTACATTTTGTGAAGTTCAACATTTGTAAACTAAATATGTTGCAAAATGTATTATTTTAGTTGTTGGCAATTAAGAAACTTTAATACTTCTAACTTTATGAATGTGGAAAAAGAATGGGTCGATTGTTCAAGTATTCATTTGAGTGGATATTGGAATATTGCATAACAAAATAACATAATTCCGCATGGTTGCTATGGTATAAAAACTCAATTCATTGAAAAGAAGGGAAAAAATTGCCATCAATACCAATCCATTTTGCAACATTCACCTCCCCCCCTCTCCTCAAAATAATCTGGAATCTGCAAGTCAAAATGTGACATTGTCCTTGAAAGTACTCTATAAGTTGAAATTTTGTGAGTCAATCAACCATAAAATTGCCCCCCCCCCTCGAAAATAAAAATGGGGCCTGAATAAATTAAATCACTTTTGATGAAATAAAAACTGCACCTACAAAAAAGAAAAATCACAATGACACACCTCGACCTTTTAAATTTACTATCTACGCATTGTACAGTACCCATGATAAAACTGAGAGCTGGGGGTCAAGAACAATGTCACATTTGGCTTGCAAATAAGGGTTCCTTGACACTTGCTCTTCTGGAGAAAGATCCTTAAAGCCAAACATAACCCTGACCTTTAACCCAATGCTAATCCTACACTGAAGAACTAGAACCCATGTCATAACACTAACCTCATTAGAAAGGAGCAATTGACCCAGAAGCAAATGTCACATTATTACAGAAAGGGGGGGGGGTCACAATAGATAGAAAAGGTGGGGGGGGTGGAGATCACAAAGGACAGAAACGGGAGGGTGGTCACAATGGATAGATGAAGGGAGGGGGGGGGTCACAAAAAATTGGAAAAGGGGAGATGACAATAGAAAAAGGGCAGGCAAGACGAATAAGCATCACTAAAGAGCAAGAATTGTTCATAATTTACTAAGGGATTTATTTCTCAAAGAAAAAAAATGTTTTAAAAAAAAATGACCAGCAGCCAAGAAGATTCATTCAGGTAAGGAGGTTGCCATAGCAGCTGACCTCTTGATTCAATGGTGCAAACCCCAAACATCACAAAATGGCCAGCAGCCTGAGCTGGGGGGTCTTCCTGCCAGAATCACACAATACATGATGCCACTACTGCGAGTCTGATTTTCAAGTGTGCAGGGCGGGGCACGGACACTCATGCATGATATACCCCATCTCTAATGTAGGTGCTTTATTTTCAAGTTCAATGATACCCTGCATAGCTAAGGGTATGGAAGACAATGCATTGATTTTCCAAGCAATTTTTTTTTTTTTTTTTTTTTTGCGAGGGGGGGGGGTGGGAACTTTACCCACATCATCTACATTTTGCCCCATCCCCCACCTCTCCCCCACCCCCATCTTTTCTCTTCCCTACCATATGAATCTCCTTTGTAGTCTCAATTCACCCCTGGACAATACTATCACCTCATTGCCTTTAATCTGCTCCCTATCTCATTACCCCTCCTCCCCTCTATTCCCCCTCTTTCTACAAATTTACCTTTGAATCCACCAATTGCAATCTCTCTTCATACCTCCCTGTCCTACCCATCAAGGGGAGCATTTCATGAATATTCATATCGGTGAATTTCACATGTTATAAGCTACCATAAATCAATGCATCTGATTGGCTGAGATCAAATTAGTGATAATCACTGATAAAAATTCTTCATGAAATGCTCTCCATATCCTGTCAATCTTCATTTCACATCTTTTCAACATTTATTCTCCATGACTGATATGTTCTAAATAATTTATCATAATTATATTATATATAAAAAGATGAATATTTGAGTATTATGATTAATCATTGTCACAATCCTTTGTGTTTTTTTCACATACTTTCAATTTTTTATTTATTATTTTCAATTATATATTTTTCATTTGTTTTATTTTTATTTTATCTATATATATATATATATATATCTCTTTTTTGGGGGGAGGGGGGCTCTTTTCAATTGAGCAAATGGAAGATTTACAATTTTACAAATAAATACACACTTTTCTGTACATGATGCAATTGTGTTCCCATGAACTTCAATGAACACAGCATTTTGGTGAAAAAAAAAACCAAAAGGGAGAACAATTTGATTTTTTGATTTTGTTTTGTTTTGTTTTTTGTCAAGGGGACACCTAACGATTGTGCTTGCATACAATATTCATCACGCCTTTCACATAACTCTGAGAGATAAGGCAAGGGGCAGTTGGAAAGACATGACTTGTGAATCTAGACCTAATGGGTTAAATCCTCAACATAGGCTCGTCCAGAGGATGTGAACTTCATAATCCCACAATGGTTTAATAATGGCCTATCAATCATAACAGAACAATGCATGTATTCTAGTTGTGAAGCACAATGTCAAATTTCAGAGACGCCACCTGATAAAATGTCTAAATTCTTTCCAGTGTAGTAAATCATTCCTTCAGCCAAAGGGTCAATAAAAAGCAATGTCACATTTCAGAAATGACATGATAAAAAGTCTGAAATTCCTTTCACACTGGGATGTAGGAAACCACTTCTTTGGCAAAAGAGTCATTGAGAAGCAATACCAACTTTCAGAGACAGCATCCTATAAAATTTCCCAGACTGGTTCTGAATGGATGTAAAGAAAAAATCTTCTGCAAAAGAGACAAAGACAATTGGAACAATCTGCCAGGAGAGGTCATAAAATTGACACTCATTATCTACAAAAGAAACTTAAAAACTGGGTTAACAATAGGCTAGAATACCCATGCCACACTTTCAATCTATGTGAGGATACTGTTGACGATCAGAGAAACCTCCCACTCTGGCTTCTTCTCGCAGGAATGTCACCATCCTTTATTCACAGTGGATGAATCCCTAACTAAAACCAATTTGTTTAGGTTTCTCCATAAAACAGTGCCAGTTTGGATGAAATAAGTGATCTAAGCCAAATAGAGAATTTATGTAAATTTGAAGACACCTTGATCACCCAAATCAGACATGCCAAGTTACATCAAATGCCTTCCAAAATAAAGCAACCACTCTAACCAAGTGAATAAATCCAAATTCTTGTTGAGACAAGATATGACATTAAATGTTCTGAGAAAAAAGTATCAGACGATTCATTGATTGAAAAACACGTGGAAAAAAACATAAATTGGAGAATTCAGAAGGTTGACTATCGGGTAGATCACTGCCCTATCCGCATATCAAAATATGAAAGAATAGCCAAACACCACCTCAAGTCAAGCCCCAGGACCTGGTTAAGAAACTCCACCTTCCCTGAGGTGAAAGACATGCAAGTTCCAATGAAAGATTTTTAGATGAAGGGATACAGATGTCATACTGGATCGTTTCAATGTGAGGTCAAAGTTGGGGATGAGACTAGAAATGATCCACTAGAAATTTTCTAATGACACAACAAATAGGCCACCACACTCGTACAACAAGAATACAAAAGAAGTCCATTCCAGAATACAAAAGTTTAGATGTCATGAGCCATAAATATCAGAGAACATCATGTCTCTCAGTTATCATTCATACCACCTGCAACGGTACCAGAAATCAGTAAAACAATCAAGTATGAGCTGGAAAACTCCATTCCTTCGATTAGTACTTGCGGATCTTCAAAACATTACCAGACACAAGTCACAAATATTTCACATGCGGTTAAATCACATTTCCAGAATTCAGGTATTCTCTTTTCAAGCAGCCATCAACATTTTCTTTCTGCCCTTTTTCATGCAGACACAAGTGGTTAATTAGGCCTGGGTATATTCAAAGTGCAACCAGTCCTTAATCAGTCTTGATCAATGCCTCCGAGTCGCAGTCGTCTCAGCTACACTGCTCCAAATTAGACATCCATGCAAAAGGCCCATAACAAATATCGGTGAGGGGAAATACGAAACACTGAATAAGCAACAATCCTGTATAATTCCTTGAAAAACAATTGACAATTTGACATTGCGCTCCTAAAACTAGATTCAAGACTAACATGTATTGGTATGGTTGATTTAGCATTTTGTCCCCCCTTTTTTAATACACATTGTGGAAAACCATTGAAGCACACAATCCTCATAACAATGGGTGAAAACTCAATACTTTACTTTTTATTTTTAAGTGAATATATATTTTTGGGCAGACGAACCGGTATTGGGTCACAGATCACATCATTCCAAGCAGCAGTCCATTATCTCTACACATTGTGTGATAACGTGATGAATACATGCTTGCACAAACATGAGGTTTATAGCGAACGGGGAGAGGATCAACAAAGTTTATTCAAATAATTCCGGCCAAAAAAATTAACATGTACAGAAAAGGGAATTATATTGTAAAATTATTATTACCACTTTCTCATGTGGTTCTGCAATTAATTTTTTTTTTTATGTAATTGAAATATGTAAACAGAATAACAAATTGCCTTGTTAAAGAATTTGCTTAAGTATTTATAGCACATTATATCAGTCATGGTGAATATCGTGTTGAGAGGGTGTAAAAAAAGATGAATTCAGAGTGACAGCTACAGTAGATAGTACACAGAGGTAAAAGAGAGACTGCAATTAATGGATAAACAGATAATGCTAGTATTTCAGAGGTGAAACCAAAGAGGAAAGTGAAACATGAGGGGAGGAGGGTGGAGTAATGGTATTTGTTTTGATGGATTTTCATGAAAAGTATTTCATTCCAAAGAGTAAAAAATATCATGAATTTAAAGAGTGCAATTAAGACCTATCTGCCCAATAGTATTGTAATAGTTATCGCCATTAGCATATCATAATAATTGCTGGAAAACCGCTTGCATTGTCTCACATACTCTAGGCTACGCAAGATATCATTGAAATCATCAATAAAGCACTTACATTATGGAAGTTGTATGCCATGCACAACAGTGTCCAATGCCCTTCTCTGCACACTGAAAAACAGATCTGTTGGTAGTAACATCACTAATTGTGTGATTCTGGCAGGAAGATCCCAGCTCAAACCAGACAGCAAGCCATGTTTGTGAGGTCTAGGGCCTACCCAAGCAATCAATGAGGTCAACTGTCATGGTCCTCCAACTTGAATGAATCTTCTCGGCTGCTGGTCTTACATTTTATTCAAGAAAGAAAAAAAAGGTTGAATACAAATCAAGTATAGTTATAATACTTACAATAGTAAATTACAGGGCAGGTCCAAGCTATCTGAAACATGACACAGCAAATTAAAGAGGTGTTTCACAAAGATTTAAGTGTGAGTGTATTTCAATTCACTTTTGAATTTACACTTGCATGTGGAAAATAATGTGTCACAATACTGGTTGGATCACGCTCAGAGGAGTCATGCTGGTGCACATGAATCAATACTCTGCATTAAACATTGCGTGCACACTAACATTTAGGCATGACTTTTTAAATTGTATTTATTCACTTGTGAAACACTTCTCAGAATTGTTTTGCAAGTGTCTAAACATTTAAAAATCTAAAATAATCTGATAATATAAAAGCACTTTCTTACACTAGGCCTGTACCGTGGGGTTGTTTTTTCAATAAAAAGAGGAAAACATGATGGGCACCATTTATTACTGGGACTATGGAAAATTTGAAACAAACTAGATTCTTAACTGAACACAGTCAAAATTTATACCCCACCATGATCGGAAGACTAAGAATTATACAAATAAAATTTTGAATAACCTCATGACCTTTGCCCTTGTGATAATAAACTATGTAATGAGATCCTCACTCACATATGCATTCATGAGCCAAGTTTAAATTAGATCACTAAATCACACCTGAAGATGTTGCAGGGCAAGTGATATTTTCAGGTTTACAATGACCCAATTCTTTGCTTATCACAAGAACAAGAAATTTTGGGGTACAAATTGATCTCTGTGACCTATGATCTAATAACAACCATATCTATAAAGTAAGTCATTGTCAGTGATGCCAAACCCTTGAAAAGAAAGAAAGAAAACAGGATTTTTGGTGTAAAAAGAGTATTCCTTACTTTCTCCAATATTTGTAAAACATAATTTTGAGTAAAAAGGTATTTTCATTTGTATCTAAGCAAAACCTATTCAAAATTGAGCTGAAAAATATGCCTAAATGAATAGTTAACCATAATAAGACTAGGTTATTTTTTAGGCTTGGAATGATGGGGAGCTAAATTCCCCTCTTAAAGATCTCGGCAGATGATTGTGCAACCAAGATGAAAATCAATACGCATATCAACCATGATATAATCTACAAAATTGTATATATGATTGTTTGAAAATTATTCAAGTTAATCAATTAAAATGCTAATTAATGCATAAAATCAGAATGTTGGCTTGAATCTATAAAAAAGCTCTTGAAGTACTGATTTTTTTGTTTGGAGACTCTTTGTTGGATTCAGATCAAACACACAACAAAGATGCTCTCTCATCAAAATGCTCTCTTATGTATTTTATTTTTTTTGCAATTTCGTTTGTATTTCTTTGTTTTCAGTTCTTTTTTAACAATGCGAAAGTAAAATTAATGACACAGATATGAATTTTGGCTCGAAAAAGAATTTGCATTAGATTTGTACAGTACATGAAATAATTTTTTTTAGCAATGTGATGTCTGACATGCAATTACACGTTTCATAATTTTGGAACTGTAAACCCCGGGGTCGTAAATTTGGTCTCATAGGTTGCGCAACATGACGAAAAACCTACATTTGAGAACACTATACCCCAGTTTCCCTTTTCATCAATTCTCTTCTCCAAGTACTACAAACCCTAACTGCCCCAAGCAAGCAATTTAAGTATCAAAACACCCGTTTCTTGACCTTGGTCCGAAGATAACACGACAGCCCAGCACATACAGTCACAGCAGGGGGCCACACACAATGGATTGCAATGTGTCTAAGAGCCTGCTATGGAGTTCCGTGTATACACGCGGTGAAGTGCAACTTTTTTCTTCTTTCTTCCTTCCTTTCTTTCTTTCTTTCTTTCTTTCTTTCTTTCTTTCTTTCTTTCTTTCTTTCTTTCTTTCTTTCTTTCTTTCTTTCTTTCTTTCTTTCTTTCTTTCTTTCTTTCTTTCTTTCTTTCTTTCTTTCTTTCTTTCTTTCTTTCTTTCTTTCTTTCCTTCTTTCTTTCTGTCTGGCTGTTTTTTTTTCTTTCTAGGCCTATTTTTCTTCATCCACCCCCTTTCTACACCTCTAAAGAACCTGCATTTGTCAATCATATCTGTAGGCCTATAAATGTCCTTTTCTCAAATTTGAGGTATATACAAAGAACATTAAAATACACAGGCCAGAATTATAAATCATAATGTTTGGAACTTTGGATAGCATTTCAATGTTCTATTTATATCAGAACGTTTTATAATTCACAGGCATTATTAGCAGGTGATTTTTTCTTACCGTAATTTTTATTCACTTATTTTCCTTATTTCGAGGTCGATTTTCTTCGTTCGAAATTGAAAAAGGACTAATATTGGATGTCTGAATACAATATGCCTTTGAAAACGTGATTAAATATCGAATACAATAATTTCATTCCGAAGGTCCTTCTACAGGCAGAGAAGTCTTACGTAAAAGCACAGCTGTTGTTTATCATTTCGTCCTTGGCTTTACTGGCCTGTGGAGGTGAAATTGAGACAACGGGGATAAACTGGCCAAGATGGGTTTATCGGGGCTTGGAAATGTTATTGAGAGTTTCAAATGGGGTCCAGTCAGACTGCAGGTCCCAAGAAAGTGGCTTCTTTCATCCAAGTGATATTCATGACTTGAGATGTTTTGCATATTTAATGAGCTTGATGCGGACCAAAACACCTCTTTTCATTCGGTCATTGCTGCTCTAATTATGCATCGAATTTCATGAATTTGGTACCATTGTAAAGAAGAAGAATCATTCTTTCAGGTCATGTGTTTGGATTTATTCAAAGATTTTGTATTATAGGTTAAAATTTTGATCTAAAATATGCTACAAAATAAATATTTTCACCTGACAAAAGCTGCTATTTTCACACTTTATTTTTGTTTGAGCCCAAATGATTTTTATATCATGATAAAGCTGAATATGTATGCTTTGAAATGATATAGGTTTCAAAATAAGAATTGGTTTAATCGGGTCAAGATCACACTTTTCATTTGCCAAGTACATAAAGCAGCTTGAAAACAAGTATACTGCACTCTGATTGGTCAAAAAGACCACACAATGGCAAATTCCAACGGTTCCAGTGCCTGGGTTCGTGGGAAGGTCACACTTCCCATGTGGTAATCTCCTCAAATACCCCGCGCCTGTTGTTCTGTGAACCTTATCCAGCCAATCAGAACTCTGGATTTCATGCAAGTACAAAATTTCAGAAATCTCGTCTTGTACCTTGGTCGGAAAAGTGTGATCTTGACCCGATTAAAAGGTGCCGCATATCAAGAGTGGCATTGTGAGAAAGTACGGAAGTTCAGCTTTATGGTGATATAGATATCATTGAGGCTCAAAATAAAAATTTTGCACAATTTGCAAAAGAAAACAGAGGAAGAAAATTCAGTTTTGAGGCACAATTTCAGGCCAGAAATTTACTTATTTAACAAAATATTGTATACAAAATAAATGACCAATATGAAAGAGTAACTTTTACTCTATCTGATGGTGCAATAATATTTCATTTAACTTGAGGTTAAAACAGGTAAATTCTTAGAGAAAGAAAATCTCACGAATCACGAGATTTTGCAAGGAGGAGAATTCAGCCACGAGATGATTTGGATGAATCTGGCCTTTTTGCTCATTAGCATAGGGACCTGCGGTCTGACTGGGTCTAGAACCGCAGTTTGCAATCCGAACTGCGGTGTCCCCCAAAATGGGGTTTTGACGTAATGAGATTTGTTTGTTTTTTAAAGTCTTTTTAGGGTTAGAGATTAATAGCATTACACATCACTGGCGTACCTAGGATTTTCCAAAAGGGGGGGGCAAATTTTTTGGAGAATATTTCGTCAGTGAAAAAATTTGACAAGCAAAAAAAAAGGTCTTCAACCCCCAAAGATTTCTTACCAGAAAAAAAATTGGCAAGCAACAAAAAAAAAAAGGTCTTCAGGTTCAAAAGAGGGGGGAACACGTCTGTTTTCATTGCATTTTACATTACACATTATTAATTTGGCTTCTCAAAAGGAGTGGGGGCACATCCCCTGGATCAGTTGTGACTCCTCAGGGGGGGGGGGGGGGGCAGGGATACGTACAGTGTACCCTGCATGAGTTGTGACTCGTCAGGGGGAGGGAAGTCTGCCCCCCCACCCCTGTTAGGTACACTAGTGCCACACATATTATACTCTGTGCATTTGATCTATCACCTTTCTTTGAGTAACAATTGACTAAATTGGACAGAACATATCAACAATACTCATGGAAAAATAAGTATAAAGGTATTGTGCACAGAAGTTGGGAGGGAGAAATGTTTCTGTTAAAAAATTCTACGACAAGTACATCCAGGGTAAAAAACCAGAGATAAAACACAAAAGGCAAAAACTCTGGAAAACCTTTGGATCCACTTTTGCAGACTAGTTAACAAAAAAATTCTCCACAAATACATCCAAGACTCGATTACCAAACAATCTTAATTCTAAGCCTCACAATACTTGCAAAACATTTCCAACATTATGCACAAATTACTAGTAAGTATGCCCTACACTGTATACATCCATTAATGAAAGAACAAATAATTTAGATACAGATAGTAGCTTGGACCTGCCCCTTGGATCTACACAAAACTTATTATAAAACACACGAAAATGGGTTCATGAGTAGCAAATGCATATACCCTCACTGGCCATGTATATTGTCCTCTTTACATGAATCACTTATTTTTTGATAAATTAACTTTTTTGTGTGTTGGAGCATGTTCTGAATTATTCAAATGTTGCCAACATTTTGGTATAAGAGGTTGGTAGAAACTGCCCACACGTCAAAAATGTCTTAAATGGAAAAATACATATGACAAGTGAGGATAGAGTCGGGTAATTAAAAATAAAACATGTTTGGATATATTTTAAATGATATTTGGTTCATTCAATTTGTTTGATAGTAAATACATTATGGATGCCCATTTACTAGACTAAATGCCCCTCTCTGTGTCCTTGGAAATTGTTGCCATCGTTTATGATTAGATAAATAAGAGTTCCCTATAGAAAAGTGGAAAAAAGTGGCTGTAAAATATGATCTCATATTTACGTGAAAACAAGCATACCCAGTCAATATGCATAACTGTATTTTTGTACACAACCTCCAATGAATATAAAGGAATATACAGATCTGACCATTTGCTTTTGAAACTATGACAAAATACCAATACTCATCCAGACATTTCACATAGATGATGATTTCAAGATTGGTGTCATGTCCTTGTCTGCGGTAAACTAGCTCTCTTATTTATGCTGGAAGATGGTTCACACAAGATAGGGGATGTAGACATGCTGTACACTGAGTGATATGACTGCAGATGTAAAGTGAAAGAACAAAATATTATTCTAACAAAAATTCCTTTTTTAAAACATTCATCATACTATAAAACATGTACAAATGAAATGTATTAAGGCTTACATTTGGACTAATGTACTGCCAGTATACTACACCATAACACTTTTCAGGGCAATTTAATTTAGAGGCAAGTACCACAACATATTCACAAATATCACCTAATTTTTGTGTCATCTAGTTTATTAATTTGAATATACAGTATGAATATTACAATAAAATTGATTGTTTGTTTACAAACATACAATTCTAAATTAAAGAACCAAATTTCTCCAAAATGTTTCCTTCTGAGAAGAGCCTACTATATGCAGATGTCGCAACTGAAATAACTGAAATCACCTTGCATAATCAGAAATTGTTTTTTGTAGGATGGTTCAGGGGCATAGTGAGGAGGTATTGGGGGGGGGGGGCAGTTACAAAAAGAAAGAAAATCGTAAAAAGAAAGAAAGAGAAATATGAATGCAAAGGGAGAAAAGGGAAGAATGGGATTGTGGGTATTTGGAGTTTTTTCTCTAAAGCATAAAAACCTAAACAAAATATTTTCTCTCTCTCTACTTTGATGTAGAAATGTATATGAATTTGGTTAACAATTTGATGACAAAGTATTTGCTAAATCTACTATTAAACATCCACCTATTAAACATCCACATTTTGAAACTTCAGAGGTTCAACGTCTTGTGTGAAAAAAATAAATTCTTCTCCCTATACATGCATCTACTCCTCTGTTTCACGAGGTAAATATGTTAAGGAGCCTAGGTTTTTAAAAGAGTTTTACATGTATGTCAAATCCAATGCATTTTTTTTATCATAACTCACCTAAATATCAAAAACTGCTTACACTATCCATTCCATGTACCGTAGATGATTTCAAGATTGGTGTCATGTCCTTGTCTGTGGTAAAAAGCTCTCTCATTTATGCTGGAAGATGGTTCACACAAGATATGGAATGTAGCCATGTTGTACACTGAGTGATATGACTGCGGATGTAAAGTGAAAGAACAAAATATTATCTTTAGAATTTAAACAAAATTTCCTTTTCAAAAACATTCATCGTATAATCAAACATTTAATTATGAAAGCATGAATAATGTTCCCTTTTTCTTCTCATTCATATAACAAATAATTTCTACACTTGTGGTCAAAGTTGGTAAACTCCATCCTTTCTGCCACAACTCCCCATAAGCTACTTCTCCTGCTTTTCACCTTATTACTGGATAACCAACTTTTAATTCACTCTTAAAGTTACTCAATAAAAAGATGCAGGCATAAATTAATGCTGTAATATATCTGAACAAAATAGTTAAACAAATGCTTTGAAACATCATTCCACGTCCTTGGCTTGCACATCCATCTCTTGTCCTGTTTTCCTCATTTAATTTGACATTTTGAATGTCAATACAGTTTCTTAATCATTCAAAATGAAGCATGGGATACGAGTCAAAGAAATTATTCTCAAATTTGATAAATCACAGGGGATTCTGCAGTTTGCAGAAAAGAAAAAAAATTCCATGCATCATCTCTTTGCCAATTTAACAATTTGATAACATATCATTCTTTCTGAATATATCATGATACATTCACGTTTGGAAACTTCATAAGTTCAACGCTATGTAAAGGAAAGTACACTGATCTACTAATCTGTTTAATTTAATTAATGTGACCAAATGTTTTAAAGAGTTTTATGTCAAATTCAATGCCTATTTTGGATCACAACTCACCTAAATACCAATACTGCTCACACCCGACAAGATTGGTGTCATGTCTTTGTCTGTGGTAAACTACATGTAGCTCTCTTATTAAATGCTGGAAGATGGTTCACACAAGATAGGGGACGTAGACGTGTTGTACATTGAGTGATATGACTGCAGATGTAAAGTGAAAAAAAATATTATTCTAACATTACCTTTCCATAAACATTCATCATCCAATTGAATATGTAATAAAGAAAGTATGAACTGTCTTCCCCTTTCTAATTGATAGAAGAAATTTCTGCAGTTGTGGCGAGAATTGGTAAACTCCATCCTGTCTGCCACCACTCCCCATCAGCTACAGTGTACATGTACTTCTCCTGCTTTTCACCTCATTATCAGGCAACCAAGTTTTAGTTCACTTAGGTTACTCATATAAAAACATGCAGGTATAAATTAATAAAAGAATGGGACAATTTTTGTTTATCAAACGTAATAAAATTTCATTCCACGACTTCTCCTCTTGTCCTGTTTCCCGACTTTAATTTGACATTTTGACTGTCAATACAGTTTTGTAATCATTCACAATGAGGCGTGGGATACGAGTCAAAGAAATCTTTCCTAAATTTGAGAAACCACAGAGGATTATGCAGTTTGCAAAAAAGGGACAAATTCTTTCCTTGCATCACCTCTTTGCCACTTTTCCCTCTCTTTTTTTCTTCATATTCTTTGAAAATTATTTAAATTAAAACTGGTGAAGAATCGAAAAATATATATGAATTTGGTTTACAATTTGATGACACATCATGTTTGATAAATATATTATGACACATTCATGTTTGGAAACTTAAAGATAAATTCCAGTTTTGGTAACGATCTAAAAATGACTTTTTACAGAATCTAATATAATGACCACCTAAGTGTCTGTTTGTATGAATAAAAAATATGTGCCAAAGGATTCTGGAAGAAATTGTGTAATTGCTGAGAAATAAGCAAAATAAGCGCGGATTCGGTCACTTCCGTCGGGTCTTTATTTTAGCAATAATAATACACTGTCCCACGTGTGCCTATCTGTGTTGGTGATCTTCAGTGTGAACATTTTTCAGCGTAGATTTCAAGATTTCACAAAGTTCAGTTTATGTAACTGTACCAGATCTAGATCCTCGATGATATACTGACAATTAAGCCTTGTTTTACAGACTTTCTCATGAAATCAGTGTTTACTGCAAATACTGGAATTTCTCTTTAAGAGGTTCAACGTTATGCACAGGAAAGAATGTATTCTCCCTGTACACCCATTTACTCATCTGTTTCACATGTTAGATATGTTTAACGTAACGAAATGTTTAAAGAGTTTAATGTCAAATCCAATGCATCTTTTGAATCATAACTCACCAAAATACCAATACTCATCTAGACATTCCATGTAGATGATGATTTCAAGATTGGTGTCATATCCTTTTCTCTGGTAGACTAGCTCTCTTATTTATACTGGAAGATGGTTCACACAAGATATAGAATGTAGCCATGTTGTACACTGAGTTATATGACTGCAGATGTAAAGTGAAAGAACAAAATATTATCCTTAGAATCTAACAAAATTTCCTTTTCAAAAACATTCATCTTACAATCAAATATTTTATTATGAAAGTATGAATAATGTTCCCTTTTCCTTCTGATTCATAAATAATTTCTACACTTGTGGTCAAAGTTGGTAAACTCCATCCTTTCTGCCACAACTCCCCATAAGCTACTTCTCCTGCTTTTCACCTTATTACTGGATAACCAACTTTTAATTCACTCTTTAAAGTTACTCATTAAAAAGATGCAGGCATAAATTAATGCTGTAATATATCTGAACAAAATAGTTAAAGACCCTGACCGGTGTAAAAACAGTCATATATCAAAATAAAGGTAATGATTCATACAATACAAATATACCAAAAATATTACATATATCTCCTTCCATTTCTGACAAATATTAAATAAAAATCAAAGAAACTGCTCCTCCAAAGTACGCTTCGATTGAGCACCCCCACGTCGCCTGGAAATGATGACGTCACGTTGTGTCAGGAGGGTTGTGATTCCATAGGTTTGTGTACAAAAGCATTGGGTATTTTCTTCCATTTTCATGTTATGAATCCATTTTTTTTTTTCGTTTTCAGATGAAAATGGCACTCAAAATTATTCACTGTTCAAATTGTTGTAAACCTACAACTATTCACTACCTTTTTTGTGATTTCTTTGTTTGGCTCTTATTGGGCCTAAATTGCTATGTCAGGAAAAGTTGTTATACATAATCTAAATGCAGATAGAATTGAAATTTGCGCCAAATAAGCAGGAAATAAAATATGGCAAAAACTAGTTCAAAACTGTAGATTTCATAAATTCAAGCTTGTGGGTAAAAATATATGTGATATACCTCTGTGATAGAAGTGAAGAGAATGAAATGCGTTATCTGGAAAGCAAAAAATCACCCAGTTTTTCTGTGTACAAACCTATGGAATCACGACGCTTCTTACACAACGTGACGTCACCATCTCGAGGCAGGTGAAAAGCACAATAAAGCCTATTTTCTAAGCGGGGTTCGAAGCCCGATAATTGGAATATTCACAAGCAAAATACTCAGCTGGGAAGCGGTGAAAATGCATAAAGCATACCTTGCTGTATTGAGTAGCTTATAAGCTTTCGATTGGTATAAAATTTAGCAATTTCATTTTCGGGTCCGGTCTGGATCTTTAATCAAATGCGATGAAACTTCATTCCACGTCCTTGGCTTGCACATCCATCTCTTGTCCTGTTTTCCTAACTTAATTTGACATTTTGAATGTCAATACAGTTTCTTAATCATTCAAAATGAGGGGTGGGATATGATTCATACAAATTATTCCTAAATTTGATAAATCACACAAGATTCTGCAGTTTGCAGAAAAGAAAAAAATTCCATGCATCATCTCTTTGTCAATTTAACAATTTGATAACACATCATTCTTGCTAAATATATCATGATACATTCACATTAGGAAACTTAATAAGTTCAACGCTATGTATAGGAAAGAAAGTCATCTCCATGTTCACTGATCTACTACTCTGTTTAATTTGATTAATGTGACCAAATGTTTTAAAGAGTTTTATGTCAAATCCAATGCCTATTTTGGATCACAACTCACCTAAATACCAATACTGCTCACACCCGACAAGATTGGTGTCATGTCTTTGTCTGTGGTAAACTACATGTAGCTCTCTTATTAAATGCTGGAAGATGGTTCACACAAGATAGGGGACGTAGACGTGTTGTACATTGAGTGATATGACTGCAGATGTAAAGTGAAAAAAAAATATTATTCTAACATTACCTTTCCATAAACATTCATCATCCAATTGAATATGTAATTAAGAAAGTATGAACTGTCTTCCCCTTTCTAATTGATAGAAGAAATTTCTGCAGTTGTGGTGAGAATTGGTAAACTCCATCCTGTCTGCCACCACTCCCCATCAGCTACATGTACTTCTCCTGCTTTTCACCTCATTATCAGGCAACCAAGTTTTAGTTCACTTAGGTTACTCATATAAAAACATGCAGGTATAAATTAATAAAAGAATGGGACAATTTTTGTTTATCAAACGTAATAAAATTTCATTCCACGACTTCTCCTCTTGTCCTGTTTCCCGACTTTAATTTGACATTTTGAATGTCAATACAGTTTTGTAATCATTCACAATGAGGCGTGGGATACGAGTCAAAGAAATCTTTCCTAAATTTGAGAAACCACAGAGGATTATGCAGTTTGCAAAAAAGGGAAAAATTCTTTCCTTGCATCACCTCTTTGCCAGTTTTCCCTCTCTTTTTTTCTTCATATTCTTTGAAAATTATTTAAATTAAAACTGGTGAAGAAGCTAAAAATATATATGAATTTGGTTTACAATTTGATGACACATCATGTTTGATAAATATATTATGACACATTCATGTTTGGAAACTTAAGAGGTTCAACGTTATGCACAGGAAAGAATGTCTTCTCCCTGTACACCCATTTACTCATCTGTTTCACATGTTAGATATGTTTAACGTAACGAAATGTTTAAAGAGTTTAATGTCAAATCCAATGCATCTTTTGAATCATAACTCACCAAAATACCAATACTCATCTAGACATTCCATGTAGATGATGATTTCAAGATTGGTGTCATATCCTTTTCTCTGGTAGACTAGCTCTCTTATTCATACTGGAAGATGGTTCACACAAGATATAGAATGTAGCCATGTTGTACACTGAGTTATATGACTGCAGATGTAAAGTGAAAGAACAAAATATTATCCTTAGAATCTAACAAATTTCCTTTTCAAAAACATTCATCTTACAATCAAATATTTTATTATGAAAGTATGAATAATGTTCCCTTTTCCTTCTGATTCATAAATAATTTCTACACTTGTGGTCAAAGTTGGTAAACTCCATCCTTTCTGCCACAACTCCCCATAAGCTACTTCTCCTGCTTTTCACCTTATTACTGGATAACCAACTTTTAATTCACTCTTTAAAGTTACTCATTAAAAAGATGCAGGCATAAATTAATGCTGTAATATATCTGAACAAAATAGTTAATCAAATGCGATGAAACTTCATTCCACGTCCTTGGCTTGCACATCCATCTCTTGTCCTGTTTTCCTAACTTAATTTGACATTTTGAATGTCAATACAGTTTCTTAATCATTCAAAATGAGGGGTGGGATATGATTCATACAAATTATTCCTAAATTTGATAAATCACACAAGATTCTGCAGTTTGCAGAAAAGAAAAAAATTCCATGCATCATCTCTTTGTCAATTTAACAATTTGATAACACATCATTCTTGCTAAATATATCATGATACATTCACATTAGGAAACTTAATAAGTTCAACGCTATGTATAGGAAAGAAAGTCATCTCCATGTACACTGATCTACTACTCTGTTTAATTTGATTAATGTGACCAAATGTTTTAAAGAGTTTTATGTCAAATCCAATGCCTATTTTGGATCACAACTCACCTAAATACCAATACTGCTCACACCCGACAAGATTGGTGTCATGTCGTTGTCTGTGGTAAACTACATGTAGCTCTCTTATTAAATGCTGGAAGATGGTTCACACAAGATAGGGGACGTAGACGTGTTGTACATTGAGTGATATGACTGCAGATGTAAAGTGAATAAAAATATTATTCTAACATTACCTTTCCATAAACATTCATCATCCAATTGAATATGTAATTAAGAGAGTATGAACTGTCTTCCCCTTTCTAATTGATAGAAGAAATTTCTGCAGTTGTGGCGAGAATTGGTAAACTCCATCCTGTCTGCCACCACTCCCCATCAGCTACAGTGTACATGTACTTCTCCTGCTTTTCACCTCATTATCAGGCAACCAAGTTTTAGTTCACTTAGGTTACTCATATAAAAACATGCAGGTATAAATTAATAAAAGAATGGGACAATTTTTGTTTATCAAACGTAATAAAATTTCATTCCACGACTTCTCCTCTTGTCCTGTTTCCCGACTTTAATTTGACATTTTGAATGTCAATACAGTTTTGTAATCATTCACAATGAGGCGTGGGATACGATTCAAAGAAATCTTTCCTAAATTTGAGAAACCACAGAGGATTATGCAGTTTGCAAAAAAGGGACAAATTCTTTCCTTGCATCACCTCTTTGCCAGTTTTCCCTCTCTTTTTTTCTTCATATTCTTTGAAAATTATTTAAATTAAAACTGGTGAAGATGCTAAAAATATTTATGAATTTGATTAATGATTTGATGACACATCATGTTTGATAAATATATTATGATACATTCATGTTGCAAACTTCATCAAAGGTTCAGTACTATGTGTGGGAAAGAATGTCTTCTCCCTGTACACCCATCTACTCCTCTGTTTCACAAGTTAAATTTGTTTAATGTAACTTTTTTTTAAAGAGTTTAATGTCAAATCCAATGCCTCTTTTGGATCATAACTCACCTAATACCAATAACTGCTCACTTTCGACATTCCATGCTGATGATAGTATCAAGATTGGTGTCATATCCTTTTCTCTGGTAGACTAGCTCTCTCATTTATGCTGGAAGATGGTTCACACAAGATGAGAGATGTATCCATGCTGTACACTGAGTGATATGACTGCAGATGTAAAGTGAAAGAACAAATATCATCCTTGGAATCTAACAAAATTTCCTTTTCAAAAACATTCATCGTACAATCAAACATTTAATTATGAAAGTATGAATCATCTTCCCTTTTCATTCTAATTCATAACAAAAAATTTGTACACTTGTGGTTAAAGTTGGTAAACTCCATCCTTTCTGCCACAACTCCCCATAAGCTACTTCTCCTGCTTTTCACCTTATTACTGGATAACCAATTTTTTAAATTCACTATTAAAGTTACTCATTAATAAAGATGCAGGCAAAAATGTTGTAATATATAGAAAAAAACAGTTTATCAAATGTAATGAAACTCCATCCTTTCTGCACCACTCCCCATAGGCTACTTCTGCTTTTCCTTCATAATCTTTGAAAATTATTTAAAATAAAACTGGTGAAGATGCTAAAAACATATGTGAATTTGGTTAACAATTTGATGACATATATGATACATTCATATTTGGAAACTTCAAAGGTTCAACACTGTGTGCAGGAAAGAATGTCTTCTCCCTGTCGACCCATCTACTCCTCTTTTTCACATGTTACATATGTTTAATGTAACTAAATGTTTAAAGAGTTTAATGTCAAATCCAATGCCTCTTTTGGATCATAACTCACCTAAATACCATTAACTGGTCACAGACATTCCATGCTGATGATAATATCAAGATTGGTGTCATATCCTTTTCTCTGGTAGACTAGCTCTCTCATTTATGCTGGAAGATGGTTCATACAAGATGAGAGATGTATCCATGCTGTACACTGAGTGATTTGACTGCAGATGTAAAGTGAAATAAAAAAATATCATCCTTGGAATCTACAGTGTAACAAAATTTCCTTTTCAAAAACATTCATCGTACAATCAAACATTTAATTATGAAAGTATGAATCGTCTTCCCTTTTTTTTCTAATTCATAACAAATAATTTGTACACTTGTGGTTAAAGTTGGTAAACTCCTTCCTTTCTGCCACAACTCCCCATAAGCTACTTCTCCTGCTTTTTCACTTATTACTGGACAACCAATCTTTAATTCACTTTTAAAGTAACTCATAAAAAAGATGCAGGAAAAAAATGCTGTAATATATAGAGAAAACAAGTGGAATGCCTCTGGCGGTCTCACCTGCATCACGCAATTCAATATAGCAGCAGTGCTGATTTTGAAAACTACTATAACTCGCACAAGATGTTCAGTGATACTTGGTTACTCTTATTTCCACGTTTTATGAACAAGACCAATACACTTACAGAGATATGATGGTAATTCAACAAATACCCCCAACGTGGACAAAGTTCATTGACCTTACATGACCTTTGACCTTGATCATGTGACCTGAAAATTGCACAGGATGGTCAGTGATACTTGATTACTCTCATGTCCAAGTTTCACGAGTCAGATCCATAAACTTTCAAAGTTATGATGGTAATTCAACAGATACCCCCATTATGGCCAAAGTTCATTGACCTTTGACCTTGGTCATGTGACCTAAAATGCGCACAGGATGTTCAGTGATACTTGATTACTCTTATGTCCAAGTTTTATGAACTAGAACAACACACTTTCAAAGTTATGATGGTAATTCAACAAATACCCCAATTTGGCCAAAGTTCATTGACCCTAAATGACCTTTGACCTTGATCATGTGACCTGAAACTTGCACAGGATGTTCAGTAATACTTGATTACTATTATGTCCAAGTTTCATGAATCAGATCCATAAAATTTCAAAGTTATCATGACATTTCGAAAACTTAATCTTAGGTTAAGATTTTGATGTTGATTCCCCCAACATGAACTGTACTGTACATGTACATGTAGGTCCATATACTTTCTAAGTTATGCTGTCATTTCAAAAACTTAACCTCAGGTTAAGATTTGGTGTTGACGCCGCCGCCGCCGTTGGAAAAGCGGCGCCTATAGTCTCACTCTGCTATGCAAGTGAGACAAAAACCGCATCTTTTAGATCATACATGTAACTCACCTTAATAACAATAAATCTTTACACCCGACATTCCATGTACATGTAGATGATTTCAAGATTGGTGTGTGTCATGTCCTTGACTCTGGTAGACTAGCTCTTTCATTTATGTTGGTAGATGGTTCTCACAAGATAGGGGATGTAGCCATACTGTAAACTGAGTGTTAAGACTGCACATATCAAGTGAAAAAAAATATTCTAACATTACCTTTCCATAAACATTCATCATCCAATCGAATATGTAATTTAACAAGTGGAATGCCTCTGGCCGTCTCACCTGCATCACGCGATTCAATATAGCAGCAGTGCTGATTTTGAAAACTACTATAACTCGCACAAGATGTTCAGTGATACTTGGTTACTCTTATTTCCACGTTTTATGAACTAGACCAATACACTTATAGAGATATGATGGCAATTCAACAAATACCCCCAACGTGGCCAAAGTTCTTTGACCTTACATGACCTTTGAACTTGATCATGTGACCTGAAACTCGCACAGGATGTTCAGTGATACTTGATTACTATTATGTCCAAGTTTTATGAACTAGACCAACACACTTTCAAATTTATGGCTGTACATGTAATTCAACAAATACCCCAATTTGGCCAAAGTTCATTGACCCTAAATGACCTTTGACCTTGATCATGTGACCTGAAACTTGCACAGGATGTTCAGTAATACTTGATTACTATTATGTCCAAGTTTCATGAATCAGATCCATAAACTTTCAAAGTTATGATGGTAATTCAACAGATACCCCCAATTCGGCCAAAGTTCATTGACCCTAAATGACCTTTGACCTTGGTCATGTGATGTGAAACTCATGCAGGATGTTCAGTGATACTTGATTAACCTTATGTATAAGTTTCATGAACTAGGTCCATATATTTTCTAAGTTATGATGACATTTCAAAAACTTAACCTTAGGTTAAGATTTTGATGTTGATTCCCCCAACATGGTCTAAGTTCATTGACCCTAAATGACCTTTGACCTTGGTCATGTGACATGAAACTCAGGCAGGATGTTCAGTAATACTTGATTAACCTTATGGCCAAGTTTCATGAACTAGGTCCATATACTTTCTAAGTTATGCTGTCATTTCAAAAACTTAACCTCAGGTTAAGATTTGATGTTGACGCCGCCGTCGCCGCCGTCGCCGTCGGAAAAGCGGCGCCTATAGTCTCACTCTGCTATGCAGGTGAGACAAAAAGTATAAACCGTCTTCCCCTTTCTAATTGATAGAAGAAATTTCTACACTTGTGGTCAGAATTGGTAAACTCCATCCTTTCTGCCACCACTACCCTTAGGCTATACATGTACTTCTCCTGCTTTTCACCTCATTACCAGACAACCAAGTTTTAGTTCACTTAGGTTACTCATTTAAAAACATGCAGGTATAAATTAATAACAGAATGGGACAATTTTTGTTTATCAAACGTAATAAAATTTCATTCCACGACTTCTCCTTCTCTTGTCCTGTTTCCTGACCTTAATTTGACATTTTGAATGTCAATATAGTGATGTAATCATTCAAAAAGAAATCTTTCCTAAACTTAACAAACCAGAGGATTGTGCAAAAAAAAGAAACATTCTTTCCTTGCATCACCTCTTCGCCAGTTTTTCCACTCTATTTTTCTTCATAATCTTTGAAAGTTATTTAAAATAAAACTGGTGAAGATGCTAAAAACCAATATGAATTTGGTTAACAATTTGATGACATATATGAGACATTCATGTTTGGAAACTTCAAAGGTTCAGTGCTATGTGCAGGAAAGAATGTCTTCTCCCTGTACACCCATGTACTCCTGTGTTTCACAAGTTAAATTTGTTTAATGTAACTTTTTTTAAAGAGTTTAACGTCAAATCCAATGCCTTGGTGGTGATTGGTGGGGATTTTTTACCTGATTCAGTTGCTAAGAAAGCATGAATGCTTGTAAGCAAGCAACCAGAGGACCGACGGCTTATGGTCCTCTCCGAAGGACCTGGTAATGGGGATTAATGCCTTACCAAAGGGCACTAGCGCACCAAGTGGGAATCGAACCCGGGTCACCGGAATACGAATCCCCCGCTCTACCGACTGAGCTATCGCGCCTCCGTGCCTCTTTTGGATCATAACTCACCTTAATACCAATAACTGCTCACGCCACACGCTCCTTTTAGATGATAATATCAAGATTGGTGTCATGTCCTTGTTTCTGGTAGACTGGCTGTTTCAATTATGCAAGAAGATACTTCACCCAAGATAGGGGATGTAGCCATGTTGTACACTGAGTGATATGACTGCAGATGTAAAGTGAAAGAACAAAATATTATTCTTAACAAAATTTCCTTTTAAAAAATATTCAACATCCAATCCAATATGTAATTATGAAAATAGGAACTGTCTTCCCCTTTCTTGATAACAGAAAATTCTAAACTTGTGGTCAAAGTTTGTGAACTCCATCCTTTCTGCCACCACTCCCCATAAGCTACTTCTCCTGCTTTTCACCTTATTACTGGACGACAAATTTTTAGTTCACTCAAGTTCATTTAAAAACATGCAGGTATAAATTGATGTTATTTTTTATTGAAAAAATGGGACAATTTTTTGTTTTCAAACACTATGAAATTTCATTCAATATCCCTTGCACATTCATCTCTTGTCCTGTTTCCTGACCTTAATTCGACATTTTGAATTCTATACAGTTTCGTAATCATTCAAAATGAAGCGTGGGATATGAGTCAAAGAAATTATACTTAAATCTGATAAATCACAAAGGATTATGCAGTTTGCAGAAAAGGGAAATGATCACTCCAAGCATCATCTCTTTGCCAATTTAACAATTTGATGACACATCATTCTTGCTATATATATTATGATACATTCATGTCTGGGAACCTCAGAGGTCTAATGCTATGTGCAGGAAAGAATGTTTTCTCCAAGTACACAAATCTACTCCTCTGTTTACCGTAAGTTCAATATTTTTAATGTACAGTGCCGGCCGCGGGAAACATCACAGTGCCCCCTAGGGCGAACGCGGTAGCCCGTAGCGGACATTTGAGGGAAGCGGACGAGGGAAGAGGCCCGCGTCCGCTCCTCTAGGACATGAGTGCCCTAGGAGAGCGCCCGCGTCTATCCTAGGGTGTTTCCCTAGGATGTTTGACCACGCATTCTTGGTCGAAAGAGGAGGTCTGATTTGACACATTCGTTCAAGACTGCATGTGATTTTTATCTCATATCAAGCATAAGTTTTTTATCATTTATCGTGGATAAAATCTGTTATGAAAATTACAAAGTTTTGGGTTGATAACTGGGATCGTAGGCTTTTTCACCGAATGACTTATTGTGTTCGATTTCACACTGGCACCAGCGTAAAGGGTCCTTTCCTATGAATATTCTTCCCGTAGTGTCCGTTATTTCATTCACTGACATGGTTAGTCGTGATTGTAAATGAGTTTCTGACAAAGGAGCAGGTATTTGTCGATGTTGACCCTACATTCCGGAGGTCGTCCTAGAACTATTTACTCTTCTTTCCCTGCATGGTCATCCTTTTGTATATACCCTGACATGTCTTTCAGGCGCGGATCTACGAGATGCAGATAAAAGGGAGAAGAAGAAAGTAAAAATGAAAGAAAATGTGAAAAGGAAGGGATGGACTGAAGACGAGAAGGAAAGAGATAAGAGAAATAGAAAAAGTGAGAGAAGGGGAAAGGGGAGAAAGAGAAAATAGAGGGGGGGTGTGGCAAAGAGGAGAAAGAGGGAGAAGGGGTAAAGAAAAGAAATAAGGAAAAGGTGAAATGGACAGAAAGACAGAGAGACAGAAAGAAAAGAGGGAAAGGAGAAAAGGAAAATAGATTGAAAATCGAAGGGGAGAAGAAGAGACAAAGGAAGAAAAGGAAAAAGGACAGAATGAGAAAGAGAGAAGGATAAGGAGGGGAAAGTTAAATAAAATGAAGAAGAGAGACATAATTAAATGGAGTAAAAAAAGCGGAGGAGGGAAGAGAAGGAAGGGTGCAGGAAAAAGTAAAAAGTACAGCGGACAAAAGAAGTGGGACTTAAGAAAAAGTAGAGGAAAAGAAAAAAAGCGGGAAGAAAAATTTGGGAAATTGTCCAGTTTTTCATGTCAGAAAATACTTAAGTAACTCGCATCTGCCCATTTTTACGCTGATGACAAGTATTGAACATTCTTGCGCTCAATCTTGTAATTATTTTCTCTCACCATGCTCACAGTTTCCTGCTCTCGTTGCATCAATTAAAAACTTGTCCCGAATTAACATCCGCTCATTCAAGAAAGAAGAAAGAAAAAGGCAAAAAGGAAGGGATGGAAGGAAAATGAGAAGGAAAATAGAAAAAGTGAGAGAAGGAGAAGGGAGCGAAGAAAAGAAGGGGAAATGGGAGAAAGAGAAAATAGAGGGGGCTTATAGTTTCATGGTAATATGGATACCCTATAGTTCAGCAGTACTTAGTTATGAAACTTGTTTTACTCAGTAATGCTCACGCGTGATGATTAAAAGGATTTTCGACTATATAGAGGTGAACCGGGACGAGGCTTTCATTCTTTAATTTGGCTTGACTAACTCCTTTGTTCCCCGAAAAGAATTGTTAGGTTTGATAGTTAGCGTTTGCGTGAGCACCCACCAAAACTCTTAACAAAAGAAAAGAATGGTTTGTATAGCTCCATTCTTGCTTTGTCGGCAAGTGATAATTAACTCGTTAAGTACCCATTCCACACACTACGTCATAGTAGCTTTCGAAAACATACTTTTACTTGGGTATGTGTTCAAACATTGAAGCTAAATGTGCTTAAAAAATTGAATAGTTACATTATGTAAATAGCTTTTGTTGCTTTGCTCTGAAGCGCATTGAGCATCCAATCAAGATGGAAAGTGCGCTTTACAAATATCATGTATTATTATTTTTAGCTGCCATATAACACTGAATTCTGTATTATACCAAGTTGTGACTTGGTGTTATCATTTCCAATTCATATAACAAAATATATTTCGAAGGAAAATCTTGCTTTACTGAAAAAAAAAAATGTTTATAACTTTAATTGATGTCCGACTAATCTATCAATATAAAACCGCAGTTCGTAAATATGATATTGATAGTTTAATATTTACTTCGACGTCAATAATTTGTGTTATTATCATCATGTAGGTGTATCAGGGATATTAATATTTGTTTTAATCCCATCTATAATTTTGTATAAAATTGTGCGAAATATATGCGTTGTTCTCATCATGAAGCTGGAACCCCTCTTCATGCTTCTCCTTTATAATTTCCACCACTTTCATCTCTTCCCAATTCGAATATCTACCAATGTAACTTAAAAACCGCAATAGAGAGCAGGTAATGTGATCAGATGTTTTAGCAAAAAGATAAATCTGTTCCATCTGTTACATTGAGGTAAATTTATACTTTTATAGGGTGAGGGTTTTAGAGACCCGATTTGAACCGAAATGAAAAGAATATCCTCATTTATTGTTGCTAACGCATCAACAAATTAATCCCCCCCCCCCATTTCTATGAACATACTGTCATAAATTGGGAAGCGGATGTGATCAAAGGAGATCAAATGTGTGGGTGGGGAGCAAGACTCTACCAGACTGTTGACAATAACAAAAGAACCAAATAACAAATCGATGAGCACAACCAGTTTTGCTGGTGTTCGCTTTTTGCACGTCTACTTTGTTTGATCTTGGTCATACTAGTATTCGTTTTCAACGTAACTTTCATTCCCTTTATTAGGGTTTTATCAACCATGTCAACGAATTGACGATCCCAATACTGACTGCACGTTTGTTTTAACATAATGAGAATTCGCAAATGCCCTTGATATTCATAATTCTGTTATATTTTAAGTTTGTCATTAATGTTTGTTAACATTCACTTTGTTAATAACTTGTCAATTTTGATTTACCAAAAAAATCAAGTCTGCTTATTAATGTCTTTTATCTATTTTAATTCTTTTTTTTTTTTGATATGCCTTTCTTTCTTCTTTCCTAATTCCACCCTGTGCACCCCGTTAAAACTCAATGAAGAATGTTTCAAATGTTTTCTAGTTCTTACACTGTTCATAAGGAGATGGGATTATGTGTATAGTTCACGCTGAAGGGAGAGGAATGGGTACGTATGGAAAAAAAACTTATCCCACAAGATAGAGAATTGATCTCCATTAGGCCTGACTTGAAACGGATATTTCAATATTCGGATACCCGACACTGAAAACCGGACGGCGGACGGGTATCCAAAATTTTACCCTGAAATATAAAAAATAATATCCATTTGCACTTATTTGAGTTATATTTAAGATTTTCAGTTATATTTGAGTTTTGAACCTATCTGATGATGGCGAGAGTCAGCTTGCGCTAATTAAAAAAAATTCTGAAAACCACGAAATTACGAGAAGCTGAATATTTTGGGTTGAGTCTGTTTTGCAATCGGATTTGACTAATGTGAGTTAGCGTGAGGCTACGGCTACAAATGTAGATCGTATGACTGTGTAAATGACTATTATTTGAGTTATACAAGTCGGGCCTAGTTACGATCTCATTTAATTGTTGCGAGAGTATGTGTGTTTATTTTTTTAGTTCCGATCGAATGAAATAAGATGCAATGAATTTGACCGAGGCGAGTGAAGTGCGAGTCTACTATTACTAAAAGTCTAAATCCAGACAGGCCTACATCATTCAGCTCACGCACGTGCTGTCCTGTCTGAACGTGTCTGGAGTGAATCGTCTGATCTATATTTGGCCACATTATACTCGCTACACCTTCAAATGGGATTGTACTTGGAATATTTTCATTTTCATGTCGGGTTTCTCCCCATTCCCAAAATTATAGCCAAGCTTCTCATTTCTCAACTTCTGAAACATAATCACACTTCTAACAAAGATTCAAGACAATATTTAATCACAGTAACAGTAACTAATCACTAACGTTCATCACCAGTAAGTTTTACTGCAAAACACGTCGATTCACAACCGACCACATACGACTCGGCGGGCGCACATCATGAACCTTCTGGGACGATACCGCCTTTTATTTAAGTATTGTTGTTTACGTGATGATGGATATCAAAATTCATAGTGGATATACAATTGACATCTAGATAATGGACAGTTTCATTGTAATTAATCATTATTAATGACAGTTTAAGAAAGAAAAGGGATGATTCATTATTTTGGATTTGATAAATAAATCAAAAGAAACAAAATAAATTGGCCAATCAACATGCATTTGACGTTAACATGATTTCAAAATTATCTTCATTCTTCATTCATATCGAAGTTGATGTGAGAAAAAAGTACTGAAAATGAATATTTTGTTATGCATTTCAATTTAAATAAATTACAAACAAGTGGAATGCCTCTGGCCGTCTCACCTGCATCACGCAAGCTCAGCAGTGCTGATTTTGAAAACTACTATAACTCGCACAAGATGTTCAGTGATACTTGGTTACTCTTATTTCCACGTTTTATGAACTAGACCCATACACTCATAGAGATATGATGGTAATTCAAGAAATACCCCCAACGTGGCCAAAGTTCATTGACCTTACATGACCTTTGACCTTAATCATGTGACCTGAAACTCGCACAAGATGTTCAGTGATACTTGATTACTCTTATGTCCAAGTTTCAAGAGTAAGATCCATCAACTTTCCAAGTTATGATGGTAATTCAACAGATACCCCCATTATGGCCAAAGTTCATTGACCTTTGACCTTGGTCATGTGACCTAAAATGCGCACAGGATGTTCAGTGATACTTGATTACTCTTATGTCCAAGTTTTATGAACTAGACCAACACACTTTCAAAGTTATGGCAGTAATTCAACAAATACCCCAATTTGACCAAAGTTCATTGACCCTAAATGACCTTTGACCTTGATCATGTGACCTGAAACTTGCACAAGATGTTCAGTAATAGTTGATTACTATTATGTCCAAGTTTCATGAATCAGATCCATAAACTTTTAAAGTTATGATGGTAATGCAACAAATACCCCCATTATGGCCAAAGATCATTGACCTTTGACCTTGGTCATGTGACCTAAAATGCACACAGGATGTTCAGTGATACTTGATTACTCTTATGTCCATGTTTTATGAACTAGACCAACACACTTTCAAAGTTATGGCAGTAATTCAACAAATACCCCAATTTGACCAAAGTTCATTGACCATAAATGACCTTTGACCTTGATCATGTGACCTGAAACTTGCACAGGATGTTCAGTAATAGTTGATTACTATTATGTCCAAGTTTCATGAATCAGATCAGGAAAAGCGGCGCCTATAGTCTCACTCTGCTATGCAGGTGAGACAAAAACAACATGACACACGCAGCCAACATTCATTCGACGCTTTCATAGTTTCAAAAATAATCATCTTCATTAGTAACGAAAGTTGCTGTGAGAAAAAGTAGAATTAATTTTGCATTTGATGAATAAATTACAAGAAACAACATGACACACCCGAGTAAACCGATAACATTTATTTGATGCTTAAATGGTTCCAAATTATCTTTGAACATTCTTCACTCGCATTGAAAGTCGAGGTAAGAAAGTATACGATAAGTTACGCATTTGAAATCATCAAAACATAAGACGGGAAAGAAAAACGATCTTAAGCGAAACCATAGTAAAATAGCCATCGTTGTCAGAACGGAACTTTACTCCATTCACGGACGGTCATGCTCCAAAACTGATATAAGGTCATGTTTCAAAACTGATATAAAAACGATGGTTTTCGGCGGGAATATATTACCGAAGAAGATTAATTGATATTGGTGATTATATTGGCGACTAAAACTAATAAATTTTGTTGGTGAGTCTTACTAAATTTAATGAGTTTTTGTGACAGGAAAGTGGTGAATCAGTGTCCACGGATACCCGAACCCGAAAAATGAAAACCGTTATCCATCCACGCGGGCGGAAACCGTTCGGATATCCGTTTGGTGGCAGCACTAATCTCCATGACATTAAATTGTGACCTATTTTTTTAAAACAAGTTTATGATACATGTATGTCTCCCACGTAAGGCGTAAGGAAAAAAGTTTACCCAATGCATCAAATTAGATTAATTGATTAGATTCATTGCGGTAAATGAAAAATAATAAATTCGATGTTCCAGCCAGGGTGACCAGATTTCACAAAATTAAATACGGGACAATCGACAAAGCACTATGTACCATCGGATCGACCGAGCCAGGCCAAAAAATCAACAAAAAGGGTACACAGTGTTAGACTTGCTAACGTAATATATTAAGAAAGGGGAAGGGAGGGTGAGCGGAAGAAAGAAAAGAGAAACAAGTGGAACGCCTCTGGCAGTCTCGCCTGCATTACGCAATTTAATATAGCAGCAGTGCTAACTTTGAAAACTACTATAAAATAATCATTCACAAAAACATCATTCATATAATGACATAATACCACGTTCATTGACCATAAATGACATTTGAACGGAGACTTAAGACTGTCAACTACACCCATGTCCACATTTCATTCACTCTATCCATAAACTTTCAAAGTTATGATGGCACTTCAACAATTACCCCAACATGGCCTAAGTTTATTGACCTTAACTGACCTTTGACTTGGTTTTGTGACCTGAAACTCACAGGGGATGTTCAGTGATGCTTGATTACTCTTATATCCCAAGTTTTATGAACTAGATCCATAAACTTTCAGAGTTAGGATGGTAATTCAACAAATACCCCCAACCTGGCCAAAGTTCATTGACCTTTAATGACCTTTGACCATGGTCATGTGACCTGAAACTCGTACAGGATGTTCAGTGATACTTGATTACTCTTTTGTCCAAGTTTTATGAACTAGATCCGTAACCTTTCAGAGTTAGAATGGTAATTTAATAAATACCCCCAACACGGCCAAAATTCATTGACCTTAAATGACCATTGACCATGGTCATGTGACCTGAAACTCGCACAGGATATTCAGTGGTACTTGATTAACCTAATGTCCAAGTTTCATAAACTAGATCCATAAATTTTCAAAGTTATGATGGTAATTCAACAAATACCCCCAACTTGGCCAAAGTTCATTGACCCTAAATGACCTTTGACCTTGGTCATGTGACTTGAAACTCAAGCAGGATGTTCACTAATACTTGATTAACCTTATGTCCAAGTTTCATGGACTAGATCCATATATTTTCAAAGTTATGATAGTAATTCAACAAATACCCCCAACTTGACCAAAGTTCATTGACCCTAAATGACGTTTGACCTTGGTCACGTGACCTGAAACTCGAGCAGGATGTTCACTAATACTTGATTAATCTTATGCCCAAGTTTCATGAATTAGGTCCATATACTTTCTAAGTTATGATGTCATTTCAAAAACTTAACCTTCGGTTAAGATTTTGAAAATAATTTTCCCAACATGGTCTAAGTTCATTGACCCTAAATGACCTTTGACCTTGGTCATGTGACCTGAAACTCAGGCAGGATGTTCAGTAATACTTGATTAACCTTATGTCCAAGTTTCATGAACTAGGTCCATATACTTTCCAAGTTATGATGTCATTTCAAAAACTTAACCTTAGGTTAAGATTTGATGTTGACGCCGCCGCCGCCGCCGTCGGAAAAGCGGCGCCTATAGTCTCGCTCTGCTATGCAGGCGAGACAAAAAATGAGGAAACAAGAAATGAATTGAGAGGAAAGAAAAAATAAGGAAAAATTAAAAGGAAAAAAGTTTGAATAAAAGGATAAAAGAAAGAATAAAAGACATAACAATTTCCGTCATTACTTGAAATGAATAAAGAAAGAAAGAATTAAAATAAAGGAAGGGAAGATGAATAAATGTGTGAAAGATAAAACATGAGAGAAAAGATAAAAGTAAGAAAAATGGAGGAAGAGAGAAAGAAAAAGAATTCCTTCATTATTTGAAAGAAACAAAGACAGAAGAAAACAGGAAGGAAGCAAAGAAGGAAGAAAGGGAAAGAAGGAATAAGGGAAAACGTAACTTAAAAAATGAAAGAAAAGAAAACAAATAACATCTAAAAAAAAAAAAAAATCTACAATAGATTCCGATCACGCTAGTTTAAAAACATAATGGTCTATCACAAGATGACCAAATTACATGCACATGTAAACATAATGCATGGTACGTATCCTAGGTTTCCCTAGGATAAGTGCGGGCACGGCCAATATTATAGAGCACGCAGGAAACTGCGGGTGCGGCTAAACGCCCTAGTCTGCTCCCCTTGAATACCCTCGGTTAGACGCGAAAGCCCCCTAGGGTGTTTGCGTGCTCGGGCGTGACGTTTCCTGCGGCCGGCACTGTAACTTAATATTTTAAAGAGCTTTATGTCAAATCCAATGCCTCTTTTGGATAACTCACCTTTATACCAATAACTGCTCACGCCAGACATTCCATGTAGATGGAGTCAGATCCTTGTCTCTCGGAGAATGCCTCTTTTATTTATGCTGGAAGATGGTTCACACAAGAGAGGGTGCGCATCCATGCTGTACACCTAGTGACATGACTGCAGATGTCAAGTGAAAGAACAAAATATTATTCTAAAAACATTTCCTGTTCATAAACATTCATTGTAATATGAAACATGTAAAGATGAAATGAATTAAGGCTTACATTTCGACAAATACGCTGCCTGTATACTACATCATTACACTTTTCAGAGCAATTTAATTAGAAGATTTGCACCATTCTATATTCCTCAAAACGCCTCACAAATCTTACCTGATTTTGTGGCATCAAGTTTACATAATTGAGTATATGAATTTTACAATGGATTTTGTTGGATTATGCAATCACCTTGCCTAATCAGTAAGTTTTTTTGGTAGGAAGATTCAGGGGCATAGTGAGGAGGCATTGCAAAAAGGAAGAGGCATTACAAAAAGAAAGAAAAACATGAAGGGAAAGAAAGAACAATATGAATGCAAAGGGAAAAAGGGAAGAATGGGATTGTGGGTATTTGGAGTTTTGTTTTCTCAAAAGCATAAAAACCTAAATAAAATATATTCTCTTCTCTCTACTTTGATGTATAAATGTATATGAATTTGGTAACAATTTGATGACACAGTATTTGCTAAATATATTATGAAACATCTACATTTTGAAACTTCAGAGGTTCAACGTTTCGTGTGAAAAAGAAATTCTTCTCCCTGTACACTCATCTACGTCTCTGTTTAAACAAAAACAAAAAAAGAACGTCACTAGATTTTTTAAAAGAGTTTTAGGTCAAATCCAATGAATCTTTCAGATCATAACTCATCTCAAAACTACTCACCCCAGATATTCCTTGTAGATGTTGAATTCAAGATTGGTGTCATGTCCTTGTCTGCGGAAAACTAGCTCTCTTATTTATGATGGAAGATGGTTCACACAAGATAGGGCATGCAGACATGCTGTACACTGAGTGATATGACTGCAAATGTCAATTAGTGAAAGAACAAAATATTATTCTAACATTTCCTTTTCTAAAATATTCATCACACTACAAAACATGTAATTATAATAATGAAAGCATGAATTGTCTTCCCTTTTCTTTCCTATTGATAACAGAAAATTCTACACTTGTGGTCAAAGTTTGTGAACTCCATCCTTTCTGCCACCACTCCCCATAAGCTACTTCTCCTGCTTTTCACCTTATTACTGGACAAGCAATTTTTAGTTCACTCAAGTTACTCATTTAAAAACATGCAGGTATAAATTGATGTTGTACTTCATCGAAAAATGGGACAGTTTTTGTTTATCAAACACAATGAAATTTCATTCAATGTCCCTTGCACATCCATCTCTTGTTCCATTTCCGACCTTAATTTGACATTATTGTCTATGTTTATTCCATAAAATTCTTAATATATTAATTCTATAGCAAACTACTTAAAATCCCCCATGTACACCAATCTATCAAGTTACTCCTCTATTTACTGCAAGTTCAATATTTTTAATGTAACTTAATATTTTAAAGAGTATGTCAAATCCAATGCCTCTTTTGGTCATAACTCACCTAATACCAATAACTGCTAACGCCAGATAAGATTGGTGTCAGGTCCTTGTCTCTCGTAGAATTATTTTTTCATTTATGCTGGAAGATGGTTCACACAAGAAAGGGTGTGCATCCATGTTGTACACTGAGTGAAATGACTGCAGATGTAAAGTGAAAGAAAAAAAAAATTCTAACAAATTGTCCTTTTTAAAAAAAGTGGATAGGACATTCATCATAATGGGCTGGCTGGAGAGGTTGTCATTCCCTCTGTCAGGGAGTTTATGGATGACCTGACGATTGTGTCGGGTAACGAGTCCCAGGTTGACAAAGGCCTCCGTAGACTTGAGGAGCTGGTAGGTTGGACTAGGATGAGGTTCAAGGCTAAGAAGAGTCGGTTAGTGTCATTGAGGAAGGGCAAGGTGGTTGAGAAGAGGTTTCTTATATTGGAAACGAGGATATACCTCGGGTTTCTGAGAAATGGGTGAAGAGTTTGGGACGTTGGTATGACGACAAGTTGAATGACAGGCATCGAGGGATGCAGATCTATGACAAAGTGGTAGAGTGGTTAAAGAAGGTGGATAGGACCTTGATCCCGAGGAATGCAAATGTGTGGTGCTGCCAATATGGGCTGCTGCCACGGATCATGTGGCAACTGCAGGTGTATGAGGTGGCAGTTTCTAGAGTTGAGAGGACGCAGCAGAAGATGAACTCGTTCTACCGCAAGTGGTTAGGTGTTCCACGGATTGTAACAGATTTGGCATTATCTTGTAGATCTGGAAAGCTAAGGCTTCCTATGGCATCAGTGGTAGAAGTGTACAAGGCTGGGAAGGTTAGGTTGGTCATGATGATGAGGGAGTCGAAGGATCAGACAATAATTGACTCTAGGCCACCAATCCGTACAGGGAGGAAGTGGAAGGCAGAAGAGGCTGCGGATGAAGCCGTGGCAATGGCCAAGTGGAAGGAGATGCGGGGTGCTGTCCAAGTGGGTAGGAGCGGGGTAGGGTATCGTCCTGACATGAGATGGTATAGCAAGCAAGGCAGGAAGGGTAGGAGGGATTTGGTGGTTGAGGCAGTCAAGGAGGAGGAATGTCGGTTGGCAAAAGCTGCAGAGCAGGGTGTGCAGGGTGCATGGACTCGTTGGGAAGAGGTGGAGCAGAAGAAGGTCTCCTGAGACCAACTCAGGACGATGTCGTCTGGAGCTGTGCGCTTCATGATCAGTTCCACCTTTGATGTCCTGCCAACGCCAGTGAATTTGAAGAGGTGGGGTTGTGTAGAGGATGACAGCTGCAAGTTTTGCAGGAAGGCAAAGGGTCATTGGAACATGTCCTGTCAGCTTGTGGAGGGTTATTGCAAGCCTATACATGGAGGCATAACCAGGTCTTGAAGGAGATGGGAGCTTTGGCAAGGGCAGCAGTAGAGGCGAGAAAGAAGAATGGACCCCCGAGGGTGAGGGGCATTGAGTTTGTCAAGAAGGGGACAAGGTGTAGGAAGACTAGGCAGACAAGGTGTGGGTGGGTTGTTAGCTGCTGCAGACGACTGGGAGGTACGTGTGGATGAGGGGAATAGGACTATGCCGGAAGAGGTGGTAGTCACAGCCCTGCGGCCAGATATGGTTTTAGTGGCTAGTTCGGCACGTAAGATTGTGATGGTCGAATTGACGGTGCCATGGAAGACGAGGATAGAAGAGGCGAGGGAGAGGAAAATGGATAAGTATGCAAGTCTGAAGCAAGAGTGTGAGCATAATGGATGGGGAGCGGAGGTACATACCGGCGAGGTTGGGTGCAGGGGGTTTGCGGGTGTCTCTGTAAGAAGGTGGATCCGAGCAATGGTGTTCAGAAGAAGAGAAGGGGAGAAGTGGGGGAGGAGAATGTGTGGGGCTGCCGAGACGGGCTCGGCTTTGGTTATTCAGAAGGCATCGTAGTGCTTTCTGGACAATCCAGATCACTTTTAGGTGTCAACGGGGTAGACCAAAAGCTTCAGTCTCTGTATTTCGATTGTTCAGCTGAACTACGTTGGCTCCACTCACCAATACATAGACTGAAGAGCTTGGAGGCCCGGTACATACAGTCAACATATTTGTAAGTGAACTAACGTTTTATAGTTCGCAATTTAAAACTTTTTTAAAAGCGAAATTTACAGTTTCATGGTTTCCATTATCAGGGAAATATAAGTAATTGCGTACCTTGAACCGGAGTTATTGATAAAAATCCTCTGAATGATCGAGAAATCTTTCATCTAAGATATTTTCACTTGAGCTGACGGTTTTTCTTGCAAGTTGCCATCTTGAATGACGTCATTATCGTTATTAACTTTTTAATGTCTCGATATATCAAATGTCGTCTACTACCTGTGATCGTAGCGGTTTAGCTCGCATGTGGAGCAGATCGCATAATAATTTATATCAAAAGCAATATCGATATCACATTCGTAAATTGTTGATGCACTCTCCATTCGTTTGTAATTTTGGCTGCTATTTTGGGAGTGATTCTGGTGTCCAAGTCGCAAGAAAACATTGGTAAAGTACCACTTTCATACCTTTTGATATATTTCTTTGACATTTATTCATTGATTATAAATTATAAATTGATATCTTGTATTTGATAAATCCTTAGAGTGTAAATTCGATGTAAGAAAGCACATCAAAATCTTGACAGTTAATCGACAAAAGGGAGGATGTGATAACACATGCGAGCTCACACTACCGTCGGTGAATGGAGATAGTAAACGTCAGAAATTGTTAAATAAATCCCCAGAAACGACGGTTATTCCTGTCTTATCAACGGGGGTGCTGTCTAGTCTTGAGGACTCCATGATGATGTCTTTTAAAACAAATTTGACATATACTTCTCCATCATTTTTTAAAACCTTCTTATGCAGTAGGCATAGGAAGCTGTAGAGAATAATAAAATCCTGCTAATTTTCGTGATTTTTAATAAAAAAGATGGATTTCCTGGGGAAATCCATCTGTATTTACAAGATTCTCTTATGCATGTTTGTATGGGAAGGGATTCAAGACTCCATGATGGAGAAGTATATGTCAAATTTGTTTTAAAAGACATCATCATTCCAGCGTAGCACTGGCCAGCAAGGTGGAGGTGTACAGCACTCAAAATAATGGCCGAAACACCTGTGATCCCTAGTGTGCTGCTGATGACCCATTGACATCTGCAGAATTTAAGATCTTTCTCATTTGTAAAATGTTATTTTCTACTAAAACATGTAACAAGGCAAAACGGCGCTAGTGTAGTTTCGCACCTCCCCGTTTAATGGTTTTAAAACATGTACAATCTCACCCTAAATAATTCACAACCTAAAATACTTGCATCTGAGCCTCCAAAGTCCAGTAGAAGTTAAATATTTGCCGTTTTGACACTTTTTTTTACAAAGTTTTACACCTATTTCGGAATCACTCGGTCGCTTGATCAAGCTCAGCGCTGCACATAAGCAGTCGGTACGCGTACAGTACGTACCACAGCCTAGTGAAGTGCAAGAAGAGCGAGTTTTTCTATGGTATCTTCAAAAAGATTTTTTCCCCTCTTTAAGCTTGCACCAAGTATTACGGTAGTGGTTGTGCAGAGTGGTTGATGTTTGTTGTGTGAAGGTATGTGTGTGGGGTGTGCGTGTGTGTGATTTTTTGAATGAAATAAGAAATGTGAATACACGTAGATTTAGCGATGAAAATAAGCTGAAAGAGGGGAAAAAAATCTTTTTGAAGATACCATAGAAAAACTCGCTCTTCTTGCACTTCACTAGGTGGTACGTACTGTACGCGTACCGACTGCTTATGGGCACACACCACTAACTATTTCCCCATAGACTCATGTGTTAAAAATGAGATTTGAAAAAATCGCCAAAAATAAGTCTTAGAAATGACATCATCCACACCTTTATCATTTGGTAGTGTATTCAATATCCTTTAAATGCTAAAGATATGAAAAGGTGTTTTTCAATATTTTTTCGCGCTACAGGGGCTCAAACCAAGACTACGTGCAAACTTGGTTGCAGTCACAGTGCTCACTGGGTTTCTTGGGCAACTAATTAAGTTCCCATAAAACCCAGCATTGACAAATTACTGCTCTCCCATGGGACTGAACAGATCCAGTAGTAATCCCTCTCTATGCCCATATGAAAAAAATTGTTCAGATATGCACTGTTGATTTTATATGAATATTTTTCCAACCATTACATCATTTTAGGTACGGGTCTAAAGGGGATTCCCGAAATTGCCGGATCCTATTAGTGGTGTGCGCCCTTCAGAGGGTCCGATTCACACTGAACTTGGGATATTTTTTTTTTTGCACAACCTTAGGATATCATATGCACAATGTTTTAAAAAAAAATTGTTTTGAGACCTTGTTCTCTTTTGAACAGGGAATAAACATTTTCTCTTTAGGGGTATAATACATACAGAATACACAGAGTTCAAACAATGCACTTTAAGAGATAATTTTGCTCAATCCATAATCATGAATTGAAGTTTAATGATGATCCTTGCCATTGAGTTTTTGTTACTACATTTCAATAGTACTATTTCATTTTTCTAAGTCATGAGTAATTGAAACTGATAGCACAATGCAAGATATAAACAATAAAAACAATAGAAATACAAAAATATAAGTGTATCATGTGTAATCACATTCAGGGTTTTACAGGAGGCAGATAAAATGAGTTGGATATAGAAAGGGATGAGAAATGGAGGAAAGAGGAGAGAGAGAGAGAGAGAGGGGGGGAAGGGGGAGGGGGGGAGGGGGAGGGGATGAGCAAAATGACAGAGAATGAGAGCTAAATAAATTGTGATATTCATCATGATCCACAGTAATGGTTCAGTAGTACAAGAAGGGGACATTAATTTATTGCTGGTCAATGTGTAATTAGCATCAATCTGTCAGCATATCAAGTGTGCCATGTAAACTAGGTGAAGGACATGAAAGTACCAGGGAGTCCTTGCTACAAGTATGTTACTGCTGCCCTTCTGGGATAAAAAAGGGGAGTTGTCTGTAAAATATTATAAAAATCATGACATAATTTGCGATATTTTTTTCTGATTGATTGAGGGGGGGGGGGGGTGATTATGACATTATTTCAGATGCACACTAGAAAAGTGTATAAATGCAAGAGGAAATTTTCCCAATCAAACCAAATGCAGTAACAATGAGCCCCCAAGAAACTATCTGACAAGCAAAAGAACTTCTCTGTACCTGGCCATACAGCATGGAACATGCATGGGTGAAGTGGGTAGCTTGGTAATCCCAACAGTATTCTAAAGATGAAATATGTATGTCTAACATGAGAGGACCTGGTTGGAGCGCACAATTTCCCTTGATGAGCACGATAACTTCACCAATATGATAAACCTGTCAGTCGCTTTTCCACAACAATCATTCTCAGACCAAAGACATCAGAAGACTCTGTGTACCACTGATGGTTCCACTGTCAGCCATCGGATTGTTGATGTAGAGAAGCATACCGTGGTCATCAATGAAGCTTGTCAACAAGCATACACATTTAGCCCTGGCTTGAGACCTAGTGTTCAAACATGGAGTGGGTGATTCCTGAAGAATAAGGGGGAAAATAAGAGGAAATGCAGTCATTACCATATTCAAGTGCATGAATTGTGAATTTGAATCAACTGCTTTAAAATTTTCCAGAGAGATAGTTAGAACAGAATCAGGGAGAAAACAGCTGTACCAAATATCATGACAGGTGGGGCTAGCAAAAAAAAAAAGGGGGGGGGGCATCTATTGCAAACACTGCTGCAAGCAGGATTCTAACATTAGTTTACAACAACAATGATATTCCAACTGGATAGATGTTTCCAAAAGACACCTAAGAAATGTGGTGATATCTTGGCCCTTTTGTGTCTGTCATACTGTCTAAAATTTTGACACAGTTGGAACACAACGCCTAAGTTAGATCTAGCCTCTAGTCTAGGGCCTAACGTCTAACGTGATAGGGCTTAAGTCTTAAGACAAGTTAGGCCTAACATTAACAATAAATACAAGATTTTCCTTTAATAATTAATAAAAGTACCCAGATGATCATTGCTATCAAATTCGATTTGAAAACTTCAAATTTTACCTTGTCATGTTATTCCCTTTAACTTGACTCAAATCCTATCTTGGGAAGATGTTAAAAGAGAATTACTAACAAACTAGTTGCTGGCCTGTTTATCAGCTTTGTTCTACAAACTACACGTATTTCTGATTACTACGCGCATGCTAGTCTTGAATTTAAGACCCCAATATAGGCAAGTGCCAAAATTACATACAAAGTCAATGGAAAAACTGGAATTTTTATATTTGTTTGAGTATTTGGAAGAAAAAAGTACCTAGTTAGCTGTCAATTGGGTTTTCCAGATAAAACAACATGACAGGCATTCATTCAGGGTGTTTGCACCCCTCCTTTTTCATCAGTTTCCCTTCCAGCAGCAATAACATCCAGCTAGCCTTGTTTACTGCACAATACCTGTTCAGGGCACACACCACTAACTATTTCCCCATAGACTCATGTGTTAAAAATGAGATTTGAAAAAATCGCCAAAAATAAGTCTTAGAAATGACATCATCCACACCTTTATCATTTGGTAGTGTATTCAATATCCTTTAAATGCTAAAGATATGAAAAGGTGTTTTTCAATATTTTTTCGCGCTACAGGGGCTCAAACCAAGACTACGTGCAAACTTGGTTGCAGTCACAGTGCTCACTGGGTTTCTTGGGCAACTAATTAAGTTCCCATAAAACCCAGCATTGACAAATTACTGCTCTCCCATGGGACTGAACAGATCCAGTAGTAATCCCTCTCTATGCCCATATGAAAAAAATTGTTCAGATATGCACCGTTGATTTTATATGAATATTTTTCCAAATTACATCATTTTAGGTACGGGTCTAAAGGGGATTCCCGAAATTGCCGGATCCTATTAGTGGTGTGCGCCCTTCAGTGCAGCGCTGAGCTTGATCAAGCGACCGAGTGATTCCGAAATAGGTGTAAAACTTTGTAAAAAAAAGTGTAAAAACGGCAAATATTTAACTTCTACTGGACTTTGGAGGCTCAGATGCAAGTATTTTAGGTTATGAATTATTTAGGGTGAGATTGTACATGTTTGAAAACCATTAATTAAACGGGGAGGTGCGAAACTACACTAGCGCCGGCAAAACTTCCCAAAAGCAATTTTCAATTTCAAAACTTCATTGTGTCATTTGTGAAATGTTTTCAAGACAAGAGTTAATGTCAAATCTAATACCGTAACTCACCTGAATACCAATTCATGTAGACTTCGATTCCTAGATGATAGTAGAGATTGGTGTCATGACATGTAGACTAAATTAAATAGTAAACTCTCTCAGCTGCTGGAACTTTGATCATGTATCTGTTCGAAATGAGTATTGCGTCTCCGAAAAGGTGCAAACAAAAGGGAAATTGTATTTCTCCCTGAGGATGTAGGATTGATCGGATAGCATAGGCGGATCCAGGGGGGGGGGGGGGGCGAGGGCGAGAAAAAAAAAAAAAAAAAAAAGGAGGAAAACGAGGAAAAATAAGGGGAGGGAGACGAGTGAATAATACAAGGTCAGGGAAGACTTGGAAAATGAATTTAAAATATAGGCCTATCACATGTCACTACATTAAATTTTTTGCTCGCGCTTCGCGCTCGCATTGTCCGTTCGATGAGATACATATCTTGCTCTATACGCTGATATGTCAAGAGCCTAAAATATCAAGTTTTGAAGTCAATATACAAAACATATTTCAGCTCGGACATTTAGCTTTTATTCTTTGTTTGATTTACAAATGAATTTTTAAAGTGCTCTGTAAATGTCCGTTTTATGGTTTGAATATCATTTGCAGCTTTTTGCGCTGTGCGCTCGCATTATTTGATTTGCCAAGTAGGCCTACACATTGTCTTTGTTAATTCCATTAAGTTTTAAATCCTCCTTTTTGACAGTTGATCAAAAATTTCGTCTCGCGATTTAGTGCGCTCGCATTAATAATTAAAAATATATCGACTCATAAATCCTAGCTATTGAAATATCCAGTTTTCAGGCCTCATATGTAAAAAAAATTTACTAACTCGTTAGGCTTATTACATTAATAAATATGATGATAAAATTTTCATGTATTTCTAATAGCTAAATTGTCCCTTTTCAGAATTAAAAAGAATATCGCCCAAGTTTCATATCGCGCGTAGGAAGAGGAATAAGATATAGTCATCATTTTCATACGTGCTTTCTACATACACTTTACAATTTTCCTACACAGTGATTTAGTGCTTAAGTTCACCCTCTATACCGGAATATCAAATATTTTTTAATTGATATTCAGGATTAAAATGAAATGTGTTCAGAATGCCCAGATTCTAACTGTAAAATACACGCACACATATGTTTATTGAGATACGCAGCGTGATCTTCATATTATTCAACATGTGCTACAATTGTCCACTTTGTGCTCGCATTATTCAATTCAATTCAAATAAAACATTTATTTTCTACCATTTCATCAAATATTTTTCTTTGTAAACGTAAGTTCATACATAAATCAATTTGTTATAAAAAACATAAATATGTACATGTAAATTAATGTAGGAAGATACCAAATTACCTATCCTTTTCATTATTTACAAAACATGAATAGCGTGTCCCATTTTTAGGTCTGAAATATCAATTTTTTCCGCTCACGCTTCGCGCTCACATCAATTGTTAAGATTTATACCTATACCGTTTATTAAATAAAGTGCTTAGAATGTCAATTTTACAAACATTTCTCAGAATATTCAATTTTCAGGACAAAATACATGAATTACAAAAATTTTCAGCTCGCGCGCTATGCGCTCGTACTATTCATATAGTGCTTATGAGATTATTATATTTTTTATGTTGTTTTATAAGAATAAAGCTAAAGTATTATTGTTAGGATATCAGCGTCCCCCCCAAAAAAAAAAAAAAAAAAAATTCACGACCAAGAAAATTGGGAGAAAAGGAAATGGATAAGTGCGAGATATAGGCCTATAATTTTGCAAAGTGTTGTGTAAAATTGTATCACAAACTTTGATTTTTGTAATAAAAATGTCAACATTTTTGCTCGCTCAGAAATTCTTATTAATTTTACGCGATATGCCGTATCAAGCTCCTTCAAAGAAAGAAACAAAAATCAAATATGAGCGGCCGATAGGGGAAAATATGGGTAAAAGATCTTGCCCCCTCCCCTCCTATTGGCGGGAGCTAGATCCGCCCCTGGGATAGGATGTGATATAAGTTGGGGATAGAAGTGAAATAAAGCATGACTTTAATTCTTAACATTATGTAACTTCCTGAATTCAAAAGTCAATCTTAATTATTATGGATGTGTAACTATGAGTAGGCTATGAAATGAAATGTGTTATTACGATGAAGTTTGTATGGACTAAAGTAACATGAAAACGAGGGAAAGAGAAGGGAGGATGATCATTTACGTGCGTCTCATAAAAAAAAGATTATATTGACATCTCTATGGTTTGTGAACATCACATTATTTTCTTTTGAGCCTATTCTTATGAATCCTGATTTTGGTTTCAAAACACACCCCGATAAATGAATATTTGAGTTATATGTATAGTTAAATGGCCTCGGTCACCACCCCGCCCCCTCAATGTCGAAACGGATGACACTTTTAAGTTATATTTATCATTGCATCATTATTTTCTAATATGAAAATATAAAGGAAATTAAAAGAAAATCTCAGAGCGATTATGACAGCTAGAGTCAACGTTAAAGTATTATAGTGGCTGTAAAAAAAAATGCACAATAATACGGGCGTAACAGGGCGGGGGGGGGGGGCAAGAGCCAAAAATTTCATGGTGGTATCATGGTTTGAACAGGCAAAATTTTTGAGGGGGCCATCAGATATGGCGTAACGGACAGAATTTATTTTTTTAAAAAGGTTGCGAGGAAGCAAAATTTTTGACATCTTTATTACAAAAATCCAATTTTGTGATAGATTTTGACATAATATTAAAAAATTGTAACATATTTAACCATTCTCTCTTTCCTTTCGTTGTTTTTTTAGTCTGTACGCCACCGTGAACAGGATTGTGTGCGAAAAAGAGGGGCACAGTATGGCACATGTGCCAAAAACCTGCTTAACATATGTCTCGAGCGAGCGAAGTGAGCGAGAAAAAAAATCACCTTTTCATGAGAATCTAACTTTGAAATATTTCTTTATTCAGTAAAAAACACTTTATTCAGTAAATAACATCATATCTTACATTTTTGTTCTTGGTTGTATAACTTTTTGGGGCCATGACCTAACTATGCCATCAGTACGCAAGTGCTATGCGATAGGGTCTGCATATATCAGCTATTCTCAATCAAAATCACGCTGGTATGTTATTATATAGCTTTTACACAACATTAATCAGTGGCGTAAATCCCGAGGGGGGGGGTGGGGGGATATACCCCCCCCCCACACTTTTCGAGGAGGGGGGGTGGCCTGTACAAACATCCACCCCCCCCACACTTTTTACGAAAGAAATGAAAAAAAAAATCACAAGAGATAATTGTTTTATTGGTGAAAATTCTTCCTAAAATACCGCTAAACAAATAAAATAATATAATTGAATCATAAAATGCAAATAAAGAGCCAGTTCACCATTTCCAAACGAAATACTTATGTCCTTATTATTACATTGAAGTCAAACCCCCGTTTCTTCCAATTAATCAATGTTGGGGTCTTTGGGAAGGGATTAAGATGGAATGTCAAAAAATTTTGAACGTAATATCTAATAAAACCATTAAAACATCATGGGGTAAAAAGGATAATAATATTGGAGGGGTATTTGCCATATGGACATACAGTGGCGTAACTACGGGGGGGGGGGGGCATGGGGGCACATGCCCCCCCCCCCCCCATCGGCTGACCAACAAAAAAGGGGGGAAGGGGAAAAGGAGAAAAGAGGGAGAAAGGAAGAGAAATGTTGTGGGAAAGAAGAAAATATTATTCATTATAATCTTATATTATATTATAATTATGGTATGTTACATTACATAAGAAACATAACTTCATGAAACATAATTTGCCCAGGACCTACGTCTCATTGTTCCTGGTGCTCGCATTGTGTGTTTAACGAGATATATAATCCTGTTGTACTAAAACATCCCGTTTTCAAGTCAATATAAACCAAATATATTTCCTAGCACTTGAGTTATCATTGTTTTATGTAGTGACATATATATGCTTCTTTTACATGACTCAAAAAGTGATTGCCCCATGTTAAGGTCTTCGTATATTTGAAACATTTCCTGTCCGTGATTACGTTCGCATTAGTGGATTGGTAATATTAGTGGATCTGCTCTTCCTGAATTCCTAAAATCAGTCCTTAAAATGTCCCTTCTTCTGATCTGAATATCAAATATTTTCAGCTCGCGCTTCGCGCTCGCATCATTTGGTTAATGAAATACGTATGGTCCTAGTTAATTCCTACAAAGAAACCTTAGAATGCCCCACTTCAGGTCTAAATTATCTAAATTTTTAGCTCGCGCTTCGCGCTTGCAATATTTGATTAGTGAGATGCGTATGATAATCACGATTGCAATGACAACAAAAAGTGTTTCATGTGTTCAGATGTAATTCTAATAAAATCAGCAAGCGCTTGGCACTCGCATCAGATGCCTATGGTGAGATATGCATACTCTTAATGGATTCCAAAAATATATATATTCCTTAAAATCTCGCTGTTTGGGGTCAAAATATACGAAAATTTCAGCTCGCGCTTCGCGCTCGCATTGTTTAGAGAGACAGGTACCTATCATGATTACACACATTTGATTATAATGTCCCTTTTTAGGTGTGAATATAAAAAATTTCAGCTCGCGCTCGCATTATTTGATCAGTGAGATACATATCCGTTTAATGACATTGTCCTTAAAATGTCTCTATTAGGTCAGTATAACTGGCTGCACGCTCGATCACTCAGTGATTCAAAAATTTTGCTGGTGCCCCCACAATGCCGTGACCCACGGTACGCCACTGTGGACATATCAATGACAATTCCTTGCATATCTAAAAACATGATTGCAAAAAAAATTACCAAAATATTTCAATCATCCCCCACCCATCAACACGGATTTACACCGCTGACATTAATTCAACGCAGTTGCGTAATGAACTAAACATTTTGAGGGGACACAACATAGCAAAGTGGAAAAATTGTCCTTTTGAAATGAAATTCAAATTATATGACAATTTTTCTACATTTAAGCAAATAACATATTTATTGTTTTCCATTCATTTCATTACGTTGCCTTCTACATTTTTTGTATTCCCCCGGCCTAGCTTGGGTGTGGAACCAAGACGCAGCCTGTACCCCAGTGTAAAGCTTAATGTAGGTACAGGGGGGGGGGGTGCGTTATAAATCCCTTTGAAGGTTAAAGAAGAAGCCCCTACTAAGTGGGGTCAGGGGCAAAGCCCCCGGTAGCTTTAGAAATGTAGCCAAAGCAATGATTGTGACCTATAGTAATTAGCAAGCTTAATGTACGTTATATGCAATCCATATTTCGTTCCGTTCTTTATTTTCAATTCTGGACTGCCCGGTCGTGTTATTAAGTTCTTCTTTCAGTTTCTTTTCTTTTTTTTTTTGCCCCTTTTCTTTGTTTGCCAGTTTATAGATTTTGGCTCATTCCATTCTACCGACATTTCGCGCTTTTGTTTGCCATTTTGCCAGCTTTAAATTCATTTCCATTCTTAATCATAATAATATTTCTGAATGGTTTGTTTTTTCTATCGTGTTCTTCTTTCGTTACTTTTCCGGCTTTCCCTCCGTTTTCCATTTTTATGTTTTGTTTTGTTTTCCCTTTTTTTCCTTCTTTCCTTCCTTCCCCTTTTCCTTTCCCTTTCCCTATCTTTCTCCCTCCCTCTTCTCCTTTTCCCGTTTCTTTTTTTTTTTCCGGTGAAACCCGCAAAGAAGGGGGAGGGCAGCCACTGATCTCTCCTCTTCTCAGTGAGGGCAGCATGCCCTCGTCTGTTCCGCCATTGCGGCACAATCATATTGTGGTAGAATAAGACTAGAAATAGGAGACTGATTACAAAAGGAATGCAAAGAATATTCATTCGACCCAACCCATTTCCAGTTTTATTAATCGACTATGCCATATTGAAAAAATGCATCCATATGATCTGGCAATTGACAGTGATTCAACAGGATGGGCATTTATTCAAATCAAATTTGAAAAATTAAAGAAACAAATATACGTATGCTCTTGGAACTATTTTACTTGCGGAATGATTTTTACCGAGACTTTACAGATAGAGGTGATGAGAAAAATGGCGTGACCTCGTCGGGAGATGATTTAAATAGTGAATGAAACGATCAATCCTGGAAATTGGCGGAAAAAATCAAATGACATAGATAATGAATAGCGGTTGGCATTATCTCAAGACTAGATAAAAACCCTTTCACCTGGTATAGGTCTCATTCTGGAACACTCGATCTAACTCTTCTTTACGATTAAATCTACGACCAACTAATCCTGAAAATTGGCGAAATTCGAAAAATCCATCAGAAATAAATTCCGGTAGAATTACTACTGTATACCTCTGACAACTTTTATCACAGAAACATAACTGATTCAGATGAATCAAGGTAAATCTATATTTTGGCAGAAAATAAAGCAGAACGATGTCGAAAAAATTTTCGGGTCTCTCGCCCCACCCGCGACCTGGCCAAAGTTATGGAAAATTGAGCAAAATAGATATTTTCCAAAAAAGCCCCCAAAACCCCCCCAAACAAGCCGTCTTCGCTCCGAGGGGTCTCCTAGCATCCGAATGGGTGGATATACAAAGAATAAAGCAGAACGATGTCGAAAAAATTTTCGGGTCTCTCGCCCCACCCGCGACCTGGCCAAAGTTATGGAAAATTGAGCAAAATAGATATTTTCAAAAAAAGCCCCCAAAACCCCCCCAAACAAGCCGTCTTCGCTCCGAGGGGTCTCCTAGCATCCGAATGGGTGGATATACAAAGAATAAAGCAGAACGATGTCGAAAAATTTTTCGGGTCTCTCGCCCCACCCGCGACCTGGCCAAAGTTATGGAAAATTGAGCAAAATAGATATTTTCCAAAAAAGCCCCCAAACAAGCCGTCTTCGCTCCGAGGGGTCTCCTAGCATCCGAATGGGTGGATATACAAAGAATAAAGCAGAACGATGTCGAAAAATTTTTCGGGTCTCTCGCCCCACCCGCGACCTGGCCAAAGTTATGGAAAATTGAGCAAAAGAGATATTTTCCAAAAAAGCCCCCAAAACCCCCCCAAACAAGCCGTCTTCGCTCCGAGGGGTCTCCTAGCATCCGAATGGGTGGATATACAAAGAATAAAGCAGAACGATGTCGAAAAATTTTTCGGGTCTCTCCCCCACCCGCGACCTGGCCAAAGTTATGGAAAATTGAGCAAAATAGATATTTTCCAAAAAAGCCCCCAAAACCCCCCCAAACAAGCCGTCTTCGCTCCGAGGGGTCTCCTAGCATCCGAATGGGTGGATATACAAAGAATAAAGCAGAACGATGTCGAAAAAATTTTCGGGTCTCTCGCCCCACCCGCGACCTGGCCAAAGTTATGGAAAATTGAGCAAAATAGATATTTTCCAAAAAAGCCCCCAAAACCCCCCCAAACAAGCCGTCTTCGCTCCGAGGGGTCTCCTAGCATCCGAATGGGTGGATATACAAAGAATAAAGCAGAACGATGTCGAAAAAATTTTCGGGTCTCTCGCCCCACCCGCGACCTGGCCAAAGTTATGGAAAATTGAGCAAAATAGATATTTTCCAAAAAAGCCCCCCAAACCCCCCCAAACAAGCCGTCTTCGCTCCGAGGGGTCTCCTAGCATCCGAATGGGTGGATATACAAAGAATAAAGCAGAACGATGTCGAAAAATTTTTCGGGTCTCTCGCCCCACCCGCGACCTGGCCAAAGTTATGGAAAATTGAGCAAAATAGATATTTTCCAAAAAAGCCCCCAAACAAGCCGTCTTCGCTCCGAGGGGTCTCCTAGCATCCGAATGGGTGGATATACAAAGAATAAAGCAGAACGATGTCGAAAAATTTTTCGGGTCTCTCGCCCCACCCGCGACCTGGCCAAAGTTATGGAAAATTGAGCAAAAGAGATATTTTCCAAAAAAGCCCCCAAAACCCCCCCAAACAAGCCGTCTTCGCTCCGAGGGGTCTCCTAGCATCCGAATGGGTGGATATACAAAGAATAAAGCAGAACGATGTCGAAAAATTTTTCGGGTCTCTCCCCCACCCGCGACCTGGCCAAAGTTATGGAAAATTGAGCAAAATAGATATTTTCCAAAAAAGCCCCCAAAACCCCCCCAAACAAGCCGTCTTCGCTCCGAGGGGTCTCCTAGCATCCGAATGGGTGGATATACAAAGAATAAAGCAGAACGATGTCGAAAAAATTTTCGGGTCTCTCGCCCCACCCGCGACCTGGCCAAAGTTATGGAAAATTGAGCAAAATAGATATTTTCCAAAAAAGCCCCCAAAACCCCCCCAAACAAGCCGTCTTCGCTCCGAGGGGTCTCCTAGCATCCGAATGGGTGGATATACAAAGAATAAAGCAGAACGATGTCGAAAAAATTTTCGGGTCTCTCGCCCCACCCGCGACCTGGCCAAAGTTATGGAAAATTGAGCAAAATAGATATTTTCCAAAAAAGCCCCCCAAACCCCCCCAAACAAGCCGTCTTCGCTCCGAGGGGTCTCCTAGCATCCGAATGGGTGGATATACAAAGAATAAAGCAGAACGATGTCGAAAAATTTTTCGGGTCTCTCGCCCCACCCGCGACCTGGCCAAAGTTATGGAAAATTGAGCAAAATAGATATTTTCCAAAAAAGCCCCCAAACAAGCCGTCTTCGCTCCGAGGGGTCTCCTAGCATCCGAATGGGTGGATATACAAAGAATAAAGCAGAACGATGTCGAAAAATTTTTCGGGTCTCTCGCCCCACCCGCGACCTGGCCAAAGTTATGGAAAATTGAGCAAAAGAGATATTTTCCAAAAAAGCCCCCAAAACCCCCCCAAACAAGCCGTCTTCGCTCCGAGGGGTCTCCTAGCATCCGAATGGGTGGATATACAAAGAATAAAGCAGAACGATGTCGAAAAATTTTTCGGGTCTCTCCCCCACCCGCGACCTGGCCAAAGTTATGGAAAATTGAGCAAAATAGATATTTTCCAAAAAAGCCCCCAAAACCCCCCCAAACAAGCCGTCTTCGCTCCGAGGGGTCTCCTAGCATCCGAATGGGTGGATATACAAAGAATAAAGCAGAACGATGTCGAAAAAATTTTCGGGTCTCTCGCCCCACCCGCGACCTGGCCAAAGTTATGGAAAATTGAGCAAAATAGATATTTTCCAAAAAAGCCCCCAAAACCCCCCCAAACAAGCCGTCTTCGCTCCGAGGGGTCTCCTAGCATCCGAATGGGTGGATATACAAAGAATAAAGCAGAACGATGTCGAAAAAATTTTCGGGTCTCTCGCCCCACCCGCGACCTGGCCAAAGTTATGGAAAATTGAGCAAAATAGATATTTTCAAAAAAAGCCCCCAAAACCCCCCCAAACAAGCCGTCTTCGCTCCGAGGGGTCTCCTAGCATCCGAATGGGTGGATATACAAAGAATAAAGCAGAACGATGTCGAAAAATTTTTCGGGTCTCTCGCCCCACCCGCGACCTGGCCAAAGTTATGGAAAATTGAGCAAAATAGATATTTTCCAAAAAAGCCCCCAAACAAGCCGTCTTCGCTCCGAGGGGTCTCCTAGCATCCGAATGGGTGGATATACAAAGAATAAAGCAGAACGATGTCGAAAAATTTTTCGGGTCTCTCGCCCCACCCGCGACCTGGCCAAAGTTATGGAAAATTGAGCAAAATAGATATATTACAAAAAAGCCCCAAAAACCCCCCCAAACAAGCCGTCTTCGCTCCGAGGGGTCTCCTAGCATCCGAATGGGTGGATATACAAAGAATAAAGCAGAACGATGTCGAAAAAATTTTCGGGTCTCTCGCCCCACCCGCGACCTGGCCAAAGTTATGGAAAATTGAGCAAAATAGATATTTTCCAAAAAAGCCCCCAAAACCCCCCCAAACAAGCCGTCTTCGCTCCGAGGGGTCTCCTAGCATCCGAATGGGTGGATATAGAAAGAATAAAGCAGAACGATGTCGAAAAAAATTTCGGGTCTCTCGCCCCACCCGCGACCTGGCCAAAGTTATGGAAAATTGAGCAAAATAGATATTTTCCAAAAAAGCCCCCAAAACCCCCCCAAACAAGCCGTCTTCGCTCCGAGGGGTCTCCTAGCATCCGAATGGGTGGATATACAAAGAATAATGCAGAACGATGTCGAAAAATTTTTCAGGTCTCTCGCCCCACCCGCGACCTGGCCAAAGTTATGGAAAATTGAGCAAAATAGATATTTTCCAAAAAAGCCCCCAAAACCCCCCCAAACAAGCCGTCTTCGCTCCGAGGGGTCTCCTAGCATCCGAATGGGTGGATATACAAAGAATAAAGCAGAACGATGTCGAAAAATTTTTCGGGTCTCTCGCCCCACCCGCGACCTGGCCAAAGTTATGGAAAATTGAGCAAAATAGATATATTACAAAAAAGCCCCCAAAACCCCCCCAAACAAGCCGTCTTCGCTCCGAGGGGTCTCCTAGCATCCGAATGGGTGGATATACAAAGAATAAAGCAGAACGATGTCGAAAAAATTTTCGGGTCTCTCGCCCCACCCGCGACCTGGCCAAAGTTATGGAAAATTGAGCAAAATAGATATTTTCCAAAAAAGCCCCCAAAACCCCCCCAAACAAGCCGTCTTCGCTCCGAGGGGTCTCCTAGCATCCGAATGGGTGGATATACAAAGAATAAAGCAGAACGATGTCGAAAAATTTTTCGGGTCTCTCGCCCCACCCGCGACCTGGCCAAAGTTATGGAAAATTGAGCAAAATAGATATTTTCCAAAAAAGCCCCCAAAACCCCCCCAAACAAGCCGTCTTCGCTCCGAGGGGTCTCCTAGCATCCGAATGGGTGGATATACAAAGAATAACGCAGAACGATGTCGAAAAATTTTTCAGGTCTCTCGCCCCACCCGCGACCTGGCCAAAGTTATGGAAAATTGAGCAAAATAGATATTTTCCAAAAAAGCCCCCAAAACCCCCCCAAACAAGCCGTCTTCGCTCCGAGGGGTCTCCTAGCATCCGAATGGGTGGATATACAAAGAATAAAGCAGAACGATGTCGAAAAAATTTTCGGGTCTCTCGCCCCACCCGCGACCTGGCCAAAGTTATGGAAAATTGAGCAAAATAGATATTTTCAAAAAAAGCCCCCAAAACCCCCCCCAAACAAGCCGTCTTCGCTCCGAGGGGTCTCCTAGCATCCGAATGGGTGGATATACAAAGAATAAAGCAGAACGATGTCGAAACATTTTTCGGGTCTCTCGCCCCACCCGCGACCTGGCCAAAGTTATGGAAAATTGAGCAAAATAGATATTTTCCAAAAAAGCCCCCAAACAAGCCGTCTTCGCTCCGAGGGGTCTCCTAGCATCCGAATGGGTGGATATACAAAGAATAAAGCAGAACGATGTCGAAAAATTTTTCGGGTCTCTCGCCCCACCCGCGACCTGGCCAAAGTTATGGAAAATTGAGCAAAAGAGATATTTTCCAAAAAAGCCCCCAAAACCCCCCCAAACAAGCCGTCTTCGCTCCGAGGGGTCTCCTAGCATCCGAATGGGTGGATATACAAAGAATAAAGCAGAACGATGTCGAAAAATTTTTCGGGTCTCTCCCCCACCCGCGACCTGGCCAAAGTTATGGAAAATTGAGCAAAATAGATATTTTCCAAAAAAGCCCCCAAAACCCCCCCAAACAAGCCGTCTTCGCTCCGAGGGGTCTCCTAGCATCCGAATGGGTGGATATACAAAGAATAAAGCAGAACGATGTCGAAAAATTTTTCGGGTCTCTCGCCCCACCCGCGACCTGGCCAAAGTTATGGAAAATTGAGCAAAATAGATATATTACAAAAAAGCCCCAAAAACCCCCCCAAACAAGCCCTCTTCGCTCCGAGGGGTCTCCTAGCATCCGAATGGGTGGATATACAAAGAATAAAGCAGAACGATGTCGAAAAAATTTTCGGGTCTCTCGCCCCACCCGCGACCTGGCCAAAGTTATGGAAAATTGAGCAAAATAGATATTTTCCAAAAAAGCCCCCAAAACCCCCCCAAACAAGCCGTCTTCGCTCCGAGGGGTCTCCTAGCATCCGAATGGGTGGATATACAAAGAATAAAGCAGAACGATGTCGAAAAATTTTTCGGGTCTCTCGCCCCACCCGCGACCTGGCCAAAGTTATGGAAAATTGAGCAAAATAGATATTTTCCAAAAAAGCCCCCAAAACCCCCCCAAACAAGCCGTCTTCGCTCCGAGGGGTCTCCTAGCATCCGAATGGGTGGATATACAAAGAATAAAGCAGAACGATGTCGAAAAATTTTTCGGGTCTCTCCCCCACCCGCGACCTGGCCAAAGTTATGGAAAATTGAGCAAAATAGATATTTTCCAAAAAAGCCCCCAAAACCCCCCCAAACAAGCCGTCTTCGCTCCGAGGGGTCTCCTAGCATCCGAATGGGTGGATATACAAAGAATAAAGCAGAACGATGTCGAAAAATTTTTCGGGTCTCTCGCCCCACCCGCGACCTGGCCAAAGTTATGGAAAATTGAGCAAAATAGATATTTTCCAAAAAAGCCCCCAAACAAGCCGTCTTCGCTCCGAGGGGTCTCCTAGCATCCGAATGGGTGGATATACAAAGAATAAAGCAGAACGATGTCGAAAAATTTTTCGGGTCTCTCGCCCCACCCGCGACCTGGCCAAAGTTATGGAAAATTGAGCAAAAGAGATATTTTCCAAAAAAGCCCCCAAAACCCCCCCAAACAAGCCGTCTTCGCTCCGAGGGGTCTCCTAGCATCCGAATGGGTGGATATACAAAGAATAAAGCAGAACGATGTCGAAAAATTTTTCGGGTCTCTCCCCCACCCGCGACCTGGCCAAAGTTATGGAAAATTGAGCAAAATAGATATTTTCCAAAAAAGCCCCCAAAACCCCCCCAAACAAGCCGTCTTCGCTCCGAGGGGTCTCCTAGCATCCGAATGGGTGGATATACAAAGAATAAAGCAGAACGATGTCGAAAAAATTTTCGGGTCTCTCGCCCCACCCGCGACCTGGCCAAAGTTATGGAAAATTGAGCAAAATAGATATTTTCCAAAAAAGCCCCCAAAACCCCCCCAAACAAGCCGTCTTCGCTCCGAGGGGTCTCCTAGCATCCGAATGGGTGGATATACAAAGAATAAAGCAGAACGATGTCGAAAAAATTTTCGGGTCTCTCGCCCCACCCGCGACCTGGCCAAAGTTATGGAAAATTGAGCAAAATAGATATTTTCCAAAAAAGCCCCCCAAACCCCCCCAAACAAGCCGTCTTCGCTCCGAGGGGTCTCCTAGCATCCGAATGGGTGGATATACAAAGAATAAAGCAGAACGATGTCGAAAAATTTTTCGGGTCTCTCGCCCCACCCGCGACCTGGCCAAAGTTATGGAAAATTGAGCAAAATAGATATTTTCCAAAAAAGCCCCCAAACAAGCCGTCTTCGCTCCGAGGGGTCTCCTAGCATCCGAATGGGTGGATATACAAAGAATAAAGCAGAACGATGTCGAAAAATTTTTCGGGTCTCTCGCCCCACCCGCGACCTGGCCAAAGTTATGGAAAATTGAGCAAAAGAGATATTTTCCAAAAAAGCCCCCAAAACCCCCCCAAACAAGCCGTCTTCGCTCCGAGGGGTCTCCTAGCATCCGAATGGGTGGATATACAAAGAATAAAGCAGAACGATGTCGAAAAATTTTTCGGGTCTCTCCCCCACCCGCGACCTGGCCAAAGTTATGGAAAATTGAGCAAAATAGATATTTTCCAAAAAAGCCCCCAAAACCCCCCCAAACAAGCCGTCTTCGCTCCGAGGGGTCTCCTAGCATCCGAATGGGTGGATATACAAAGAATAAAGCAGAACGATGTCGAAAAAATTTTCGGGTCTCTCGCCCCACCCGCGACCTGGCCAAAGTTATGGAAAATTGAGCAAAATAGATATTTTCCAAAAAAGCCCCCAAAACCCCCCCAAACAAGCCGTCTTCGCTCCGAGGGGTCTCCTAGCATCCGAATGGGTGGATATACAAAGAATAAAGCAGAACGATGTCGAAAAAATTTTCGGGTCTCTCGCCCCACCCGCGACCTGGCCAAAGTTATGGAAAATTGAGCAAAATAGATATTTTCAAAAAAAGCCCCCAAAACCCCCCCAAACAAGCCGTCTTCGCTCCGAGGGGTCTCCTAGCATCCGAATGGGTGGATATACAAAGAATAAAGCAGAACGATGTCGAAAAATTTTTCGGGTCTCTCGCCCCACCCGCGACCTGGCCAAAGTTATGGAAAATTGAGCAAAATAGATATTTTCCAAAAAAGCCCCCAAACAAGCCGTCTTCGCTCCGAGGGGTCTCCTAGCATCCGAATGGGTGGATATACAAAGAATAAAGCAGAACGATGTCGAAAAATTTTTCGGGTCTCTCGCCCCACCCGCGACCTGGCCAAAGTTATGGAAAATTGAGCAAAATAGATATATTACAAAAAAGCCCCAAAAACCCCCCCAAACAAGCCGTCTTCGCTCCGAGGGGTCTCCTAGCATCCGAATGGGTGGATATACAAAGAATAAAGCAGAACGATGTCGAAAAAATTTTCGGGTCTCTCGCCCCACCCGCGACCTGGCCAAAGTTATGGAAAATTGAGCAAAATAGATATTTTCCAAAAAAGCCCCCAAAACCCCCCCAAACAAGCCGTCTTCGCTCCGAGGGGTCTCCTAGCATCCGAATGGGTGGATATAGAAAGAATAAAGCAGAACGATGTCGAAAAAAATTTCGGGTCTCTCGCCCCACCCGCGACCTGGCCAAAGTTATGGAAAATTGAGCAAAATAGATATTTTCCAAAAAAGCCCCCAAAACCCCCCCAAACAAGCCGTCTTCGCTCCGAGGGGTCTCCTAGCATCCGAATGGGTGGATATACAAAGAATAATGCAGAACGATGTCGAAAAATTTTTCAGGTCTCTCGCCCCACCCGCGACCTGGCCAAAGTTATGGAAAATTGAGCAAAATAGATATTTTCCAAAAAAGCCCCCAAAACCCCCCCAAACAAGCCGTCTTCGCTCCGAGGGGTCTCCTAGCATCCGAATGGGTGGATATACAAAGAATAAAGCAGAACGATGTCGAAAAATTTTTCGGGTCTCTCGCCCCACCCGCGACCTGGCCAAAGTTATGGAAAATTGAGCAAAATAGATATATTACAAAAAAGCCCCCAAAACCCCCCCAAACAAGCCGTCTTCGCTCCGAGGGGTCTCCTAGCATCCGAATGGGTGGATATACAAAGAATAAAGCAGAACGATGTCGAAAAAATTTTCGGGTCTCTCGCCCCACCCGCGACCTGGCCAAAGTTATGGAAAATTGAGCAAAATAGATATTTTCCAAAAAAGCCCCCAAAACCCCCCCAAACAAGCCGTCTTCGCTCCGAGGGGTCTCCTAGCATCCGAATGGGTGGATATACAAAGAATAAAGCAGAACGATGTCGAAAAATTTTTCGGGTCTCTCGCCCCACCCGCGACCTGGCCAAAGTTATGGAAAATTGAGCAAAATAGATATTTTCCAAAAAAGCCCCCAAAACCCCCCCAAACAAGCCGTCTTCGCTCCGAGGGGTCTCCTAGCATCCGAATGGGTGGATATACAAAGAATAACGCAGAACGATGTCGAAAAATTTTTCAGGTCTCTCGCCCCACCCGCGACCTGGCCAAAGTTATGGAAAATTGAGCAAAATAGATATTTTCCAAAAAAGCCCCCAAAACCCCCCCAAACAAGCCGTCTTCGCTCCGAGGGGTCTCCTAGCATCCGAATGGGTGGATATACAAAGAATAAAGCAGAACGATGTCGAAAAAATTTTCGGGTCTCTCGCCCCACCCGCGACCTGGCCAAAGTTATGGAAAATTGAGCAAAATAGATATTTTCAAAAAAAGCCCCCAAAACCCCCCCCAAACAAGCCGTCTTCGCTCCGAGGGGTCTCCTAGCATCCGAATGGGTGGATATACAAAGAATAAAGCAGAACGATGTCGAAACATTTTTCGGGTCTCTCGCCCCACCCGCGACCTGGCCAAAGTTATGGAAAATTGAGCAAAATAGATATTTTCCAAAAAAGCCCCCAAACAAGCCGTCTTCGCTCCGAGGGGTCTCCTAGCATCCGAATGGGTGGATATACAAAGAATAAAGCAGAACGATGTCGAAAAATTTTTCGGGTCTCTCGCCCCACCCGCGACCTGGCCAAAGTTATGGAAAATTGAGCAAAAGAGATATTTTCCAAAAAAGCCCCCAAAACCCCCCCAAACAAGCCGTCTTCGCTCCGAGGGGTCTCCTAGCATCCGAATGGGTGGATATACAAAGAATAAAGCAGAACGATGTCGAAAAATTTTTCGGGTCTCTCCCCCACCCGCGACCTGGCCAAAGTTATGGAAAATTGAGCAAAATAGATATTTTCCAAAAAAGCCCCCAAAACCCCCCCAAACAAGCCGTCTTCGCTCCGAGGGGTCTCCTAGCATCCGAATGGGTGGATATACAAAGAATAAAGCAGAACGATGTCGAAAAATTTTTCGGGTCTCTCGCCCCACCCGCGACCTGGCCAAAGTTATGGAAAATTGAGCAAAATAGATATATTACAAAAAAGCCCCAAAAACCCCCCCAAACAAGCCCTCTTCGCTCCGAGGGGTCTCCTAGCATCCGAATGGGTGGATATACAAAGAATAAAGCAGAACGATGTCGAAAAAATTTTCGGGTCTCTCGCCCCACCCGCGACCTGGCCAAAGTTATGGAAAATTGAGCAAAATAGATATTTTCCAAAAAAGCCCCCAAAACCCCCCCAAACAAGCCGTCTTCGCTCCGAGGGGTCTCCTAGCATCCGAATGGGTGGATATACAAAGAATAAAGCAGAACGATGTCGAAAAATTTTTCGGGTCTCTCGCCCCACCCGCGACCTGGCCAAAGTTATGGAAAATTGAGCAAAATAGATATTTTCCAAAAAAGCCCCCAAAACCCCCCCAAACAAGCCGTCTTCGCTCCGAGGGGTCTCCTAGCATCCGAATGGGTGGATATACAAAGAATAAAGCAGAACGATGTCGAAAAATTTTTCGGGTCTCTCCCCCACCCGCGACCTGGCCAAAGTTATGGAAAATTGAGCAAAATAGATATTTTCCAAAAAAGCCCCCAAAACCCCCCCAAACAAGCCGTCTTCGCTCCGAGGGGTCTCCTAGCATCCGAATGGGTGGATATACAAAGAATAAAGCAGAACGATGTCGAAAAATTTTTCGGGTCTCTCGCCCCACCCGCGACCTGGCCAAAGTTATGGAAAATTGAGCAAAATAGATATTTTCCAAAAAAGCCCCCAAACAAGCCGTCTTCGCTCCGAGGGGTCTCCTAGCATCCGAATGGGTGGATATACAAAGAATAAAGCAGAACGATGTCGAAAAATTTTTCGGGTCTCTCGCCCCACCCGCGACCTGGCCAAAGTTATGGAAAATTGAGCAAAAGAGATATTTTCCAAAAAAGCCCCCAAAACCCCCCCAAACAAGCCGTCTTCGCTCCGAGGGGTCTCCTAGCATCCGAATGGGTGGATATACAAAGAATAAAGCAGAACGATGTCGAAAAATTTTTCGGGTCTCTCCCCCACCCGCGACCTGGCCAAAGTTATGGAAAATTGAGCAAAATAGATATTTTCCAAAAAAGCCCCCAAAACCCCCCCAAACAAGCCGTCTTCGCTCCGAGGGGTCTCCTAGCATCCGAATGGGTGGATATACAAAGAATAAAGCAGAACGATGTCGAAAAATTTTTCGGGTCTCTCGCCCCACCCGCGACCTGGCCAAAGTTATGGAAAATTGAGCAAAATAGATATATTACAAAAAAGCCCCAAAAACCCCCCCAAACAAGCCGTCTTCGCTCCGAGGGGTCTCCTAGCATCCGAATGGGTGGATATACAAAGAATAAAGCAGAACGATGTCGAAAAAATTTTCGGGTCTCTCGCCCCACCCGCGACCTGGCCAAAGTTATGGAAAATTGAGCAAAATAGATATTTTCCAAAAAAGCCCCCAAAACCCCCCCAAACAAGCCGTCTTCGCTCCGAGGGGTCTCCTAGCATCCGAATGGGTGGATATACAAAGAATAAAGCAGAACGATGTCGAAAAAATTTTCGGGTCTCTCGCCCCACCCGCGACCTGGCCAAAGTTATGGAAAATTGAGCAAAATAGATATTTTCCAAAAAAGCCCCCAAAACCCCCCCAAACAAGCCGTCTTCGCTCCGAGGGGTCTCCTAGCATCCGAATGGGTGGATATACAAAGAATAATGCAGAACGATGTCGAAAAATTTTTCAGGTCTCTCGCCCCACCCGCGACCTGGCCAAAGTTATGGAAAATTGAGCAAAATAGATATTTTCCAAAAAAGCCCCCAAAACCCCCCCAAACAAGCCGTCTTCGCTCCGAGGGGTCTCCTAGCATCCGAATGGGTGGATATACAAAGAATAAAGCAGAACGATGTCGAAAAAATTTTCGGGTCTCTCGCCCCACCCGCGACCTGGCCAAAGTTATGGAAAATTGAGCAAAATAGATATTTTCAAAAAAAGCCCCCAAAACCCCCCCAAACAAGCCGTCTTCGCTCCGAGGGGTCTCCTAGCATCCGAATGGGTGGATATACAAAGAATAAAGCAGAACGATGTCGAAACATTTTTCGGGTCTCTCGCCCCACCCGCGACCTGGCCAAAGTTATGGAAAATTGAGCAAAATAGATATTTTCCAAAAAAGCCCCCAAACAAGCCGTCTTCGCTCCGAGGGGTCTCCTAGCATCCGAATGGGTGGATATACAAAGAATAAAGCAGAACGATGTCGAAAAATTTTTCGGGTCTCTCGCCCCACCCGCGACCTGGCCAAAGTTATGGAAAATTGAGCAAAAGAGATATTTTCCAAAAAAGCCCCCAAAACCCCCCCAAACAAGCCGTCTTCGCTCCGAGGGGTCTCCTAGCATCCGAATGGGTGGATATACAAAGAATAAAGCAGAACGATGTCGAAAAATTTTTCGGGTCTCTCGCCCCACCCGCGACCTGGCCAAAGTTATGGAAAATTGAGCAAAATAGATATTTTCCAAAAAAGCCCCCAAAACCCCCCCAAACAAGCCGTCTTCGCTCCGAGGGGTCTCCTAGCATCCGAATGGGTGGATATACAAAGAATAAAGCAGAACGATGTCGAAAAATTTTTCGGGTCTCTCGCCCCACCCGCGACCTGGCCAAAGTTATGGAAAATTGAGCAAAATAGATATTTTCCAAAAAAGCCCCCAAAACCCCCCCAAACAAGCCGTCTTCGCTCCGAGGGGTCTCCTAGCATCCGAATGGGTGGATATAAAAGAATAAAGCAGAACGATGTCGAAAATTTTTTCGCGTCTCTCGCCCCACCCGCGACCTGGCCAAAGTTATGGAAAATTGAGCAAAATAGATATTTTCCAAAAAAGCCCCCAAAACCCCCCCAAACAAGCCGTCTTCGCTCCGAGGGGTCTCCTAGCATCCGAATGGGTGGATATACAAAGAATAATGCAGAACGATGTCGAAAAATTTTTCGGGTCTCTCGCCCCACCCACGACCTGGCCAAAGTTATGGAAAATTGAGCAAAATAGATATTTTCCAAAAAAGCCCCCAAAACCCCCCCAAACAAGCCGTCTTCGCTCCGAGGGGTCTCCTAGCATCCGAATGGGTGGATATACAAAGAATAAAGCAGAACGATGTCGAAAAAATTTTCGGGTCTCTCGCCCCACCCGCGACCTGGCCAAAGTTATGGAAAATTGAGCAAAATAGATATTTTCCAAAAAAGCCCCCAAAACCCCCCGAAACAAGCCGTCTTCGCTCCGAGGGGTCTCCTAGCATCCGATTGGGTGGATATACAAAGAATAAAGCAGAACGATGTCGAAAAATTTTTCGGGTCTCTCGCCCCACCCGCGACCTGGCCAAAGTTATGGAAAATTGAGCAAAATAGATATTTTCCAAAAAAGCCCCCAAAACCCCCCCAAACAAGTCGTCTTCGCTCCGAGGGGTCTCCTAGCATCCGAATGGGTGGATATACAAAGAATAAAGCAGAACGATGTCGAAAAATTTTTCGGGTCTCTCGCCCCACCCGCGACCTGGCCAAAGTTATGGAAAATTGAGCAAAATAGATATTTTCCAAAAAAGCCCCCAAACAAGCCGTCTTCGCTCCGAGGGGTCTCCTAGCATCCGAATGGGTGGATATACAAAGAATAAAGCAGAACGATGTCGAAAAATTTTTCGGGTCTCTCGCCCCACCCGCGACCTGGCCAAAGTTATGGAAAATTGAGCAAAAGAGATATTTTCCAAAAAAGCCCCCAAAACCCCCCCAAACAAGCCGTCTTCGCTCTGAGGGGTCTCCTAGCATCCGAATGGGTGGATATACAAAGAATAAAGCAGAACGATGTCGAAAAATTTTTCGGGTCTCTCCCCCACCCGCGACCTGGCCAAAGTTATGGAAAATTGAGCAAAATAGATATTTTCCAAAAAAGCCCCCAAAACCCCCCCAAACAAGCCGTCTTCGCTCCGAGGGGTCTCCTAGCATCCGAATGGGTGGATATACAAAGAATAAAGCAGAACGATGTCGAAAAATTTTTCGGGTCTCTCGCCCCACCCGCGACCTGGCCAAAGTTATGGAAAATTGAGCAAAATAGATATATTACAAAAAAGCCCCCAAAACCCCCCCAAACAAGCCGTCTTCGCTCCGAGGGGTCTCCTAGCATCCGAATGGGTGGATATACAAAGAATAAAGCAGAACGATGTCGAAAAAATTTTCGGGTCTCTCGCCCCACCCGCGACCTGGCCAAAGTTATGGAAAATTGAGCAAAATAGATATTTTCCAAAAAAGCCCCCAAAACCCCCCCAAACAAGCCGTCTTCGCTCCGAGGGGTCTCCTAGCATCCGAATGGGTGGATATACAAAGAATAAAGCAGAACGATGTCGAAAAATTTTTCGGGTCTCTCGCCCCACCCGCGACCTGGCCAAAGTTATGGAAAATTGAGCAAAATAGATATTTTCCAAAAAAGCCCCCAAAAGCCCCCCAAACAAGCCGTCTTCGCTCCGAGGGGTCTCCTAGCATCCGAATGGGTGGATATACAAAGAATAATGCAGAACGATGTCGAAAAATTTTTCAGGTCTCTCGCCCCACCCGCGACCTGGCCAAAGTTATGGAAAATTGAGCAAAATAGATATTTTCCAAAAAAGCCCCCAAAACCCCCCCAAACAAGCCGTCTTCGCTCCGAGGGGTCTCCTAGCATCCGAATGGGTGGATATACAAAGAATAAAGCAGAACGATGTCGAAAAAATTTTCGGGTCTCTCGCCCCACCCGCGACCTGGCCAAAGTTATGGAAAATTGAGCAAAATAGATATTTTCAAAAAAAGCCCCCAAAACCCCCCCCAAACAAGCCGTCTTCGCTCCGAGGGGTCTCCTAGCATCCGAATGGGTGGATATACAAAGAATAAAGCAGAACGATGTCGAAACATTTTTCGGGTCTCTCGCCCCACCCGCGACCTGGCCAAAGTTATGGAAAATTGAGCAAAATAGATATTTTCCAAAAAAGCCCCCAAACAAGCCGTCTTCGCTCCGAGGGGTCTCCTAGCATCCGAATGGGTGGATATACAAAGAATAAAGCAGAACGATGTCGAAAAAATTTTCGGGTCTCTCGCCCCACCCGCGACCTGGCCAAAGTTATGGAAAATTGAGCAAAAGAGATATTTTCCAAAAAAGCCCCCAAAACCCCCCCAAACAAGCCGTCTTCGCTCCGAGGGGTCTCCTAGCATCCGAATGGGTGGATATACAAAGAATAAAGCAGAACGATGTCGAAAAATTTTTCGGGTCTCTCCCCCACCCGCGACCTGGCCAAAGTTATGGAAAATTGAGCAAAATAGATATTTTCCAAAAAAGCCCCCAAAACCCCCGCAAACAAGCCGTCTTCGCTCCGAGGGGTCTCCTAGCATCCGAATGGGTGGATATACAAAGAATAAAGCAGAACGATGTCGAAAAATTTTTCGGGTCTCTCGCCCCACCCGCGACCTGGCCAAAGTTATGGAAAATTGAGCAAAATAGATATATTACAAAAAAGCCCCAAAAACCCCCCCAAACAAGCCGTCTTCGCTCCGAGGGGTCTCCTAGCATCCGAATGGGTGGATATACAAAGAATAAAGCAGAACGATGTCGAAAAAATTTTCGGGTCTCTCGCCCCACCCGCGACCTGGCCAAAGTTATGGAAAATTGAGCAAAATAGATATTTTCCAAAAAAGCCCCCAAAACCCCCCCAAACAAGCCGTCTTCGCTCCGAGGGGTCTCCTAGCATCCGAATGGGTGGATATACAAAGAATAAAGCAGAACGATGTCGAAAAATTTTTCGGGTCTCTCGCCCCACCCGCGACCTGGCCAAAGTTATGGAAAATTGAGCAAAATAGATATTTTCCAAAAAAGCCCCCAAAACCCCCCCAAACAAGCCGTCTTCGCTCCGAGGGGTCTCCTAGCATCCGAATGGGTGGATATACAAAGAATAATGCAGAACGATGTCGAAAAATTTTTCAGGTCTCTCGCCCCACCCGCGACCTGGCCAAAGTTATGGAAAATTGAGCAAAATAGATATTTTCCAAAAAAGCCCCCAAAACCCCCCCAAACAAGCCGTCTTCGCTCCGAGGGGTCTCCTAGCATCCGAATGGGTGGATATACAAAGAATAAAGCAGAACGATGTCGAAAAATTTTTCGGGTCTCTCGCCCCACCCGCGACCTGGCCAAAGTTATGGAAAATTGAGCAAAATAGATATTTTCCAAAAAAGCCCCCAAACAAGCCGTCTTCGCTCCGAGGGGTCTCCTAGCATCCGAATGGGTGGATATACAAAGAATAAAGCAGAACGATGTCGAAAAATTTTTCGGGTCTCTCGCCCCACCCGCGACCTGGCCAAAGTTATGGAAAATTGAGCAAAAGAGATATTTTCCAAAAAAGCCCCCAAAACCCCCCCAAACAAGCCGTCTTCGCTCCGAGGGGTCTCCTAGCATCCGAATGGGTGGATATACAAAGAATAAAGCAGAACGATGTCGAAAAATTTTTCGGGTCTCTCCCCCACCCGCGACCTGGCCAAAGTTATGGAAAATTGAGCAAAATAGATATTTTCCAAAAAAGCCCCCAAAACCCCCCCAAACAAGCCGTCTTCGCTCCGAGGGGTCTCCTAGCATCCGAATGGGTGGATATACAAAGAATAAAGCAGAACGATGTCGAAAAATTTTTCGGGTCTCTCGCCCCACCCGCGACCTGGCCAAAGTTATGGAAAATTGAGCAAAATAGATATATTACAAAAAAGCCCCAAAAACCCCCCCAAACAAGCCGTCTTCGCTCCGAGGGGTCTCCTAGCATCCGAATGGGTGGATATACAAAGAATAAAGCAGAACGATGTCGAAAAAATTTTCGGGTCTCTCGCCCCACCCGCGACCTGGCCAAAGTTATGGAAAATTGAGCAAAATAGATATTTTCCAAAAAAGCCCCCAAAACCCCCCCAAACAAGCCGTCTTCGCTCCGAGGGGTCTCCTAGCATCCGAATGGGTGGATATACAAAGAATAAAGCAGAACGATGTCGAAAAAATTTTCGGGTCTCTCGCCCCACCCGCGACCTGGCCAAAGTTATGGAAAATTGAGCAAAATAGATATTTTCAAAAAAAGCCCCCAAAACCCCCCCAAACAAGCCGTCTTCGCTCCGAGGGGTCTCCTAGCATCCGAATGGGTGGATATACAAAGAATAAAGCAGAACGATGTCGAAACATTTTTCGGGTCTCTCGCCCCACCCGCGACCTGGCCAAAGTTATGGAAAATTGAGCAAAATAGATATTTTCCAAAAAAGCCCCCAAACAAGCCGTCTTCGCTCCGAGGGGTCTCCTAGCATCCGAATGGGTGGATATACAAAGAATAAAGCAGAACGATGTCGAAAAATTTTTCGGGTCTCTCGCCCCACCCGCGACCTGGCCAAAGTTATGGAAAATTGAGCAAAAGAGATATTTTCCAAAAAAGCCCCCAAAACCCCCCCAAACAAGCCGTCTTCGCTCCGAGGGGTCTCCTAGCATCCGAATGGGTGGATATACAAAGAATAAAGCAGAACGATGTCGAAAAATTTTTCGGGTCTCTCGCCCCACCCGCGACCTGGCCAAAGTTATGGAAAATTGAGCAAAATAGATATTTTCCAAAAAAGCCCCCAAAACCCCCCCAAACAAGCCGTCTTCGCTCCGAGGGGTCTCCTAGCATCCGAATGGGTGGATATACAAAGAATAAAGCAGAACGATGTCGAAAAATTTTTCGGGTCTCTCGCCCCACCCGCGACCTGGCCAAAGTTATGGAAAATTGAGCAAAATAGATATTTTCCAAAAAAGCCCCCAAAACCCCCCCAAACAAGCCGTCTTCGCTCCGAGGGGTCTCCTAGCATCCGAATGGGTGGATATAAAAGAATAAAGCAGAACGATGTCGAAAATTTTTTCGCGTCTCTCGCCCCACCCGCGACCTGGCCAAAGTTATGGAAAATTGAGCAAAATAGATATTTTCCAAAAAAGCCCCCAAAACCCCCCCAAACAAGCCGTCTTCGCTCCGAGGGGTCTCCTAGCATCCGAATGGGTGGATATACAAAGAATAATGCAGAACGATGTCGAAAAATTTTTCGGGTCTCTCGCCCCACCAACGACCTGGCCAAAGTTATGGAAAATTGAGCAAAATAGATATTTTCCAAAAAAGCCCCCAAAACCCCCCCAAACAAGCCGTCTTCGCTCCGAGGGGTCTCCTAGCATCCGAATGGGTGGATATACAAAGAATAAAGCAGAACGATGTCGAAAAATTTTTCGGGTCTCTCGCCCCACCCGCGACCTGGCCAAAGTTATGGAAAATTGAGCAAAATAGATATTTTCCAAAAAAGCCCCCAAAACCCCCCCAAACAAGCCGTCTTCGCTCCGAGGGGTCTCCTAGCATCCGAATGGGTGGATATACAAAGAATAAAGCAGAACGATGTTGAAAATTTTTTCGGGTCTCTCGCCCCACCCGCGACCTGGCCAAAGTTATGGAAAATTGAGCAAAATAGATATTTTCCAAAAAAGCCCCCAAAACCCCCCCAAACAAGCCGTCTTCGATCCGAGGGGTCTCCTAGCATCCGAATGGGTGGATATACAAAGAATAATGCAGAACGATGTCGAAAAATTTTTCGGGTCTCTCGCCCCACCCGCGACCTGGCCAAAGTTATGGAAAATTGAGCAAAATAGATATTTTCCAAAAAAGCCCCCAAAACCCCCCCAAACAAGCCGTCTTCGCTCCGAGGGGTCTCCTAGCATCCGAATGGGTGGATATACAAAGAATAAAGCAGAACGATGTCGAAAAAATTTTCGGGTCTCTCGCCCCACCCGCGACCTGGCCAAAGTTATGGAAAATTGAGCAAAATAGATATTTTCCAAAAAAGCCCCAAAAACCCCCCCAAACAAGCCGTCTTCGCTCCGAGGGGTCTCCTAGCATCCGAATGGGTGGATATACAAAGAATAAAGCAGAACGATGTCGAAAAAATTTTCGGGTCTCTCGCCCCACCCGCGACCTGGCCAAAGTTATGGAAAATTGAGCAAAATAGATATTTTCAAAAAAAGCCCCCAAACAAGCCGTCTTCGCTCCGAGGGGTCTCCTAGCATCCGAATGGGTGGATATACAAAGAATAAAGCAGAACGATGTCGAAAAATTTTTCGGGTCTCTCGCCCCACCCGCGACCTGGCCAAAGTTATGGAAAATTGAGCAAAAGAGATATTTTCCAAAAAAGCCCCCAAAACCCCCCCAAACAAGCCGTCTTCGCTCCGAGGGGTCTCCTAGCATCCGAATGGGTGGATATACAAAGAATAAAGCAGAACGATGTCGAAAAATTTTTCGGGTCTCTCCCCCACCCGCGACCTGGCCAAAGTTATGGAAAATTGAGCAAAATAGATATTTTCCAAAAAAGCCCCCAAAACCCCCCCAAACAAGCCGTCTTCGCTCCGAGGGGTCTCCTAGCATCCGAATGGGTGGATATACAAAGAATAAAGCAGAACGATGTCGAAAAATTTTTCGGGTCTCTCGCCCCACCCGCGACCTGGCCAAAGTTATGGAAAATTGAGCAAAATAGATATATTACAAAAAAGCCCCAAAAACCCCCCCAAACAAGCCGTCTTCGCTCCGAGGGGTCTCCTAGCATCCGAATGGGTGGATATACAAAGAATAAAGCAGAACGATGTCGAAAAAATTTTCGGGTCTCTCGCCCCACCCGCGACCTGGCCAAAGTTATGGAAAATTGAGCAAAATAGATATTTTCCAAAAAAGCCCCCAAAACCCCCCCAAACAAGCCGTCTTCGCTCCGAGGGGTCTCCTAGCATCCGAATGGGTGGATATACAAAGAATAAAGCAGAACGATGTCGAAAAAATTTTCGGGTCTCTCGCCCCACCCGCGACCTGGCCAAAGTTATGGAAAATTGAGCAAAATAGATATTTTCAAAAAAAGCCCCCAAAACCCCCCCAAACAAGCCGTCTTCGCTCCGAGGGGTCTCCTAGCATCCGAATGGGTGGATATACAAAGAATAAAGCAGAACGATGTCGAAACATTTTTCGGGTCTCTCGCCCCACCCGCGACCTGGCCAAAGTTATGGAAAATTGAGCAAAATAGATATTTTCCAAAAAAGCCCCCAAACAAGCCGTCTTCGCTCCGAGGGGTCTCCTAGCATCCGAATGGGTGGATATACAAAGAATAAAGCAGAACGATGTCGAAAAATTTTTCGGGTCTCTCGCCCCACCCGCGACCTGGCCAAAGTTATGGAAAATTGAGCAAAAGAGATATTTTCCAAAAAAGCCCCCAAAACCCCCCCAAACAAGCCGTCTTCGCTCCGAGGGGTCTCCTAGCATCCGAATGGGTGGATATACAAAGAATAAAGCAGAACGATGTCGAAAAATTTTTCGGGTCTCTCGCCCCACCCGCGACCTGGCCAAAGTTATGGAAAATTGAGCAAAATAGATATTTTCCAAAAAAGCCCCCAAAACCCCCCCAAACAAGCCGTCTTCGCTCCGAGGGGTCTCCTAGCATCCGAATGGGTGGATATACAAAGAATAAAGCAGAACGATGTCGAAAAATTTTTCGGGTCTCTCGCCCCACCCGCGACCTGGCCAAAGTTATGGAAAATTGAGCAAAATAGATATTTTCCAAAAAAGCCCCCAAAACCCCCCCAAACAAGCCGTCTTCGCTCCGAGGGGTCTCCTAGCATCCGAATGGGTGGATATAAAAGAATAAAGCAGAACGATGTCGAAAATTTTTTCGCGTCTCTCGCCCCACCCGCGACCTGGCCAAAGTTATGGAAAATTGAGCAAAATAGATATTTTCCAAAAAAGCCCCCAAAACCCCCCCAAACAAGCCGTCTTCGCTCCGAGGGGTCTCCTAGCATCCGAATGGGTGGATATACAAAGAATAATGCAGAACGATGTCGAAAAATTTTTCGGGTCTCTCGCCCCACCAACGACCTGGCCAAAGTTATGGAAAATTGAGCAAAATAGATATTTTCCAAAAAAGCCCCCAAAACCCCCCCAAACAAGCCGTCTTCGCTCCGAGGGGTCTCCTAGCATCCGAATGGGTGGATATACAAAGAATAAAGCAGAACGATGTCGAAAAATTTTTCGGGTCTCTCGCCCCACCCGCGACCTGGCCAAAGTTATGGAAAATTGAGCAAAATAGATATTTTCCAAAAAAGCCCCCAAAACCCCCCCAAACAAGCCGTCTTCGCTCCGAGGGGTCTCCTAGCATCCGAATGGGTGGATATACAAAGAATAAAGCAGAACGATGTTGAAAATTTTTTCGGGTCTCTCGCCCCACCCGCGACCTGGCCAAAGTTATGGAAAATTGAGCAAAATAGATATTTTCCAAAAAAGCCCCCAAAACCCCCCCAAACAAGCCGTCTTCGATCCGAGGGGTCTCCTAGCATCCGAATGGGTGGATATACAAAGAATAATGCAGAACGATGTCGAAAAATTTTTCGGGTCTCTCGCCCCACCCGCGACCTGGCCAAAGTTATGGAAAATTGAGCAAAATAGATATTTTCCAAAAAAGCCCCCAAAACCCCCCCAAACAAGCCGTCTTCGCTCCGAGGGGTCTCCTAGCATCCGAATGGGTGGATATACAAAGAATAAAGCAGAACGATGTCGAAAAAATTTTCGGGTCTCTCGCCCCACCCGCGACCTGGCCAAAGTTATGGAAAATTGAGCAAAATAGATATTTTCCAAAAAAGCCCCAAAAACCCCCCCAAACAAGCCGTCTTCGCTCCGAGGGGTCTCCTAGCATCCGAATGGGTGGATATACAAAGAATAAAGCAGAACGATGTCGAAAAAATTTTCGGGTCTCTCGCCCCACCCGCGACCTGGCCAAAGTTATGGAAAATTGAGCAAAATAGATATTTTCAAAAAAAGCCCCCAAAACCCCCCCAAACAAGCCGTCTTCGCTCCGAGGGGTCTCCTAGCATCCGAATGGGTGGATATACAAAGAATAAAGCAGAACGATGTCGAAAAATTTTTCGGGTCTCTCGCCCCACCCGCGACCTGGCCAAAGTTATGGAAAATTGAGCAAAATAGATATTTTCCAAAAAAGCCCCCAAACAAGCCGTCTTCGCTCCGAGGGGTCTCCTAGCATCCGAATGGGTGGATATACAAAGAATAAAGCAGAACGATGTCGAAAAATTTTTCGGGTCTCTCGCCCCACCCGCGACCTGGCCAAAGTTATGGAAAATTGAGCAAAAGAGATATTTTCCAAAAAAGCCCCCAAAACCCCCCCAAACAAGCCGTCTTCGCTCCGAGGGGTCTCCTAGCATCCGAATGGGTGGATATACAAAGAATAAAGCAGAACGATGTCGAAAAATTTTTCGGGTCTCTCGCCCCACCCGCGACCTGGCCAAAGTTATGGAAAATTGAGCAAAATAGATATTTTCCAAAAAAAACCCCAAAACCCCCCCAAACAAGCTGTCTTCGCTCCGAGGGGTCTCCTAGCATCCGAATGGGTGGATATACAAAAAATAAAGCAGAACGATGTCGAAAAAATTTTCGGGTCTCTCGCCCCACCCGCGACCTGGCCAAAGTTATGGAAAATTGAGCAAAATAGATATTTTCCAAAAAAGCCCCCAAAACCCCCCCAAACAAGCCGTCTTCGCTCCGAGGGGTCTCCTAGCATCCGAATGGGTGGATATACAAAGAATAAAGCAGAACGATGTCGAAAAATTTTTCAAGTCTCTCGCCCCACCCGCGACCTGGCCAAAGTTATGGAAAATTGAGCAAAATAGATATTTTCAAAAAAAGCCCCCAAAACCCCCCCAAACAAGCCGTCTTCGCTCCGAGGGGTCTCCTAGCATCCGAATGGGTGGATATACAAAGAATAAAGCAGAACGATGTCGAAAAATTTTTCGGGTCTCTCGCCCCACCCGCGACCTGGCCAAAGTTATGGAAAATTGAGCAAAATAGATATTTTCCAAAAAAGCCCCCAAAACCCCCCCAAACAAGCCGTCTTCGCTCCGAGGGGTCTCCTAGCATCCGAATGGGTGGATATACAAAGAATAAAGCAGAACGATGTCGAAAATTTTTTCGGGTCTCTCGCCCCACCCGCGACCTGGCCAAAGTTATGGAAAATTGAGCAAAATAGATATTTTCCAAAAAAGCCCCCAAACCCCCCCAAACAAGCCGTCTTCGCTCCGAGGGGTCTCCTAGCATCCGAATGGGTGGATATACAAAGAATAAAGCAGAACGATGTCGAAAAAATTTTCGGGTCTCTCGCCCCACCCGCGACCTGGCCAAAGTTATGGAAAATTGAGCAAAATAGATATTTTCCAAAAAAGCCCCCAAAACCCCCCCAAACAAGCCGTCTTTGCTCCGAGGGGTCTCCTAGCATCCGAATGGGTGGATATACAAAGAATAAAGCAGAACGATGTCGAAAAAATTTTCGGGTCTCTCGCCCCACCCGCGACCTGGCCAAAGTTATGGAAAATTGAGCAAAATAGATATTTTACAAAAAAGCCCCAAAAACCCCCCCAAACAAGCCGTCTTCGCTCCGAGGGGTCTCCTAGCATCCGAATGGGTGGATATACAAAGAATAAAGCAGAACGATGTCGAAAAATTTTTCGGGTCTCTCGCCCCACCCGCGACCTGGCCAAAGTTATGGAAAATTGAGCAAAAGAGATATTTTCCAAAAAAGCCCCCAAAACCCCCCCAAACAAGCCGTCTTCGCTCCGAGGGGTCTCCTAGCATCCGAATGGGTGGATATACAAAGAATAAAGCAGAACGATGTCGAAAAATTTTTCGGGTCTCTCGCCCCACCCGCGACCTGGCCAAAGTTATGGAAAATTGAGCAAAATAGATATTTTCCAAAAAAGCCCCCAAAACCCCCCCAAACAAGCCGTCTTCGCTGCGAGGGGTCTCCTAGTATCCGAATGGGTGGATATACAAAGAATAAAGCAGAACGATGTCGAAAAAATTTTCGGGTCTCTCGCCCCACCCGCGACCTGGCCAAAGTTATGGAAAATTGAGCAAAATAGATATTTTCCAAAAAAGCCCCCAAAACCCCCCCAAACAAGCCGTCTTCGCTCCGAGGGGTCTCCTAGCATCCGAATGGGTGGATATACAAAGAATAAAGCAGAACGATGTCGAAAAATTTTTCAAGTCTCTCGCCCCACCCGCGACCTGGCCAAAGTTATGGAAAATTGAGCAAAATAGATATTTTCAAAAAAAGCCCCCAAAACCCCCCCAAACAAGCCGTCTTCGCTCCGAGGGGTCTCCTAGCATCCGAATGGGTGGATATACAAAGAATAAAGCAGAACGATGTCGAAAAATTTTTCGGGTCTCTCGCCCCACCCGCGACCTGGCCAAAGTTATGGAAAATTGAGCAAAATAGATATTTTCCAAAAAAGCCCCCAAAACCCCCCCAAACAAGCCGTCTTCGCTCCGAGGGGTCTCCTAGCATCCGAATGGGTGGATATACAAAGAATAAAGCAGAACGATGTCGAAAATTTTTTCGGGTCTCTCGCCCCACCCGCGACCTGGCCAAAGTTATGGAAAATTGAGCAAAATAGATATTTTCCAAAAAAGCCCCCAAACCCCCCCAAACAAGCCGTCTTCGCTCCGAGGGGTCTCCTAGCATCCGAATGGGTGGATATACAAAGAATAAAGCAGAACGATATCGAAAATTTTTTCGGGTCTCTCGCCCCACCCGCGACCTGGCCAAAGTTATGGAAAATTGAGCAAAATAGATATTTTCCAAAAAAGCCCCCAAACCCCCCCAAACAAGCCGTCTTCGCTCCGAGGGGTCTCCTAGCATCCGAATGGGTGGATATACAAAGAATAAAGCAGAACGATGTCGAAAAATTTTTCGGGTCTCTCGCCCCACCCGCGACCTGGCCAAAGTTATGGAAAATTGAGCAAAATAGATATTTTCCAAAAAAGCCCCCAAAACCCCCCCAAACAAGCCGTCTTCGCTCCGAGGGGTCTCCTAGCATCCGAATGGGTGGATATACAAAGAATAAAGCAGAACGATGTCGAAAATTTTTTCGGGTCTCTCGCCCCACCCGCGACCTGGCCAAAGTTATGGAAAATTGAGCAAAATAGATATTTTCCAAAAAAGCCCCCAAACCCCCCCAAACAAGCCGTCTTCGCTCCGAGGGGTCTCCTAGCATCCGAATGGGTGGATATACAAAGAATAAAGCAGAACGATGTCGAAAATTTTTTCGGGTCTCTCGCCCCACCCGCGACCTGGCCAAAGTTATGGAAAATTGAGCAAAATAGATATTTTCCAAAAAAGCCCCCAAACCCCCCCAAACAAGCCGTCTTCGCTCCGAGGGGTCTCCTAGCATCCGAATGGGTGGATATACAAAGAATAAAGCAGAACGATGTCGAAAAATTTTTCGGGTCTCTCGCCCCACCCGCGACCTGGCCAAAGTTATGGAAAATTGAGCAAAATAGATATTTTCCAAAAAAGCCCCCAAAACCCCCCCAAACAAGCCGTCTTCGCTCCGAGGGGTCTCCTAGCATCCGAATGGGTGGATATACAAAGAATAAAGCAGAACGATGTCGAAAAATTTTTCGGGTCTCTCGCCCCACCCGCGACCTGGCCAAAGTTATGGAAAATTGAGCAAAATAGATATTTTCCAAAAAAGCCCCCAAAACCCCCCCAAACAAGCCGTCTTCGCTCCGAGGGGTCTCCTAGCATCCGAATGGGTGGATATACAAAGAATAAAGCAGAACGATGTCGAAAAATTTTTCGGGTCTCTCGCCCCACCCGCGACCTGGCCAAAGTTATGGAAAATTGAGCAAAATAGATATTTTCCAAAAAAGCCCCCAAAACCCCCCCAAACAAGCCGTCTTCGCTCCGAGGGGTCTCCTAGTATCCGAATGGGTGGATATACAAAGAATAATGCAGAACGATGTCGAAAAATTTTTCGGGTCTCTCGCCCAACCCGCGACCTGGCCAAAGTTATGGAAAATTGAGCAAAATAGATATTTTCCAAAAAAGCCCCTAAAACCCCCCCAAACAAGCCGTCTTCGCTCCGAGGGGTCTCCTAGCATCCGAATGGGTGGATATACAAAGAATAAAGCAGAACGATGTCGAAAAAATTTTCGGGTCTCTCGCCCCACCCGCGACCTGGCCAAAGTTATGGAAAATTGAGCAAAATAGATATTTTCCAAAAAAGCCCCCAAAACCCCCCCAAACAAGCCGTCTTCGCTCCGAGGGGTCTCCTAGCATCCGAATGGGTGGATATACAAAGAATAAAGCAGAACGATGTCGAAAAATTTTTCAAGTCTCTCGCCCCACCCGCGACCTGGCCAAAGTTATGGAAAATTGAGCAAAATAGATATTTTCAAAAAAAGCCCCCAAAACCCCCCCAAACAAGCCGTCTTCGCTCCGAGGGGTCTCCTAGCATCCGAATGGGTGGATATACAAAGAATAAAGCAGAACGATGTCGAAAAAATTTTCGGGTCTCTCGCCCCACCCGCGACCTGGCCAAAGTTATGGAAAATTGAGCAAAATAGATATTTTCCAAAAAAGCCCCCAAAACCCCCCCAAACAAGCCGTCTTCGCTCCGAGGGGTCTCCTAGCATCCGAATGGGTGAATATACAAAGAATAAAGCAGAACGATGTCGAAAATTTTTTCGGGTCTCTCGCCCCACCCGCGACCTGGCCAAAGTTATGGAAAATTGAGCAAAATAGATATTTTCGAAAAAAGCCCCCAAACCCCCCCAAACAAGCCGTCTTCGCTCCGAGGGGTCTCCTAGCATCCGAATGGGTGGATATACAAAGAATAAAGCAGAACGATGTCGAAAAATTTTTCGGGTCTCTCGCCCCACCCGCGACCTGGCCAAAGTTATGGAAAATTGAGCAAAATAGATATTTTCCAAAAAAGCCCCCAAAACCCCCCCAAACAAGCCGTCTTTGCTCCGAGGGGTCTCCTAGCATCCGAATGGGTGGATATACAAAGAATAAAGCAGAACGATGTCGAAAAATTTTTCGGGTCTCTCGCCCCACCCGCGACCTGGCCAAAGTTATGGAAAATTGAGCAAAATAGATATTTTACAAAAAAGCCCCCAAAACCCCCCCAAACAAGCCGTCTTCGCTCCGAGGGGTCTCCTAGCATCCGAATGGGTGGATATACAAAGAATAAAGCAGAACGATGTCGAAAAATTTTTCGGGTCTCTCGCCCCACCCGCGACCTGGCCAAAGTTATGGAAAATTGAGCAAAATAGATATTTTCCAAAAAAGCCCCCAAAACCCCCCCAAACAAGCCGTCTTCGCTCCGAGGGGTCTCCTAGCATCCGAATGGGTGGATATACAAAGAATAAAGCAGAACGATGTCGAAAAATTTTTCGGGTCTCTCGCCCCACCCGCGACCTGGCCAAAGTTATGGAAAATTGAGCAAAATAGATATTTTCCAAAAAAGCCCCCAAAACCCCCCGAAACAAGCCGTCTTCGCTCCGAGGGGTCTCCTAGCATCCGAATGGGTGGATATACAAAGAATAAAGCAGAACGATGTCGAAAAATTTTTCGGGTCTCTCGCCCCACCCGCGACCTGGCCAAAGTTATGGAAAATTGAGCAAAATAGATATTTTACAAAAAAGCCCCCAAAACCCCCCCAAACAAGCCGTCTTCGCTCCGAGGGGTCTCCTAGCATCCGAATGGGTGGATATACAAAGAATAAAGCAGAACGATGTCGAAAAAATTTTCGGGTCTCTCGCCCCACCCGCGACCTGGCCAAAGTTATGGAAAATTGAGCAAAATAGATATTTTCCAAAAAAGCCCCCAAACCCCCCCCAAACAAGCCGTCTTCGCTCCGAGGGGTCTCCAAGCATCCGAATGGGTGGATATACAAAGAATAAAGCAGAACGATGTCGAAAAATTTTTCGGGTCTCTCGCCCCACCCGCGACCTGGCCAAAGTTATGGAAAATTGAGCAAAATAGATATTTTCCAAAAAAGCCCCCAAAACCCCCCCAAACAAGCCGTCTTCGCTCCGAGGGGTCTCCTAGCATCCGAATGGGTGGATATACAAAGAATAAAGCAGAACGATGTCGAAAAATTTTTCGGGTCTCTCGCCCCACCCGCGACCTGGCCAAAGTTATGGAAAATTGAGCAAAATAGATATTTTACAAAAAAGCCCCCAAAACCCCCCCAAACAAGCCGTCTTCGCTCCGAGGGGTCTCCTAGCATCCGAATGGGTGGATATACAAAGAATAAAGCAGAACGATGTCGAAAAAATTTTCGGGTCTCTCGCCCCACCCGCGACCTGGCCAAAGTTATGGAAAATTGAGCAAAATAGATATTTTCCAAAAAAGCCCCCAAACCCCCCCCAAACAAGCCGTCTTCGCTCCGAGGGGTTTCCAAGCATCCGAATGGGTGGATATACAAAGAATAAAGCAGAACGATGTCGAAAAATTTTTCGGGTCTCTCGCCCCACCCGCGACCTGGCCAAAGTTATGGAAAATTGAGCAAAATAGATATTTTCCAAAAAAGCCCCCAAAACCCCCCCAAACAAGCCGTCTTCGCTCCGAGGGGTCTCCTAGCATCCGAATGGGTGGATATACAAAGAATAAAGCAGAACGATGTCGAAAAATTTTTCGGGTCTCTCGCCCCACCCGCGACCTGGCCAAAGTTATGGAAAATTGAGCAAAATAGATATTTTACAAAAAAGCCCCCAAACAAGCCGTCTTCGCTCCGAGGGGTCTCCTAGCATCCGAATGGGTGGATATACAAAGAATAATGCAGAACGATGTCGAAAAATTTTTCGGGTCTCTCGCCCCACCCGCGACCTGGCCAAAGTTATGGAAATTGAGCAAAATAGATATTTTCCAAAAAAGCCCCCAAAACCCCCCCAAACAAGCCGTCTTCGCTCCGAGGGGTCTCCTAGCATCCGAATGGGTGGATATACAAAGAATAAAGCAGAACGATGTCGAAAAAATTTTCGGGTCTCTCGCCCCACCCGCGACCTGGCCAAAGTTATGGAAAATTGAGCAAAATAGATATTTTCCAAAAAAGCCCCCAAAATCCCCCCAAACAAGCCGTCTTAGCTCCGAGGGGTCTCCTAGCATCCGAATGGGTGGATATACAAAGAATAAAGCAGAACGATGTCGAAAAATTTTTCGGGTCTCTCGCCCCACCCGCGACCTGGCCAAAGTTATGGAAAATTGAGCAAAATAGATATTTTCAAAAAAAGCCCCCAAAACCCCCCCAAACAAGCCGTCTTAGCTCCGAGGGGTCTCCTAGCATCCGAATGGGTGGATATACAAAGAATAAAGCAGAACGATGTCGAAAAAATTTTCGGGTCTCTCGCCCCACCCGCGACCTGGCCAAAGTTATGGAAAATTGAGCAAAATAGATATTTTCCAAAAAAGCCCCCAAACAAGCCGTCTTCGCTCCGAGGGGTCTCCTAGCATCCGAATGGGTGGATATACAAAGAATAAAGCAGAACGATGTCGAAAAATTTTTCGGGTCTCTCGCCCCACCCGCGACCTGGCCAAAGTTATGGAAAAATGAGCAAAAGAGATATTTTCCAAAAAAGCCCCCAAAACCCCCCCAAACAAGCCGTCTTCGCTCCGAGGGGTCTCCTAGCATCCGAATGGGTGGATATACAAAGAATAAAGCAGAACGATGTCGAAAAATTTTTCGGGTCTCTCGCCCCACCCGCGACCTGGCCAAAGTTATGGAAAATTGAGCAAAATAGATATTTTCCAAAAAAGCCCCCAAAACCCCCCCAAACAAGCCGTTTTCGCTCCGAGGGGTCTCCTAGCATCCGAATGGGTGGATATACAAAGAATAAAGCAGAACGATGTCGAAAAATTTTTCGGGTCTCTCGCCCCACCCGCGACCTCGCAAAAGTTATGGATAATTGAGCAAAATAGATATTTTACAAAAAAGCCCCCAAAACCCCCCCAAACAAGCCGTCTTCGCTCCGAGGGGTCTCCTAGCATCCGAATGGGTGGATATACAAAGAATAATGCAGAACGATGTCGAAAAATTTTTCGGGTCTCTCGCCCCACCCGCGACCTGGCCAAAGTTATGGAAAATTGAGCAAAATAGATATTTTCCAAAATAGCCCCAAAACCCCCCCAAACAAGCCGTCTTCGCTCCGAGGGGTCTCCTAGCATCCGAATGGGTGGATATACAAAGAATAAAGCAGAACGATGTCGAAAAAATTTTCGGGTCTCTCGCCCCACCCGCGACCTGGCCAAAGTTATGGAAAATTGAGCAAAATAGATATTTTCCAAAAAAGCCCCCAAACAAGCCGTCTTCGCTCCGAGGGGTCTCCTAGCATCCGAATGGGTGGATATACAAAGAATAAAGCAGAACGATGTCGAAAAAATTTTCGGGTCTCTCGCCCCACCCGCGACCTGGCCAAAGTTATGGAAAAATGAGCAAAAGAGATATTTTCCAAAAAAGCCCCCAAAACCCCCCCAAACAAGCCGTCTTCGCTCCGAGGGGTCTCCTAGCATCCGAATGGGTGGATATACAAAGAATAAAGCAGAACGATGTCGAAAAATTTTTCGGGTCTCTCGCCCCACCCGCGACCTGGCCAAAGTTATGGAAAATTGAGCAAAATAGATATTTTCCAAAAAAGCCCCCAAAACCCCCCCAAACAAGCCGTTTTCGCTCCGAGGGGTCTCCTAGCATCCGAATGGGTGGATATACAAAGAATAAAGCAGAACGATGTCGAAAAATTTTTCGGGTCTCTCGCCCCACCCGCGACCTGGCCAAAGTTATGGAAAATTAAGCAAAATAGATATATTACAAAAAAGCCCCAAAAACCCCCCCAAACAAGCCGTCTTCGCTCCGAGGGGTCTCCTAGCATCCGAATGGGTGGATATACAAAGAATAAAGCAGAACGATGTCGAAAAAATTTTCGGGTCTCTCGCCCCACCCGCGACCTGGCCAAAGTTATGGAAAATTGAGCAAAATAGATATTTTCCAAAAAAGCCCCCAAAACCCCCCCAAACAAGCCGTCTTCGCTCCGAGGGGTCTCCTAGCATCCGAATGGGTGGATATACAAAGAATAAAGCAGAACGATGTCGAAAAATTTTTCGGGTCTCTCGCCCCACCCGCGACCTCGCCAAAGTTATGGATAATTGAGCAAAATAGATATTTTACAAAAAAGCCCCCAAAACCCCCCCAAACAAGCCGTCTTCGCTCCGAGGGGTCTCCTAGCATCCGAATGGGTGGATATACAAAGAATAATGCAGAACGATGTCGAAAAATTTTTCGGGTCTCTCGCCCCACCCGCGACCTGGCCAAAGTTATGGAAAATTGAGCAAAATAGATATTTTCCAAAAAAGCCCCCAAAACCCCCCCAAACAAGCCGTCTTCGCTCCGAGGGGTCTCCTAGCATCCGAATGGGTGGATATACAAAGAATAAAGCAGAACGATGTCGAAAAATTTTTCGGGTCTCTCGCCCCACCCGCGACCTGGCCAAAGTTATGGAAAATTGAGCAAAATAGATATTTTACAAAAAAGCCCCCAAACAAGCCGTCTTCGCTCCGAGGGGTCTCCTAGCATCCGAATGGGTGGATATACAAAGAATAATGCAGAACGATGTCGAAAAATTTTTCGGGTCTCTCGCCCCACCCGCGACCTGGCCAAAGTTATGGAAATTGAGCAAAATAGATATTTTCCAAAAAAGCCCCCAAAACCCCCCCAAACAAGCCGTCTTCGCTCCGAGGGGTCTCCTAGCATCCGAATGGGTGGATATACAAAGAATAAAGCAGAACGATGTCGAAAAAATTTTCGGGTCTCTCGCCCCACCCGCGACCTGGCCAAAGTTATGGAAAATTGAGCAAAATAGATATTTTCCAAAAAAGCCCCCAAAATCCCCCCAAACAAGCCGTCTTAGCTCCGAGGGGTCTCCTAGCATCCGAATGGGTGGATATACAAAGAATAAAGCAGAACGATGTCGAAAAATTTTTCGGGTCTCTCGCCCCACCCGCGACCTGGCCAAAGTTATGGAAAATTGAGCAAAATAGATATTTTCAAAAAAAGCCCCCAAAACCCCCCCAAACAAGCCGTCTTAGCTCCGAGGGGTCTCCTAGCATCCGAATGGGTGGATATACAAAGAATAAAGCAGAACGATGTCGAAAAAATTTTCGGGTCTCTCGCCCCACCCGCGACCTGGCCAAAGTTATGGAAAATTGAGCAAAATAGATATTTTCCAAAAAAGCCCCCAAACAAGCCGTCTTCGCTCCGAGGGGTCTCCTAGCATCCGAATGGGTGGATATACAAAGAATAAAGCAGAACGATGTCGAAAAATTTTTCGGGTCTCTCGCCCCACCCGCGACCTGGCCAAAGTTATGGAAAAATGAGCAAAAGAGATATTTTCCAAAAAAGCCCCCAAAACCCCCCCAAACAAGCCGTCTTCGCTCCGAGGGGTCTCCTAGCATCCGAATGGGTGGATATACAAAGAATAAAGCAGAACGATGTCGAAAAATTTTTCGGGTCTCTCGCCCCACCCGCGACCTGGCCAAAGTTATGGAAAATTGAGCAAAATAGATATTTTCCAAAAAAGCCCCCAAAACCCCCCCAAACAAGCCGTTTTCGCTCCGAGGGGTCTCCTAGCATCCGAATGGGTGGATATACAAAGAATAAAGCAGAACGATGTCGAAAAATTTTTCGGGTCTCTCGCCCCACCCGCGACCTCGCAAAAGTTATGGATAATTGAGCAAAATAGATATTTTACAAAAAAGCCCCCAAAACCCCCCCAAACAAGCCGTCTTCGCTCCGAGGGGTCTCCTAGCATCCGAATGGGTGGATATACAAAGAATAATGCAGAACGATGTCGAAAAATTTTTCGGGTCTCTCGCCCCACCCGCGACCTGGCCAAAGTTATGGAAAATTGAGCAAAATAGATATTTTCCAAAATAGCCCCAAAACCCCCCCAAACAAGCCGTCTTCGCTCCGAGGGGTCTCCTAGCATCCGAATGGGTGGATATACAAAGAATAAAGCAGAACGATGTCGAAAAAATTTTCGGGTCTCTCGCCCCACCCGCGACCTGGCCAAAGTTATGGAAAATTGAGCAAAATAGATATTTTCCAAAAAAGCCCCCAAACAAGCCGTCTTCGCTCCGAGGGGTCTCCTAGCATCCGAATGGGTGGATATACAAAGAATAAAGCAGAACGATGTCGAAAAAATTTTCGGGTCTCTCGCCCCACCCGCGACCTGGCCAAAGTTATGGAAAAATGAGCAAAAGAGATATTTTCCAAAAAAGCCCCCAAAACCCCCCCAAACAAGCCGTCTTCGCTCCGAGGGGTCTCCTAGCATCCGAATGGGTGGATATACAAAGAATAAAGCAGAACGATGTCGAAAAATTTTTCGGGTCTCTCGCCCCACCCGCGACCTGGCCAAAGTTATGGAAAATTGAGCAAAATAGATATTTTCCAAAAAAGCCCCCAAAACCCCCCCAAACAAGCCGTTTTCGCTCCGAGGGGTCTCCTAGCATCCGAATGGGTGGATATACAAAGAATAAAGCAGAACGATGTCGAAAAATTTTTCGGGTCTCTCGCCCCACCCGCGACCTGGCCAAAGTTATGGAAAATTAAGCAAAATAGATATATTACAAAAAAGCCCCAAAAACCCCCCCAAACAAGCCGTCTTCGCTCCGAGGGGTCTCCTAGCATCCGAATGGGTGGATATACAAAGAATAAAGCAGAACGATGTCGAAAAAATTTTCGGGTCTCTCGCCCCACCCGCGACCTGGCCAAAGTTATGGAAAATTGAGCAAAATAGATATTTTCCAAAAAAGCCCCCAAAACCCCCCCAAACAAGCCGTCTTCGCTCCGAGGGGTCTCCTAGCATCCGAATGGGTGGATATACAAAGAATAAAGCAGAACGATGTCGAAAAATTTTTCGGGTCTCTCGCCCCACCCGCGACCTCGCCAAAGTTATGGATAATTGAGCAAAATAGATATTTTACAAAAAAGCCCCCAAAACCCCCCCAAACAAGCCGTCTTCGCTCCGAGGGGTCTCCTAGCATCCGAATGGGTGGATATACAAAGAATAATGCAGAACGATGTCGAAAAATTTTTCGGGTCTCTCGCCCCACCCGCGACCTGGCCAAAGTTATGGAAAATTGAGCAAAATAGATATTTTCCAAAAAAGCCCCCAAAACCCCCCCAAACAAGCCGTCTTCGCTCTGAGGGGTCTCCTAGCATCCGAATGGGTGGATATACAAAGAATAAAGCAGAACGATGTCGAAAAAATTTTCGGGTCTCTCGCCCCACCCGCGACCTGGCCAAAGTTATGGAAAATTGAGCAAAATAGATATTTTCCAAAAAAGCCCCCAAAACCCCCCCAAACAAGCCGTCTTCGCTCCGAGGGGTCTCCTAGCATCCGAATGGGTGGATATACAAAGAATAAAGCAGAACGATGTCGAAAAATTTTTCGGGTCTCTCGCCCCACCCGCGACCTGGCCAAAGTTATGGAAAATTGAGCAAAATAGATATTTTCCAAAAAAGCCCCCAAAACCCCCCCAAACAAGCCGTCTTCGCTCCGAGGGGTCTCCTAGCATCCGAATGGGTGGATATACAAAGAATAAAGCAGAACGATGTCGAAAAATTTTTCGGGTCTCTCGCCCCACCCGCGACCTGGCCAAAGTTATGGAAAATTGAGCAAAATAGATATTTTCAAAAAAAGCCCCAAAACCCCCCCAAACAAGCCGTCTTCGCTCCGAGGGGTCTCCTAGCATCCGAATGGGTGGATATACAAAGAATAAAGCAGAACGATGTCGAAAAAATTTTCGGGTCTCTCGCCCCACCCGCGACCTGGCCAAAGTTATGGAAAATTGAGCAAAATAGATATTTTCCAAAAAAGCCCCCAAACAAGCCGTCTTCGCTCCGAGGGGTCTCCTAGCATCCGAATGGGTGGATATACAAAGAATAAAGCAGAACGATGTCGAAAAATTTTTCGGGTCTCTCGCCCCACCCGCGACCTGGCCAAAGTTATGGAAAAATGAGCAAAAGAGATATTTTCCAAAAAAGCCCCCAAAACCCCCCCAAACAAGCCGTCTTCGCTCCGAGGGGTCTCCTAGCATCCGAATGGGTGGATATACAAAGAATAAAGCAGAACGATGTCGAAAAAATTTTCGGGTCTCTCGCCCCACCCGCGACCTGGCCAAAGTTATGGAAAATTGAGCAAAATAGATATTTTCCAAAAAAGCCCCCAAACCCCCCCCAAACAAGCCGTCTTCGCTCCGAGGGGTCTCCAAGCATCCGAATGGGTGGATATACAAAGAATAAAGCAGAACGATGTCGAAAAATTTTTCGGGTCTCTCGCCCCACCCGCGACCTGGCCAAAGTTATGGAAAATTGAGCAAAATAGATATTTTCCAAAAAAGCCCCCAAAACCCCCCCAAACAAGCCGTCTTCGCTCCGAGGGGTCTCCTAGCATCCGAATGGGTGGATATACAAAGAATAAAGCAGAACGATGTCGAAAAATTTTTCGGGTCTCTCGCCCCACCCGCGACCTGGCCAAAGTTATGGAAAATTGAGCAAAATAGATATTTTACAAAAAAGCCCCCAAAACCCCCCCAAACAAGCCGTCTTCGCTCCGAGGGGTCTCCTAGCATCCGAATGGGTGGATATACAAAGAATAAAGCAGAACGATGTCGAAAAAATTTTCGGGTCTCTCGCCCCACCCGCGACCTGGCCAAAGTTATGGAAAATTGAGCAAAATAGATATTTTCCAAAAAAGCCCCCAAACCCCCCCCAAACAAGCCGTCTTCGCTCCGAGGGGTCTCCAAGCATCCGAATGGGTGGATATACAAAGAATAAAGCAGAACGATGTCGAAAAATTTTTCGGGTCTCTCGCCCCACCCGCGACCTGGCCAAAGTTATGGAAAATTGAGCAAAATAGATATTTTCCAAAAAAGCCCCCAAAACCCCCCCAAACAAGCCGTCTTCGCTCCGAGGGGTCTCCTAGCATCCGAATGGGTGGATATACAAAGAATAAAGCAGAACGATGTCGAAAAATTTTTCGGGTCTCTCGCCCCACCCGCGACCTGGCCAAAGTTATGGAAAATTGAGCAAAATAGATATTTTACAAAAAAGCCCCCAAACAAGCCGTCTTCGCTCCGAGGGGTCTCCTAGCATCCGAATGGGTGGATATACAAAGAATAATGCAGAACGATGTCGAAAAATTTTTCGGGTCTCTCGCCCCACCCGCGACCTGGCCAAAGTTATGGAAATTGAGCAAAATAGATATTTTCCAAAAAAGCCCCCAAAACCCCCCCAAACAAGCCGTCTTCGCTCCGAGGGGTCTCCTAGCATCCGAATGGGTGGATATACAAAGAATAAAGCAGAACGATGTCGAAAAAATTTTCGGGTCTCTCGCCCCACCCGCGACCTGGCCAAAGTTATGGAAAATTGAGCAAAATAGATATTTTCCAAAAAAGCCCCCAAAATCCCCCCAAACAAGCCGTCTTAGCTCCGAGGGGTCTCCTAGCATCCGAATGGGTGGATATACAAAGAATAAAGCAGAACGATGTCGAAAAATTTTTCGGGTCTCTCGCCCCACCCGCGACCTGGCCAAAGTTATGGAAAATTGAGCAAAATAGATATTTTCAAAAAAAGCCCCCAAAACCCCCCCAAACAAGCCGTCTTAGCTCCGAGGGGTCTCCTAGCATCCGAATGGGTGGATATACAAAGAATAAAGCAGAACGATGTCGAAAAAATTTTCGGGTCTCTCGCCCCACCCGCGACCTGGCCAAAGTTATGGAAAATTGAGCAAAATAGACATTTTCCAAAAAAGCCCCCAAACAAGCCGTCTTCGCTCCGAGGGGTCTCCTAGCATCCGAATGGGTGGATATACAAAGAATAAAGCAGAACGATGTCGAAAAATTTTTCGGGTCTCTCGCCCCACCCGCGACCTGGCCAAAGTTATGGAAAAATGAGCAAAAGAGATATTTTCCAAAAAAGCCCCCAAAACCCCCCCAAACAAGCCGTCTTCGCTCCGAGGGGTCTCCTAGCATCCGAATGGGTGGATATACAAAGAATAAAGCAGAACGATGTCGAAAAATTTTTCGGGTCTCTCGCCCCACCCGCGACCTGGCCAAAGTTATGGAAAATTGAGCAAAATAGATATTTTCCAAAAAAGCCCCCAAAACCCCCCCAAACAAGCCGTTTTCGCTCCGAGGGGTCTCCTAGCATCCGAATGGGTGGATATACAAAGAATAAAGCAGAACGATGTCGAAAAATTTTTCGGGTCTCTCGCCCCACCCGCGACCTCGCAAAAGTTATGGATAATTGAGCAAAATAGATATTTTACAAAAAAGCCCCCAAAACCCCCCCAAACAAGCCGTCTTCGCTCCGAGGGGTCTCCTAGCATCCGAATGGGTGGATATACAAAGAATAATGCAGAACGATGTCGAAAAAATTTTCGGGTCTCTCGCCCCACCCGCGACCTGGCCAAAGTTATGGAAAATTGAGCAAAATAGATATTTTCCAAAAAAGCCCCAAAACCCCCCCAAACAAGCCGTCTTCGCTCCGAGGGGTCTCCTAGCATCCGAATGGGTGGATATACAAAGAATAAAGCAGAACGATGTCGAAAAAATTTTCGGGTCTCTCGCCCCACCCGCGACCTGGCCAAAGTTATGGAAAATTGAGCAAAATAGATATTTTCCAAAAAAGCCCCCAAACAAGCCGTCTTCGCTCCGAGGGGTCTCCTAGCATCCGAATGGGTGGATATACAAAGAATAAAGCAGAACGATGTCGAAAAAATTTTCGGGTCTCTCGCCCCACCCGCGACCTGGCCAAAGTTATGGAAAAATGAGCAAAAGAGATATTTTCCAAAAAAGCCCCCAAAACCCCCCCAAACAAGCCGTCTTCGCTCCGAGGGGTCTCCTAGCATCCGAATGGGTGGATATACAAAGAATAAAGCAGAACGATGTCGAAAAATTTTTCGGGTCTCTCGCCCCACCCGCGACCTGGCCAAAGTTATGGAAAATTGAGCAAAATAGATATTTTCCAAAAAAGCCCCCAAAACCCCCCCAAACAAGCCGTTTTCGCTCCGAGGGGTCTCCTAGCATCCGAATGGGTGGATATACAAAGAATAAAGCAGAACGATGTCGAAAAATTTTTCGGGTCTCTCGCCCCACCCGCGACCTGGCCAAAGTTATGGAAAATTAAGCAAAATAGATATATTACAAAAAAGCCCCAAAAACCCCCCCAAACAAGCCGTCTTCGCTCCGAGGGGTCTCCTAGCATCCGAATGGGTGGATATACAAAGAATAAAGCAGAACGATGTCGAAAAAATTTTCGGGTCTCTCGCCCCACCCGCGACCTGGCCAAAGTTATGGAAAATTGAGCAAAATAGATATTTTCCAAAAAAGCCCCCAAAACCCCCCCAAACAAGCCGTCTTCGCTCCGAGGGGTCTCCTAGCATCCGAATGGGTGGATATACAAAGAATAAAGCAGAACGATGTCGAAAAATTTTTCGGGTCTCTCGCCCCACCCGCGACCTCGCCAAAGTTATGGATAATTGAGCAAAATAGATATTTTACAAAAAAGCCCCCAAAACCCCCCCAAACAAGCCGTCTTCGCTCCGAGGGGTCTCCTAGCATCCGAATGGGTGGATATACAAAGAATAATGCAGAACGATGTCGAAAAATTTTTCGGGTCTCTCGCCCCACCCGCGACCTGGCCAAAGTTATGGAAAATTGAGCAAAATAGATATTTTCAAAAAAAGCCCCCAAAACCCCCCCAAACAAGCCGTCTTCGCTCTGAGGGGTCTCCTAGCATCCGAATGGGTGGATATACAAAGAATAAAGCAGAACGATGTCGAAAAAATTTTCGGGTCTCTCGCCCCACCCGCGACCTGGCCAAAGTTATGGAAAATTGAGCAAAATAGATATTTTCCAAAAAAGCCCCCAAAACCCCCCCAAACAAGCCGTCTTCGCTCCGAGGGGTCTCCTAGCATCCGAATGGGTGGATATACAAAGAATAAAGCAGAACGATGTCGAAAAATTTTTCGGGTCTCTCGCCCCACCCGCGACCTGGCCAAAGTTATGGAAAATTGAGCAAAATAGATATTTTCCAAAAAAGCCCCCAAAACCCCCCCAAACAAGCCGTCTTCGCTCCGAGGGGTCTCCTAGCATCCGAATGGGTGGATATACAAAGAATAAAGCAGAACGATGTCGAAAAATTTTTCGGGTCTCTCGCCCCACCCGCGACCTGGCCAAAGTTATGGAAAATTGAGCAAAATAGATATTTTCAAAAAAAGCCCCAAAACCCCCCCAAACAAGCCGTCTTCGCTCCGAGGGGTCTCCTAGCATCCGAATGGGTGGATATACAAAGAATAAAGCAGAACGATGTCGAAAAAATTTTCGGGTCTCTCGCCCCACCCGCGACCTGGCCAAAGTTATGGAAAATTGAGCAAAATAGATATTTTCCAAAAAAGCCCCCAAACAAGCCGTCTTCGCTCCGAGGGGTCTCCTAGCATCCGAATGGGTGGATATACAAAGAATAAAGCAGAACGATGTCGAAAAATTTTTCGGGTCTCTCGCCCCACCCGCGACCTGGCCAAAGTTATGGAAAAATGAGCAAAAGAGATATTTTCCAAAAAAGCCCCCAAAACCCCCCCAAACAAGCCGTCTTCGCTCCGAGGGGTCTCCTAGCATCCGAATGGGTGGATATACAAAGAATAAAGCAGAACGATGTCGAAAAATTTTTCGGGTCTCTCGCCCCACCCGCGACCTGGCCAAAGTTATGGAAAATTGAGCAAAATAGATATTTTCCAAAAAAGCCCCCAAAACCCCCCCAAACAAGCCGTTTTCGCTCCGAGGGGTCTCCTAGCATCCGAATGGGTGGATATACAAAGAATAAAGCAGAACGATGTCGAAAAATTTTTCGGGTCTCTCGCCCCACCCGCGACCTCGCAAAAGTTATGGATAATTGAGCAAAATAGATATTTTACAAAAAAGCCCCCAAACCCCCCCAAACAAGCCGTCTTCGCTCCGAGGGGTCTCCTAGCATCCGAATGGGTGGATATACAAAGAATAATGCAGAACGATGTCGAAAAATTTTTCGGGTCTCTCGCCCCACCCGCGACCTGGCCAAAGTTATGGAAAATTGAGCAAAATAGATATTTTCCAAAAAAGCCCCCAAAACCCCCCCAAACAAGCCGTCTTCGCTCCGAGGGGTCTCCTAGCATCCGAATGGGTGGATATACAAAGAATAAAGCAGAACGATGTCGAAAAAATTTTCGGGTCTCTCGCCCCACTCGCAACCTGGCCAAAGTTATGGAAAATTGAGCAAAATAGATATTTTCCAAAAAAGCCCCCAAAACCCCCCCAAACAAGCCGTCTTCGCTCCGAGGGGTCTCCTAGCATCCGAATGGGTGGATATACAAAGAATAAAGCAGAACGATGTCGAACAATTTTTCGGGTCTCTCGCCCCACCCGCGACCTGGCCAAAGTTATGGAAAATTGAGCAAAATAGATATATTACAAAAAAGCCCCAAAAACCCCCCCAAACAAGCCGTCTTCGCTCCGAGGGGTCTCCTAGCATCCGAATGGGTGGATATACAAAGAATAAAGCAGAACGATGTCGAAAAAATTTTCGGGTCTCTCGCCCCATCCGCGACCTGGCCAAAGTTATGGAAAATTGAGCAAAATAGATATTTTCCAAAAAAGCCCCCAAAACCCCCCCAAACAAGCCGTCTTCGCTCCGAGGGGTCTCCTAGCATCCGAATGGGTGGATATACAAAGAATAAAGCAGAACGATGTCGAAAAATTTTTCGGGTCTCTCACCCCACCCGCGACCTGGCCAAAGTTATGGAAAATTGAGCAAAATAGATATTTTCCAAAAAAGCCCCCAAAACCCCCCCAAACAAGCCGTCTTCGCTCCGAGGGGTCTCCTAGCATCCGAATGGGTGGATATACAAAGAATAATGCAGAACGATGTCGAAAAATTTTTCGGGTCTCTCGCCCCACCAGCGACCTGGCCAAAGTTATGGAAAATTGAGCAAAATAGATATTTTCCAAAAAAGCCCCCAAAACCCCCCCAAACAAGCCGTCTTCGCTCCGAGGGGTCTCCTAGCATCCGAATGGGTGGATATACAAAGAATAAAGCAGAACGATGTCGAAAAAATTTTCGGGTCTCTCGCCCCACCCGCGACCTGGCCAAAGTTATGGAAAATTGAGCAAAATAGATATTTTCCAAAAAAGCCCCCAAAACCCCCCCAAACAAGCCGTCTTCGCTCCGAGGGGTCTCCTAGCATCCGAATGGGTGGATATACAAAGAATAAAGCAGAACGATGTCGAAAATTTTTTCGGGTCTCTCGCCCCACCCGCGACCTGGCCAAAGTTATGGAAAATTGAGCAAAATAGATATTTTCCAAAAAAGCCCCCAAAACCCCCCCAAACAAGCCGTCTTCGCTCCGAGGGGTCTCCTAGCATCCGAATGGGTGGATATACAAAGAATAAAGCAGAACGATGTCGAAAAATTTTTCGGGTCTCTCGCCCCACCCGCGACCTGGCCAAAGTTATGGAAAATTGAGCAAAATAGATATTTTCCAAAAAAGCCCCCAAAACCCCCCCAAACAAGCCGTCTTCGCTCCGAGGGGTCTCCTAGCATCCGAATGGGTGGATATACAAAGAATAATGCAGAACGATGTCGAAAAATTTTTCGGGTCTCTCGCCCCACCCGCGACCTGGCCAAAGTTATGGAAAATTGAGCAAAATAGATATTTTCCAAAAAAGCCCCCAAAACCCCCCCAAACAAGCCGTCTTCGCTCCGAGGGGTCTCCTAGCATCCGAATGGGTGGATATACAAAGAATAAAGCAGAACGATGTCGAAAAATTTTTCGGGTCTCTCGCCCCACCCGCGACCTGGCCAAAGTTATGGAAAATTGAGCAAAATAGATATTTTCCAAAAAAGCCCCCAAAACCCCCCCAAACAAGCCGTCTTCGCTCCGAGGGGTCTCCTAGCATCCGAATGGGTGGATATACAAAGAATAATGCAGAACGATGTCGAAAAATTTTTCGGGTCTCTCGCCCCACCCGCGACCTGGCCAAAGTTATGGAAAATTGAGCAAAATAGATATTTTCCAAAAAAGCCCCCAAAACCCCCCCAAACAAGCCGTCTTCGCTCCGAGGGGTCTCCTAGCATCCGAATGGGTGGATATACAAAGAATAAAGCAGAACGATGTCGAAAAATTTTTCGGGTCTCTCGCCCCACCCGCGACCTGGCCAAAGTTATGGAAAATTGAGCAAAATAGATATTTTCAAAAAAAGCCCCAAAACCCCCCCAAACAAGCCGTCTTCGCTCCGAGGGGTCTCCTAGCATCCGAATGGGTGGATATACAAAGAATAAAGCAGAACGATGTCGAAAAAATTTTCGGGTCTCTCGCCCCACCCGCGACCTGGCCAAAGTTATGGAAAATTGAGCAAAATAGATATTTTCCAAAAAACCCCCCCAAACAAGCCGTCTTCGCTCCGAGGGGTCTCCTAGCATCCGAATGGGTGGATATACAAAGAATAAAGCAGAACGATGTCGAAAAATTTTTCGGGTCTCTCGCCCCACCCGCGACCTGGCCAAAGTTATGGAAAATTGAGCAAAATAGATATTTTCCAAAAAAGCCCCCAAAACCCCCCCAAACAAGCCGTCTTCGCTCCGAGGGGTCTCCTAGCATCCGAATGGGTGGATATACAAAGAATAAAGCAGAACGATGTCGAAAAAATTTTCGGGTCTCTCGCCCCACCCGCGACCTGGCCAAAGTTATGGAAAATTGAGCAAAATAGATATTTTCCAAAAAAGCCCCCAAAACCCCCCCAAACAAGCCGTCTTCGCTCCGAGGGGTCTCCTAGCATCCGAATGGGTGGATATACAAAGAATAAAGCAGAACGATGTCGAAAAAATTTTCGGATCTCTCGCCCCACCCGCGACCTGGCCAAAGTTATGGAAAATTGAGCAAAATAGATATTTTCCAAAAAAGCCCCCAAAACCCCCCCAAACAAGCCGTCTTCGCTCCGAGGGGTCTCCTAGCATCCGAATGGGTGGATATACAAAGAATAAAGCAGAACGATGTCGAAAAAATTTTCGGGTCTCTCGCCCCACCCGCGACCTGGCCAAAGTTATGGAAAATTGAGCAAAATATATATTTTCCAAAAAAGCCCCCAAAACCCCCCCAAACAAGCCGTCTTCGCTCCGAGGGGTCTCCTAGCATCCGAATGGGTGGATATACAAAGAATAAAGCAGAACGATGTCGAAAAAATTTTCGGGTCTCTCGCCCCACCCGCGACCTGGCCTAAGTTATGGAAAATTTAGCAAAATAGATATTTTCCAAAAAAGCCCCCAAAACCCCCCCAAAGAAGCCGTCTTCGCTCCGAGGGGTCTCCTAGCATCCGAATGGGTGGATATACAAAGAATAAAGCAGAACGATGTCGAAAAATTTTTCGGGTCTCTCGCCCCACCCGCGACCTGGCCAAAGTTATGGAAAATTGAGCAAAATAGATATTTTCCAAAAAAGCCCCCAAAACCCCCCCAAACAAGCCGTCTTCGCTCCGAGGGGTCTCCTAGCATCCGAATGGGTGGATATACAAAGAATAAAGCAGAACGATGTCGAAAAAATTTTCGGGTCTCTCGCCCCACCCGCGACCTGGCCAAAGTTATGGAAAATTGAGCAAAATAGATATTTTCCAAAAAAGCCCCCAAAACCCCCCCAAACAAGCCGTCTTCACTCCGAGGGGTCTCCTAGCATCCGAATGGGTGGATATACAAAGAATAAAGCAGAACGATGTCAAAAAAAATTTCGGGTCTCTCGCCCCACCCGCGACCTGGCCAAAGTTATGGAAAATTGAGCAAAATAGATATTTTCCAAAAAAGCCCCCAAAACCCCCCCAAACAAGCCGTCTTCGCTCCGAGGGGTCTCCTAGCATCCGAATGGGTGGATATACAAAGAATAAAGCAGAACGATGTCGAAAAAATTTTCGGGTCTCTCGCCCCACCCGCGACCTGGCCAAAGTTATGGAAAATTGAGCAAAATAGATATTTTCCAAAAAAGCCCCCAAAACCCCCCCAAACAAGCCGTCTTCGCTCCGAGGGGTCTTCTAGCATCCAAATGGGTGGATGTACAAAGAATAAAGCAGAACGATGTCGAAAAAATTCTCGGGTCTCTCGCCCCACCCGCGACCTGGCCAAAGTTATGGAAAATTGAGCAAAATAGATATTTTCCAAAAAAGCCCCCAAAACCCCCCCAAACAAGCCGTCTTCGCTCCGAGGGGTCTCCTAGCATCCGAATGGGTGGATATACAAAGAATAAAGCAGAACGATGTCGAAAAAATTTTAAGGTCCTCGCCCCATCCGCGACCTGTCCAAAGTTATGGAAAATTGAGCAAAATAGATATTTTCCAAAAAAGCCCCCAAAACCCCCCCAAACAAGCCGTCTTCGCTCCGAGGGGTGTCCTAGCATCCGAATGGGTGGATATACAAAGAATAAAGCAGAACGATGTCGAAAATTTTTTCGGGTCTCTCGCCCCACCCGCGACCTGGCCAAAGTTATGGAAAATTGAGCAAAATAGATATTTTCCAAAAAAGCCCCCAAAACCCCCCCAAACAAGCCGTCTTCGCTCCGAGGGGTCTCCTAGCATCCGAATGGGTGGATATACAAAGAATAAAGCAGAACGATGTTGAAAAATTTTTGGGGTCTCTCGCCCCACCCGCGACCTGGCCAAAGTTATGGAAAATTGAGCAAAATAGATATTTTCCAAAAAAGCCCCCAAAACCCCCCCAAACAAGCCGTCTTCGCTCCGAGGGGTCTCCTAGCATCCGAATGGGTGGATATACAAAGAATAAAGCAGAACGATGTCGAAAAAATTTTCGGGTCTCTCGCCCCACCCGCGACCTGGCCAAAGTTATGGAAAATTGAGCAAAATAGATATTTTTTAAAAAAGCCCCCAAAACCCCCCCAAACAAGCCGTCTTCGCTCCGAGGGGTCTCCTAGCATCCGAATTAGTCCAGGATAGGCCCCATAGACAAGGGGTCGAACCTTGTTTTTTTAGATATACAATGTTTTTGGATGGTTTCTTGTCAATTCGAGGGTGCTGATTCCGAATCTGAATGATGCCACTCTTGTAACCTTGAGCATTTTCCGCAAATTGGCAAAATCCAATATGGCCGCCAAAATATGCAAATTACCCATGAAAATCATAAAACTGCCCACACATTAGCTATAAAATGCATGTAGTTGTTGTGCAGAAGTGAAATCCCAATTGGAAAAGCGGTATTTGACAAAATATTTATTTTATTGATATTCAAAATGGCCGCCATAACCCCTGTATACTTAATTATGTAGAATATGAATGGGGAAAAATATTTTTTTCAAACAAGAGCACTATTATTGCATGTGATTGTGACCTGCGAGTGGACTACTGTCTGAAAACATGACTATAAACAAAACTATGTCATTTGTATACTATCTAATGTGATAAATGCTGTATTATGATATTCAAAATGGCTGTCATAGACCCATTATACTGTGTACAATATATAAAAGGGGACAAATAATTTTCACAACCTTTGAATTTGTTTGACTTTAAAATGCCAATAACTGCGAAATATTGGTGTAACACTGTCTGACAACAAGGATTTCTAACGAAACATATCATTTCCCTTGCAATTTCGGTAATTATGCTGCATGTTGACATTCAAAATGGCTGCCATAGGCCCTATCTGTATTATGAACAAAGCGAATGATGAAACTAATTTTCAAAAGAGTAAAAACAATAAAATGAATGTAATTGTAATCTACGAGTGAAATATTGTCTAAAAACATGTTTTCTGGCGAAACATATCATTTCCTTTTTCATGCATGAGATAAATGCTGTATTGTAAAATTCAAAATGGCCCATATGGGCCCTTACAGTATTATCTACAATGTAAATGGAGATAAATAGTTTTGAAAGAATTAGGATTTGCCTGACTATGAAATCCATATAATTCTGTTGTATAAGGAAAATATTGTTTGAAAACGTGATTTTTTAAATGAAATATAACATTTCCTCTCCCATGTAGGTAATAAATACTGTATTTTGACTTTCAAAACAGCCGCACAAGCCCCTACAAATTCTGTAACATGCGTATAGGGAAACTAATCATCACCAGAATGAGAACCAAAAACGCACGTAACTATGTGATGTATAGGTAAAATTTGGTCTTGAACATGATTTCTGACTAAATGCATCACATAATAGTTGAGAAGGTAATAAAGGCCTTACTTTGAAATTCAAAATTGCTGCCATAAAGTAGTATGTACATTGTAACTGGGGATAGATAATTTTGACAAAATTTTTACTATGAAAATGGCTTAATTTTGATGTAAGTGTTAAGTATTGTCTAAACCCAATGATTTCTAACGAAATATATCATAGCTTGTGTCATAAAGGTGATGAATGCAGCCTTTTAAAAATGAAAAATGGCCGCCATAGTCCCTTATCTTAATATGTACAATTTGAATGGGGAAAGATAATTTCCACAAAGAAACATATTGCAGCCATTTTGAAATTTAAATATAGCATTTATCACCTAAATAACATAAGAAATGATCTATTTGGTTAGATATCATATTTTCAGACGATATTTCACTCATACATGCAACACCATTTAGTCAAGCAAAGCCAAATTCTGTTAAAATTTTATGTTCCCATTCACAAAGTACATAATAGGCCTACCGCTAGGGCCTGTAGCGGCCATTTTGACTTTCAAAATACATTATTTATCACCTACCTGGCAGAATGAATGATATATCTTGTTAGAAATTATGTTTTCAGACAATATTTTACTCTTAAATCACAATTATATGCATGTTATGGTGCTGACTCCTGTGAAAATTGGTTTCCCAGATCGATTGTACATAATACAGTCAATGTCTTTTGGCGGCCATTTTGAAAGTAAAAATACATTATTTAACACAAATATGAAACCCGAATAATATATTTCGTTGCAAATTATATTTGAAGACAGTATTCCATTAATTTACCACAAAAAATAAACGTTTTAGTGCTCACCTTGTGATTGTTTTTGTCCTCTCTCACATCGTAGATCATAATTTTAGGGCCTTTGGCGGCCATATTAAATATCAAAATACAGGGTTTATCACATACATGGCATGTTAAATAATAAATTTCGTTAACAATAATGCTTTTAGTCAGTATTCCACTCGTTTATCTTAACAAAATGCATTTTAGTGCTCACTCTTGTGATTTTTTTGTGTCACCATTCACATTGTACATAATAGTTTTAGGGCTTTTGGATGCCATTTTGAATATCAAAATACAGGATTTATCACATAACTGACATAACAAATGATATATATCGTTAGCAATCATGTTTTCAGACATTGCTTCACTCATAGATCATAATTACTTGCATTTCAGTGCTCTATTTTGTAAAAATTAATTTTCCCCATTCATATTGTACATGGTCTATGATGGCGGCCATTTTGATATCAAGAAAATAAATATTTTGAGAAAAATAATTTTTTCAGATATTATTTCACTCCGGCAGCACAATTGCATGTACTTTATAGCCAATGTGTGGACAATTTTATGATTTTCATGGGTAATTTGAATATTTTGGCGGCCATATTGGATTTTGCCAATTTGCAGAAAATGCTCAAGGTTACACGAGTGGCATCATTCAGATTCGGAATCAGCACCCTCGAATTGACAAGAAACCATAAAAAAACATTGTATATATAAAAAAACAAGGTTCGACCCCTTCTATCCTGGACTAAATGGGTGGATATACAAAGAATAAAGCAGAACGATGTCGAAAAAATTTTCGGGTCTCTCGCCCCACCCGCGACCTGGCCAAAGTTATGGAAAATTGAGCAAAATATATATTTTCCAAAAAAGCCCCCAAAACCCCCCAAACAAGCCGTCTTCGCTCCGAGGGGTCTCCTAGCATCCGAATGGGTGGATATACAAAGAATAAAGCAGAACGATGTCGAAAAAATTTTCGGGTCTCTCGCCCCACCCGCGACCTGGCCAAAGTTATGGAAAATTGAGCAAAATAGATATTTTCCAAAAAAGCCCCCAAAACCCCCCAAACAAGCCGTCTTCGCTCCGAGGGGTCTCCTAGCATCCGAATGGGTGGATATACAAAGGATAAAGCTGAACGATGTCGAAAAATTTTTCGGGTCTCTCGCCCCACCCGCGACCTGGCCAAAGTTATGGAAAATTGAGCAAAATAGATATTATCCAAAAAAGCCCCCAAACAAGCCGTCTTTGCTCCGAGGGGTCTCCTAGCATCCGAATGGGTGGATATACAAAGAATAAACCAGAACGATGTCGAAAAATTTTTCGGGTCTCTCGCCCCACCCGCGACCTGGCCAAAGTTATGGAAAATTGAGCAAAATATATATTTTCCAAAAAAGCCCCCAAAACCCCCCCAAACAAGCCGTCTTCGCTCCGAGGGGTCTCTTAGCATCCGAATGGGTGGATATACAAAGAATAAAGCAGAACGATGTCGAAAAATTTTTCGGGTCTCTCGCCCCACCCGCGACCTGGCCAAAGTTATGGAAAATTGAGCAAAATAGATATTTTCCAAAAAAGCCCCCAAAACCCCCCCAAACAAGCCGTCTTCGCTCCGAGGGGTCTCCTAGCATCCGAATGGGTGGATATACAAAGAATAAGGCAGAACGATGTCGAAAAATTTTTCGGGTCTCTCGCCCCACCCGCGACCTGGCCAAAGTTATGGAAAATTGAGCAAAATAGATATTTTCCAAAAAAGCCCCCAAAACCCCCCCAAACAAGCCGTCTTCGCCCCGAGGGGTCTCATAGCATCCGAATGGGTGGATATACAAAGAATAAAGCAGAACGATGTCGAAAAAATTTTCGGGTCTCTCGCCCCACCCGCGACCTGGCCAAAGTTATGGAAAATTGAGCAAAATAGATATTTTCCAAAAAAGCCCCCAAAACCCCCCAAACAAGCCGTCTTCGCTCCGAGGGGTCTCCTAGCATCCGAATGGGTGGATATACAAAGAATAAAGCTGAACGATGTCGAAAAATTTTTCGGGTCTCTCGCCCCACCCGCGACCTGGCCAAAGTTATGGAAAATTGAGCAAAATAGATATTATCCAAAAAAGCCCCCAAACAAGCCGTCTTTGCTCCGAGGGGTCTCCTAGCATCCGAATGGGTGGATATACAAAAAATAAAGCAGAACGATGTCGAAAAATTTTTCGGGTCTCTCGCCCCACCCGCGACCTGGCCAAAGTTATGGAAAATTGAGCAAAATAGATATTTTCCAAAAAAGCCCCCAAAACCCCCCCAAAGAAGCCGTCTTCGCTCCGAGGGGTCTCCTAGCATCCGAATGGGTGGATATACAAAGAATAAAGCAGAACGATGTCGAAAAATTTTTCGGGTCTCTCGCCCCACCCGCGACCTGGCCAAAGTTATGGAAAATTGAGCAAAATAGATATTTTCCAAAAAAGCCCCCAAAACCTCCCCAAACAAGCCGTCTTCGCTCCGAGGGGTCTCCTAGCATCCGAATGGGTGGATATACAAAGAATAAAGCAGAACGATGCCGAAAAATTTTTCGGGTCTCTCGCCCCACCCGCGACCTGGCCAAAGTTATGGAAAATTGAGCAAAATAGATATTTTCCAAAAAAGCCCCCAAAACCCCCCCAAACAAGCCGTCTTCGCCCCGAGGGGTCTCATAGCATCCGAATGGGTGGATATACAAAGAATAAAGCAGAACGATGTCGAAAAAATTTTCGGGTCTCTCGCCCCACCCGCGACCTGGCCAAAGTTATGGAAAATTGAGCAAAATAGATATTTTCCAAAAAAGCCCCCAAAACCCCCCCAAACAAGCTGTCTTCGCTCCGAGGGGTCTTCTAGCATCCAAATGGGTGGATGTACAAAGAATAAAGCAGAACGATGTCGAAAAAATTCTCGGGTCTCTCGCCCCACCCGCGACCTGGCCAAAGTTATGGAAAATTGAGCAAAATAGATATTTTCCAAAAAAGCCCCCAAAACCCCCCCAAACAAGCCGTCTTCGCTCCGAGGGGTCTCCTAGCATCCGAATGGGTGGATATACAAAGAATAAAGCAGAACGATGTCGAAAAAATTTTAGGGTCCTCGCCCCATCCGCGACCTGTCCAAAGTTATGGAAAATTGAGCAAAATAGATATTTTCCAAAAAAGCCGTCTTCGCTCCGAGGGGTGTCCTAGCATCCGAATGGGTGGATATACAAAGAATAAAGCAGAACGATGTCGAAAAATTTTTCGGGTCTCTCGCCCCACCCGCGACCTGGCCAAAGTTATGGAAAATTGAGCAAAATAGATATTTTCCAAAAAAGCCCCCAAAACCCCCCCAAACAAGCCGTCTTCGCTCCGAGGGGTCTCCTAGCATCCGAATGGGTGGATATACAAAGAATAAAGCAGAACGATGTTGAAAAATTTTTGGGGTCTCTCGCCCCACCCGCGACCTGGCCAAAGTTATGGAAAATTGAGCAAAATAGATATTTTCCAAAAAAGCCCCCAAAACCCCCCCAAACAAGCCGTCTTCGCTCCGAGGGGTCTCCTAGCATCCGAATGGGTGGATATACAAAGAATAAAGCAAAACGATGTCGAAAAAATTTTCGGGTCTCTCGCCCCACCCGCGACCTGGCCAAAGTTATGGAAAATTGAGCAAAATAGATATTTTTCAAAAAAGCCCCCAAAACCCCCCCAAACAAGCCGTCTTCGCTCCGAGGGGTCTCCTAGCATCCGAATGGGTGGATATACAAAGAATAAAGCAGAACGATGTCGAAAAAATTTTCGGGTCTCTCGCCCCACCCGCGACCTGGCCAAAGTTATGGAAAATTGAGCAAAATAGATATTTTCCAAAAAAGCCCCCAAAACCCCCCAAACAAGCCGTCTTCGCTCCGAGGGGTCTCCTAGCATCCGAATGGGTGGATATACAAAGAATAAAGCAGAACGATGTCGAAAAAATTTTCGGGTCTCTCGCCCCACCCGCGACCTGGCCAAAGTTATGGAAAATTGAGCAAAATAGATATTTTCCAAGAAAGCCCCCAAAACCCCCCAAACAAGCCGTCTTCGCTCCGAGGGGTCTCCTAGCATCCGAATGGGTGGATATACAAAGGATAAAGCAGAACGATGTCGAAAAATTTTTCGGGTCTCTCGCCCCACCCGCGACCTGGCCAAAGTTATGGAAAATTGAGCAAAATAGATATTTTCCAAGAAAGCCCCCAAAACCCCCCAAACAAGCCGTCTTCGCTCCGAGGGGTCTCCTAGCATCCGAATGGGTGGATATACAAAGGATAAAGCTGAACGATGTCGAAAAATTTTTCGGGTCTCTCGCCCCACCCGCGACCTGGCCAAAGTTATGGAAAATTGAGCAAAATAGATATTATCCAAAAAAGCCCACAAACAAGCCGTCTTTGCTCCGAGGGGTCTCCTAGCATCCGAATGGGTGGATATACAAAGAATAAACCAGAACGATGTCGAAAAATTTTTCGGGTCTCTCGCCCCACCCGCGACCTGGCCAAAGTTATGGAAAATTGAGCAAAATATATATTTTCCAAAAAAGCCCCCAAAACCCCCCCAAACAAGCCGTCTTCGCTCCGAGGGGTCTCTTAGCATCCGAATGGGTGGATATACAAAGAATAAAGCAGAACGATGTCGAAAAATTTTTCGGGTCTCTCGCCCCACCCGCGACCTGGCCAAAGTTATGGAAAATTGAGCAAAATAGATATTTTCCAAAAAAGCCCCCAAAACCCCCCCAAACAAGCCGTCTTCGCTCCGAGGGGTCTCCTAGCATCCGAATGGGTGGATATACAAAGAATAAGGCAGAACGATGTCGAAAAATTTTCGGGTCTCTCGCCCCACCCGCGACCTGGCCAAAGTTATGGAAAATTGAGCAAAATAGATATTTTCCAAAAAAGCCCCCAAAACCCCCCCAAACAAGCCGTCTTCGCCCCGAGGGGTCTCATAGCATCCGAATGGGTGGATATACAAAGAATAAAGCAGAACGATGTCGAAAAAATTTTCGGGTCTCTCGCCCCACCCGCGACCTGGCCAAAGTTATGGAAAATTGAGCAAAATAGATATTTTCCAAAAAAGCCCCCAAAACCCCCCCAAACAAGCCGTCTTCGCTCCGAGGGGTCTCCTAGCATCCGAATGGGTGGATATACAAAGAATAAAGCAGAACGATGTCGAAAAAAATTTTGGGTCTCTCGCCCCACCCGCGACCTGGCCAAAGTTATGGAAAATTGAGCAAAATAGATATTTTCCAAAAAAGCCCCCAAAACCCCCCAAACAAGCCGTCTTCGCTCCGAGGGGTCTCCTAGCATCCGAATGGGTGGATATACAAAGAATAAAGCTGAACGATGTCGAAAAAATTTTCGGGTCTCTCGCCCCACCCGCGACCTGGCCAAAGTTATGGAAAATTGAGCAAAATAGATATTATCCAAAAAAGCCCCCAAACAAGCCGTCTTTGCTCCGAGGGGTCTCCTAGCATCCGAATGGGTGGATATACAAAAAATAAAGCAGAACGATGTCGAAAAATTTTTCGGGTCTCTCGCCCCACCCGCGACCTGGCCAAAGTTATGGAAAATTGAGCAAAATAGATATTTTCCAAAAAAGCCCCCAAAACCCCCCCAAACAAGCCGTCTTCGCTCCGAGGGGTCTCCTAGCATCCGAATGGGTGGATATACAAAGAATAAAGCAGAACGATGTCGAAAAAATTTTCGGGTCTCTCGCCCCACCCGCGACCTGGCCAAAGTTATGGAAAATTGAGCAAAATAGATATTTTCCAAAAAAGCCCCCAAACAAGCCGTCTTCGCTCCGAGGGGTCTCCTAGCATCCGAATGGGTGGATATACAAAGAATAAAGCAGAACGATGTCGAAAAAATTTTCGGGTCTCTTGCCCCACCCGCGACCTGGCCAAAGTTATGGAAAATTGAGCAAAATAGATATTTTCCAAAAAAGCCCCCAAAACCCCCCCAAACAAGCCGTCTTCGCCCCGAGGGGTCTCATAGCATCCGAATGGGTGGATATACAAAGAATAAAGCAGAACGATGTCGAAAAGTTTTTCGGGTCTCTCGCCCCACCCGCGACCTGGCCAAAGTTATGGAAAATTGAGCAAAATAGATATTTTCCAAAAAAGCCCCCAAAACCCCCCCAAACAAGCCGTCTTCGCTCCGAGGGGTCTCCTAGCATCCGAATGGGTGGATATACAAAGAATAAAGCAGAACGATGCCGAAAATTTTTTAAGGTCTCTCGCCCCACCCGCGACCTGGCCAAAGTTATGGAAAATTGAGCAAAATAGATATTTTCCAAAAAAGCCCCCAAAACCCCCCCAAACAAGCCGTCTTCGCCCCGAGGGGTCTCATAGCATCCGAATGGGTGGATATACAAAGAATAAAGCAGAACGATGTCGAAAAAATTTTCGGGTCTCTCGCCCCACCCGCGACCTGGCCAAAGTTATGGAAAATTGAGCAAAATAGATATTTTCCAAAAAAGCCCCCAAAACCCCCCCAAACAAGCCGTCTTCGCTCCGAGGGGTCTTCTAGCATCCAAATGGGTGGATATACAAAGAATAAAGCAGAACGATGTCGAAAAAATTCTCGGGTCTCTCTTCCCACCCGCGACCTGGCCAAAGTTATGGAAAATTGAGCAAAATAGATATTTTCCAAAAAAGCCCCCAAAACCTCCCCAAACAAGCCGTCTTCGCTCCGAGGGGTCTCCTAGCATCCGAATGGGTGGATATACAAAGAATAAAGCAGAACGATGTCGAAAAAATTTTAAGGTCTCTCGCCCCATCCGCGACCTGTCCAAAGTTATGGAAAATTGAGCAAAATAGATATTTTCCAAAAAAGCCCCCAAAACCCCCCCAAACAAGCCGTCTTCGCTCCGAGGGGTGTCCTAGCATCCGAATGGGTGGATATACAAAGAATAAAGCAGAACGATGTCGAAAAAATTTTCGGGTCTCTCGCCCCACCCGCGACCTGGCCAAAGTTATGGAAAATTGAGCAAAATAGATATTTTCCAAAAAAGCCCCCAAAACCCCCCCAAACAAGCCGTCTTCGCTCCGAGGGGTCTTCTAGCATCCAAATGGGTGGATATACAAATAATAAAGCAGAACGATGTCGAAAAAATTCTCGGGTCTCTCGCCCAACCCGCGACCTGGCCAAAGTTATGGAAAATTGAGCAAAATAGATATTTTCCAAAAAAGCCCCCAAAACCCCCCCAAACAAGCCGTCTTCGCTCCGAGGGGTCTCCTAGCATCCGAATGGGTGGATATACAAAGAATAAAGCAGAACGATGTCGAAAAAATTTTAAGGTCTCTCGCCCCATCCGCGACCTGTCCAACGTTATGGAAAATTGAGCAAAATAGATATTTTCCAAAAAAGCCCCCAAAACCCCCCCAAACAAGCCGTCTTCGCTCTGAGGGGTCTCCTAGCATCCGAATGGGTGGACATACAAAGAATAAAGCAGAACGATGTCGAAAAATTTTTCGGGTCTCTCGCCCCACCCGCGACCTGGCCAAAGTTATGGAAAATTGAGCAAAATAGATATTTTCCAAAAAAGCCCCCAAAACCCCCCCAAACAAGCCGTCTTCGCTCCGAGGGGTCTCCTAGCATCCGAATGGGTGGATATACAAAGAATAAAGCAGAACGATGCCGAAAAAATTTTAAGGTCTCTCGCCCCATCCGCGACCTGTCCAAAGTTATGGAAAATTGAGCAAAATAGATATTTTCCAAAAAAGCCCCCAAAACCCCCCCAAACAAGCCGTCTTCGCTCCGAGGGGTGTCCTAGCATCCGAATGGGTGGATATAAAAAGAATAAAGCAGAACGATGTCGAAAAAATTTTCGGGTCTCTCGCCCCACCCGCGACCTGGCCAAAGTTATGGAAAATTGAGCAAAATAGATATTTTCCAAAAAAGCCCCCAAAACCCCCCCAAACAAGCCGTCTTCGCTCCGAGGGGTCTCCTAGCATCCGAATGGGTGGATATACAAAGAATAAAGCAGAACGATGTCGAAAAAATTTTCGGGTTTCTCGCCCCACCCGCGACCTGGCCAAAGTTATGGAAAATTGAGCAAAATAGATATTTTCCAAAAAAGCCCCCAAAACCCCCCCAAACAAGCCGTCTTCGCTCCGAGGGGTCTCCTAGCATCCGAATGGGTGGATATACAAAGAATAAAGCAGAACGATGTCGAAAAAATTTTAAGGTCTCTCGCCCCATCCGCGACCTGTCCAAAGTTATGGAAAATTGAGCAAAATAGATATTTTCCAAAAAAGCCCCCAAAACCCCCCCAAACAAGCCGTCTTCGCTCCGAGGGGTCTCCTAGCATCCGAATGGGTGGATATACAAAGAATAAAGCAGAACGATGTCGAAAAATTTTTCGGGTCTCTCGCCCCACCCGCGACCTGGCCAAAGTTATGGAAAATTGAGCAAAATAGATATTTTCCAAAAAAGCCCCCAAAACCCCCCCAAACAAGCCGTCTTCGCTCCGAGGGGTCTCCTAGCATCCGAATGGGTGGATATACAAAGAATAAAGCAGAACGATGTCGAAAAATTTTTGGGGTCTCTCGCCCCACCCGCGACCTGGCCAAAGTTATGGAAAATTGAGCAAAATAGATATTTTCCAAAAAAGCCCCCAAAACCCCCCCAAACAAGCCGTCTTCGCTCCGAGGGGTCTCCTAGCATCCGAATGGGTGGATATACAAAGAATAAAGCAGAACGATGTCGAAAAATTTTTTGGGTCTCTCGCCCCACCCGCGACCTGGCCAAAGTTATGGAAAATTGAGCAAAATAGATATTTTCCAAAAAAGCCCCCAAAACCCCCCCAAACAAGCCGTCTTCGCTCCGAGGGGTCTGTTACACCCACAAATGTAATAATCGCCCACAAATGTAATAACGCCCACAAATGTAATAACACTTTACCCACAAATGTAATAACACTTTACCCACAAATGTAATAATTTCACCCACAAATGTAATAATGCAATTTACCCACAAATGTAATAATTTTTGATCGCCCACAAATGTAATAATGACTTTACCCACAAATGTAATAAATTTGAAGGGATTTTTGGCGAATCTGTTCTAAACTAAAATCCTATAGTAATGCGTTCATATAGCACAAAAGTGCAAAGTCTTTTTTCCAGACCCGGTTAATAAAACATTAAAGTACAATTCTAAAGTCTTTTTCCAGACCCGATTGTTTCAAAATTATAATATACGTCCAGTCTTTTTTCCAGACCCGGTTAATTCAAAAATTATAATGCAAGTCCAAAGTCTTTTTTCCAGACCCGGTTGTTTCAAAAATTATAATATACATCCAAAGTCTTTTTTCCAGACCCAGTTGTTTAAAAAATTATAATATACGTCCAAAGTCTTTTTTCCAGACCCGGTTAATTCAAAAATTTATAATATACGTCCAAAGTCTTTTTTTCCAGACCAGGTTAATTCAAAAATTATAATGCAAGTCCAAAGTCTTTTTTTCAGACCCGGTTGATTCAAAATTTATAATATACGTCCAAAGTCTTTTTTCCAGACCCGGTTAATTCAAAAATTATAATGCAAGTCCAAAGTCTTTTTTCCAGACCCAGTTGTTTAAAAAATTATAATATACGCCCAAAGTCTTTTTTCCAGACCCGGTTGTTTCAAAAATTATAATATACATCCAAAGTCTTTTTTCCAGACCCGGTTAATTCAAAAATTATAATGCAAGTCCAAAGTCTTTTTTCCAGGCCCGGTTGTTTCAAAAATTATAATATACTTCCAAAGTCTTTTTCCAGACCTGGTATTTTCAAAATTATTATAAGTCCAAACTAAGATACGATTATGATATTCTAGTGGAATAAAAATGAGAATCGAGCTTAGTCTTTTCTCCAGACCCAGTTAATTAAAACTGGTGGGAAAGTAACAAAGACCCCAACTCTCTTGTAAATGTTAAAATAACATGGAAATATAGCGTAGTCTTTCATCCAGACCCAGATCTTTCAAATAACAAATGAATAATAATAATAAATTAGTAATAATAAAAATAAAAAAACAAAGACCCACGACCTTATTTATGTTGAATAACATGGAAATATAGCATAGTCTTTCCTCCAGGCCCAGATCTTTCAAATAACAAATAATAATAATAATAATAATAGCCAATTTTTATAAAGCGCTTTTCCCAGAATGGCTCAAAGCGCGTTACAGCATATTATTACCCCGGTCATTGGATTCATTTCAATCCCGCACGAAAAGTGCACAATTTCCACTCCCTGGGGAGCATTCCTTGCATTCATCGCAGCCTCATTATGGCGCTGGCAAAATCAAACATACAATATCTTTCGCATCCTACCGGGTACCCATTTAGCACCTGGGTCGAGAGTGGCAAAGTGTGGATTAACGCCTTGCCAAAGGACGCTAGACCGCGGTGGGATTCGAACACACGACCCTCTGTTTACAAGGCGAGAGTCAGAACCACTACACCACGGCTCTTCCATGAATGAATAATGAATGAATAATAATAATAAATCAGTAATAATAAAAAAGCAAACAAAGACCCACGATCCTCTTCATGTTGAAAAACATGGGATATAGCGTAGTCTTTCCTCCAGACCCAGTTATAAAAGTCATTTAAAACACAACAACAACAACAACAAAACAAAGACCCTGCAATCTTATCAAAATTGAATAACATGGAAATATGGTGTAGTCTTTCATCCAGACCCAATTATTTCAAAATAACCAAAATCATTAAAAAAGAATAACAGAATCTAAGGCCCAACTATCCTTTAAACTAAGAATCATTCAATAAATAAAAGTTTAGAGAGTTTTCTTTATTCCAGAACTTGTCATTTCAAAAATAAAAGTATTTCATCAACATTTATGTCCGACAAGTTGTCAGATCTGACAACTGTTCTTGATGTTGATTGGCTAAGAAGCAGTGCTACCAGTGTCGGATAAAACGTCAGACAACTCCTTTCATGAAATGCTCCCCGGGCTCTAAGTTTTGATGTTGTGTTTTATTATAAATTTCTTTGCCTGGAAGAAAAAATGAATGTTCAATTACATCATTTATTACAGGATGTTAGGCTGGAAGAGGGTTAATTTTCTTTTCTGTTTTTTTTTTTAAATAATAAACTGGTCTGGTCAAATTAAGTATGCGTTATCACAAGGGTTTTATAGTTTGGAAGATGCTGGGGTCTAAGTTTTAAGATTAATGTTTCGCTTAATTTGTATTTCAACGAGGACTGAGTGAGGGGTAAAGGCAGCACTCTAAGCCCAAGCATTTTAAGTGGGTTTAATTTTGAAGATTTGTCTTAGCTGTGATTTTTTTTTCATTATTTGTTTATCTTTTAAATAATCGGATCTAGACGAAAGACTAAGCATAATACTCGTGTTATTCCACAAGAATAAAAATATGACAAAGTCTTTTTTTTTTAAGATTGTTTAAATCATTTTTAAATTACTGGGTCTGGAATAAAGACAACGCTCTAAACATGTGCTTTTCTACATACATGGTCTTAATTTGGAGGATTGTTGGTTCTAAGATTCGTTTTGGGGGGTTGGGTTTTATTGATTTTTTTAGTCTTGAAAAAATTGTGTCTGGAGGAAAGTCGATCTTCGACAATCGGTCTTCATGTTATTCCACAGTAATTAGATTATTGGGTATTCGTTTTATAATATTTGTAAAAACTATTTTATTTTTTTCAAATAATAACCAAGTCTGGAGAAAGGATGTTTGCTTTACCCATGCATTATTACAATGTTTTGTAGGGGTCGTAGTATTATAAAAAAAAACTGGGTGTGGGGTAAAGACATAGTTTTTTTACTGGGTGAAACTTTAGAAAATTGGTCTTAGATTTGAAGTTTTTTAATTCATTTTTTAATAGCTGGGTCTGGAGGAAAGACTTTGGACTTATATTGTAATTGTTTAATTATCCGGGTCTGGAAAAAAGACTTTGCACTTTTGTGCTATGAACGCATTGCTTCAGGGTTTAGTTTTTAGTTTTAAGTAACCGGGTCTGGAGAAAAGACTACGCTTGATTCTCAATTTACTCTTAGCGCATATATTCACAATATACGCCGTATAAGTTGAAACGACAACAAAGACATTAATTCCACCAGTTTTAATTAACTGGGTCTGGAGAAAAGACTAAGCTCGATTCTCATTTTTTTTCCGGAATACCATTAACGTAACTTAGTTTGTACTTAAATTATAATTTTTGAAACAACTGAGTCTGGAAAAAAGACTGGACTTATATTATAATTTTGGAAACAACCGGGTCTGAAAAAAAGACTTTGAACCTGCATTATAATTTTTGAATTAACCGGGTCTGGAAAAAAGACTTTGGATGTATATTATCAATTTTTGAATTAACAGGGTCTGGAAAAAAGACTTTGGACGTATATTATAATTTTTGAAACAACTGGGTCTGGAAAAAAGACTGGACTTATATTATAATTTTTGAAACAACCGGGTCTGGAAAAAAGACTTTGGATTTATATTACAATTTTTGAAACAACCGAGTCTGGAAAAAAGACTTTGGACTTATATTATAATTTTTGAAACAACCGGGTCTGAAAAAAAGACTTTGGACTTATATTATAATTTTTGAAACAACCGGGTCTGGAAAAAAGACTTTGGATTTATATTACAATTTTTGAAACAATCGGGTCTGGAAAAAAGACTTTGGACGTATATTATAATTTTTGAAACAACCGGGTCTGGAAAAAAGACTTTGGACTTATATTACAATTTTTGAAACAACCGGGTCTGGAAAAAAGACTTTGGACGTATATTACAATTTTTGAAACAACCGGGTCTGGAAGAAAGACTTTGGATTTATATTACAATTTTTGAAACAACCGGGTCTGGAAAAAGACTTTGGACTTGTACTATAAGGTTTAATTAACCGGGTCTGGAAAAAAGACTTTGCACTTTTGTGCTATATGAACGCATTACTATAGGAATTTAGTTTAGAACGGATTCGCCAAAAATCCCTTCAAATTTATTACATTTGTGGGTAAAGTCATTATTACATTTGTGGGCGATCAAAAATTATTACATTTGTGGGTAAAGTGCATTATTACATTTGTGGGTGAATGTATTACATTTGTGGGTAAAGCGTTATTACATTTGTGGGCGTTATTACATTTGTGGGTAAAGTGTTATTACATTTGTGGGCGTTATTACATTTGTGGGCATTATTACATTTGTGGGTGCAACAGGGTCTCCTAGCATCCAAATGGGTGGATATACAAAGAATAAAGCAGAACGATGTCGAACATTTTTTCGGGTCTCTCGCCCCACCCGCGACCTGGCCAAAGTTATGGAAAATTGAGCAAAATAGATATTTTCCAAAAAAGCCCCCAAAACCCCCCCAAACAAGCCGTCTTCGCTCCGAGGGGTCTCCTAGCATCCGAATGGGTGGATATACAAAGAATAAAGCAGAACGATGTCGAAAAAAATTTCGGGTCTCTCGCCCCACCCGCGACCTGGCCAAAGTTATGGAAAATTTAGCAAAATAGATATTTTCCAAAAAAGCCCCCAAAACTCCCCCAAACAAACCGTCTTCACTCCGAGGGGTCTCCTAGCATCCGAATGGGTGGATATACAAAGAATAAAGCAGAACGATGTCGAAAAATTTTTCGGGTCTCTCGCCCCACCCGCGACCTGGCCAAAGTTATGGAAAATTGAGCAAAATAGATATTTTCCAAAAAAGCCCCCAAAACCCCCCCAAACAAGCCGTCTTCGCTCCGAGGGGTCTCCTAGCATCCGAATGGGTGGATATACAAAGAATAAAGCAGAACGATGTCGAAAAAAATTTCGGGTCTCTCGCCCCACCCGCGACCTGGCCAAAGTTATGGAAAATTGAGCAAAATAGATATTTTCCAAAAAAGCCCCCAAAACCCCCCCAAACAAGCCGTCTTCGCTCCGAGGGGTCTCCTAGCATCCGAATGGGTGGATATACAAAGAATAAAGCAGAACGATGTCGAAAAAATTTTCGGGTGTCTCGCCCCACCCGCGACCTGGCCAAAGTTATGGAAAATTGAGCAAAATAGATATTGTCCAAAAAAGCCCCCAAAACCCCCCAAAAAGGCCGTCTTTGCTCCGAGGGGTCTCCTAGCATCCGAATGGGTGGATAAACAAAGAATAAAGCAGAACGATGTCGAAAAAATTTTCGGGTCTCTCGCCCCACCCGCGACCTGGCCAAAGTTATGGAAAATTGAGCAAAATAGATATTTTCCAAAAAAGCCCCCAAAACCCCCCCAAACAAGCCGTCTTCGCTCCGAGGGGTCTCCTAGCATCCGAATGGGTGGATATACAAAGAATAAAGCAGAACGATGTCGAAAAAATTTTCGGGTCTCTCGCCCCACCCGCGACCTGGCCAAAGTTATGGAAAATTGAGCAAAATAGATATTTTCCAAAAAAGCCCCCAAAACCCCCCCAAAAAAGCCGTCTTCGCTCCGAGGGGTCTCCTAGCATCTGAATGGGTGGATATACAAAGAATAAAGCAGAACGATGTCGAAAAATTTTTCGGGTCTCTCGCCCCACCCGCGACCTGGCCAAAGTTATGGAAAATTGAGCAAAATAGATATTTTCCAAAAAAGCCCCCAAAACCCCCCCAAACAAGCCGTCTTCGCTCCGAGGGGTCTCCTAGCATCCGAATGGGTGGATATACAAAGAATAAAGCAGAACGATGTCGAAAAAAATTTCGGGTCTCTCGCCCCACCCGCGACCTGGCCAAAGTTATGGAAAATTGAGCAAAATAGATATTTTCCAAAAAAGCCCCCAAACCCCCCCAAACAAGCCGTCTTCGCTCCGAGGGGTCTCTTAGCATCCGAATGGGTGGATATACAAAGAATAAAGCAGAACGATGTCGAAAATTTTTTCTGGTCTCCCGCCCCACCCGCGACCTGGCCAAAGTTATGGAAAATTGAGCAAAATAGATATTTTCCAAAAAAGCCCCCAAAACCCCCCCAAACAAGCCGTCTTCGCTCCGAGGGATCTCCTAGCATCCGAATGGGTGGATATACAAAGAATAGAGCAGAACGATGTCGAAAAATTTTTCTGGTCTCCCGCCCCACCCGCGACCTGGCCAAAGTTATGGAAAATTGAGCAAAATAGATATTTTCCAAAAAAAGCCCCCAAAACCCCCCAAACAAGCCGTCTTCGCTCCGAGGGGTCTCCTAGCATCTGAATGGGTGGATATACAAAGAATAAAGCAGAACGATGTCGAAAAATTTTTCGGGTCTCTCGCCCCACAAAGACCTGGCCAAAATGGCGAAAATTTGCCAACATTGAGCAATATAAGTATTTTCCAAAAAAGCCCCCGAAACCCCCCTAAACCAGCCGTCTTCACTCCGAGGGGTCTTCTAGCATACAAACGGTTCAATATACAGAAAATAAAGAAGATCCATTTCGAACGGATTTTGGGGTCTCTCGCCCCACCCGCGACCTGGCCAAATTGGCCAAAATATAGCAAACTAAGTTTTTTTTTCAAAATTGCCCCCGAAACCTCCCCAAACAAGCTGTTTTTACTCTGAGGGGTCTTCTAGCATCGAAATGGGTCAATATACAAAAAATAAAGAAGATCCATTTTGAACGGATTTTCCGGTCCCTTGTCCCCCCCCCCCCCCCGCGACCTGGTTAAAATTTGCCAAAATTGAGCAAAATAGGTATTTCCTTAAAATGCCCCCCAACCAGCCGTTTTCCCTCTGAGGGGTCTTCTAGCATCCATATGGGTTAATATACAGAAAATAAAGAAGATGGATTTTGAACGAATTTTTGGGTCTCTCGCCCCAACCGCGACCTGGCTTATTCTGGCCGAAATTGAGGTAAATAAGTATTTTCCAAAATTGCCCCCCAAACCAGCCGTCTTCGCCCTGAGTGGTCTTTTACCATCCAAATTGGTCAATATTCAGAAAATAAAGAAGATCGATTTCGTACGGATTTTGGGTCTATCGCCACACATGTGACCTGGCTAAATTGGCCAAAATTTAGCAAAATAAGTATTTTCCAAAATCGCTCAGACTCCCCCCCCCCCAAACCAGCCATCTTCATTCAAAAGGGTATTTTAGCATTTAGACGAGTCAATACCCTTTAAAAAATTGATGGGCATGATTTCAAGTTCAAAATATTCAAACAACATAAAACCCCTTTCACAGAGCTCGCAAAGTCTTAATTAAGTTTAGTTTGAAAGGTAGAAATGAAACAGCATTATAGAGAAAATACAAGAATTTGTTACATTTTTTTATTAGGATACAAAACAGAACATAATGGAAGAATCAATTATAAACACAACCCTTCCATCATTACATACTTTAGAAGATGTAACTGCACACTCATATTCAAGAATTTCATCATCAAAATACTCATGCTGGTTTTTTGTGAGGATTGGGAAATTCTAATACTGTGTATATTCACAGGAATACAAATATACCACCGAATGGCCATTAAAATGCCAAATGATAATACATGTAATTATTTTATATTGATTCTCATTCAGTAAACTTTGGTATCCGTCAAATATTACATTTAAAATCTACATGGTACCACTTAAGAGTGAAAACAGAATTCTATACAAATACTTAAATAAAGGATTTATTGAATGATTATATAGTTTTATATAGCATTCAGGGTCGTATGATTATTTATAAATACTCAGATATACAATAACTACTTATCAATGTTTGGGATCACAAGAAATATTTGTAACTGACTACCAACTAAAAGCTTGTATACTCCCTTCCTTTATATTCATACCAAATTGTTTTTTAATTGAAACAAAATATAAGCACAATGGATAGGTTTTTCTATTAACAGTTATATAATATTCAATTTCAAATAACAGTTGTGTACAATCTCTTCGCAAACTGGCACTGGAATGCTCATGCAATTGTTATAAATTTCATGTGAATGGAGGAGGTACTAAGCTGACAGATATCAGTACTTTGTTACATAAAACATATAATTAATTGTAAAATTGATATCAATTGTAAGTCTAATTGGGAAACCATTTACTGTACTAAATGAGTTCCAATTGAAAAGATTGAGTTATCTTTTTATGGCACAGTCATGATACAATGATTTTCATGATACAAGGTAATTATGGCAGTCAAAGGTGCATACAGACACAATGCCTTCGTCTCCATTTGAAAATGTATTATGAACAAAAATCACAGAAAGCAGAAATTGCAAAATTCAATTCCAGTGGCCTGTTTCATAAAGGACTTGTAACTTTGTCAAATATGACAACTACCGTGGTAACCTTGATTATGATTGGCTGCTGAGCCCTGTTACCACGGTAGTTGCCATTATGACAAAATTACAACAGTTGTAATTCCTTTATGAAAAGGGCCCCAAATGTCATCCAGTAATTACGCATAAAGTTCTTGCTATTTCATTTAACCAAACATTACTTCATTAATCTATTTCTTTGCAATAGAAATTGCACTTTTTTCACATGAAACTAATAAACAACAAGTGGAATGCCTCTGGCCGTCTCACCTGCATCACGCGATTCAATATAGCAGCAGTGCTGATTTTGAAAACTACTATAACTTGCACAAGATGTTCAGTGATACTTGGTTACTCTTATTTCCACGTTTTATGAACTAGATCCATAAACTTTTAGAGTTATGATGGTAATTCTACAGATACCCCCAATTCGGCCAAAGTTAATTGACCCTAAATGACCTTTGACTTTGGTCATGTGACGTGAAACTCATGCAGGATGTTCAGTGATACTTGATTAACCTTATGTATAAGTTTCATGAACTAGGTCCATATAATACTAAATAGGTTCATTATTGCGGATTGAAATAATCGCTAGAGGGTATTCATTTGTCTCGCAATCTACTATGGTCAACAAGGAAATTCGTGATCACTCTCGCAAAAAGTGTTCACTAGCTTACAAGTTCACGAGCTTTCGAGTGCCGCTGCAACTCTTTATCAAGTGACTTGATAAAGTCACTTGATGAAGTGACTTCACTTGATAAAGAGTTGCAGCGGCACTCGAAAGCTCGTGAACTTGTAAGCTAGTGAACACTTTTTGCGAGAGTGATCACGAATTTCCTAGAAAGCCAGTGAACACTTTTTGCGAGAGTGATCACGAATTTCCTTGTTGACCATAGTAGATTGCGAGACAAATGAATACCCTCTAGCGATTAGGTCCATATATTTTCTAAGTTATGATGACATTTCAAAAACTTAACCTTAGGTTAAGATTTTGATGTTGATTCCCCCAACATGGTCTAAGTTCATTGACCCTAAATGACCTTTGACCTTAGTCATGTGACATGAAACTCGGGCAGGATGTTCAGTAATACTTTATTAACCTTATGGCCAAGTTTCATGAACTAGGTCCATATACTTTCTAAGTTATGCTGTCATTTCAAAAACTTAACCTCAGGTTAAGATTTGGTGTTGACGCCGCCGCCGCCACCGTCGCCGCCGCCGCCGCCGCCGCCGTCGGAAAAGCGGCGCCTATAGTCTCACTCTGCCATGCAGGTGAGACAAAAATAGCAAGGTGATACAAAGAAAGTTGGAACAACAAGAAAGAATAATCAAGGGCAAAAATTTCAAACACATTATTGTCAGTGACAAGTTGCAAGCCATTTACACTAGAATATCCAGAAAAAAACTTATGATATGACATACGTAGACCCAATGTCACCACGGTAACTGAAAAGCATGATGAAATGGTTCATGGATTACAAAGAAAGCCTTTCAAAAATATATGTCATCATCTCGATAACATGCTTTTCCTTATCTCGTTTCCAGTAAAAAAAAATCATTAAAAACTGAAAGAGCTTCTTAGTAAAGATAATATTATGTAATAGAAGGGATAATATTGTTGCAATATACCTGCATTGTAATTCATGTAATTGCCAAATGATGAACAAAAATCTTGTCTTAGAATATATACATAAAAAATCTCATTTTAATTGTTGGTAAAGTACTTGCAAAAGAAGAAAAAATAAACATAAAAAAATCCCATTTTAATTGTTGGTAAAGTACTTGCAAAAGAAGAAAAAATAAAAATAAACATTAAAAAATCTCATTTTAATTGTTGGTAAAGTACTTGCAAAAGAAGAAAAAATGAAAAAAATAAAGAGTGTCAGTCGCAAATATATTTGAGGTTTGGCATATGAAGCCTCATTTAAACCATGCATTATCTATCTGGTTATGTAATGATTTATCACATGACAGCATATGTTCTCTCAATGAATACACCACTGTAACAAAGTCTGAGGTAGATATTGTTAACAATAGGCCAAACATTGGCTGTTCATTATACAATAAAATTCATTTCAATTCAATTCAAATAAACATTTATTTTCTTCCATTTCATTACATTTTTCGTACACATTAATTCATACAAAAATAAATTTGTTTTGAAAAATATAAATATGTACATGTTGGGTTTAAAGAAGAAGGCGTATGCCCTTAAGGCTGAGGCTTGTGGCGGGATACGCCTACAGACCCCGCTACAGACAAAACTACAAGTTCAAGCCTTACACCTATTACGTAACACTTCTTTATTGTACTATTACATTATTCACAAAGGCCAATGACCCACTTCCAACAAAGATGAAGGAGGTAGCAGTACTTACCAACAAAATAATAAAAGAATAATAAAAGATTTGCTTGTCAACCAGGAATTTGCTAAACTGTTGGAATCTGGGGCCCGTTTCTCAACGCCGTCATAAGTCTAACTTCTTGACTAAATCGGAGATAGTGAGCTACTTGTCCGCTAACCGTTTCACGAAGCCCTCTTTACCAAGATCGGGTACAACAACCTCACTAAATTTTTATGACACCTCCGAACCTGTCATAACTTCTTTCTTAATGACGTAGTGGCATCACGTGGGTAGACTATGACATGCAAAAGTGCCTAGAAATCGTGTAATCAATCATAAAGTTTGAAATTACATCACAAAACAAGTGGGCTAATGCATTCAATGATAATTGTAATACAAAGAAACTATAAAAAGTGTTGGTAAAACGCCCCAAATCATTCATTTTGAAATAGTAAAATGATTTAATTGATAAAGATTCTACCACGTCAGGCCATCCATAACTGAACTCGTATTTGTTGTTTTCAGGCCCCTATTAACAGTTCGATAAATTCTATCTCTTTTATGCATACGATTTGTCAAATATCATATGTTTCGGTATCAATGATTAAAAATATTTCGTTAAATTATATTTTGATGACGTTTGGAATCGTAAAAGACCGTATAATTATCAACGTTTTACAAAAAAAACCGTTATGGTTTACTATCGTAAACTATTAAACTTGGATATCCCGGGGATACCCATCTCAACGTCCACAAGTGATTTTTAGTCATGAAATGAATTATTCATAATTTAATTTTCCCTGCAATTGAATGCTCCAGTCTTCAAGGCCTAAGTATCTATGATGCATAATTCACCTGTGCTATTATTTTGAAAAGATTTATTTCCCAATTAATCACAATATTTGCAATTTTGTCATAATTTTTTCTTTTTGAAAATTATGCTGGTTTGTGACTAAGGCTACGTCTCGTCTGCTCTTTTTACCGATAGTATCGATATCAAGGTATTCTAGTTAGGAAGCCTTTCGAGAAACAGGTTTAGTAAGATTGGCACTAACTCCGTGGTTGGTGGATAAAGATCGTAAAAGACCGTATAATTATCATCATTGTGGCCCAGTGGATTAGTATTTGGACTTTTAAACAGAGGGTTGTGGGTTCGAATCCGTAATTTCCTTCGGCAAGAAATTCATCCACATTGTGCTGCACTCGACCCAGGTGAGGTAAATGGGTACCTGGCAGGAATTCATTCCTTGAAATGCCATCGCGCTGTAAAAGGCTGCGAGGCTAAAGCCAGGGTAACAGAGGCGTCGATCCTGGGGGGGCAGGGGGGGCGATCGCCCCACCAATGAAAATATTGGGGAGGCAAACATATCGTTTTGCCCCCCCAATAATTTTGCATGTGTAGAAAATAAAATAAGATTGTAATGTTACACAGAAATCAGCAAGCTAGATCGAAATACACAACTCGTTCTTTATTTAAAATCATGCTCAAAATGTCCGCTTTTCAGATTGGAATATAAAAATTTTCAGCTCGCGCTTCGCGCTCGCATCATTTCTGTAGCAAAAACCCATACTTTTCATGATTAATAGGTGAATAGAATGTCCCGTTTTCAGATCTAAGCCTCAAAATAACTCGCGGTTCGATTTGCAATAATCTTTTGTTGGATATATATCTTGTTCTTAATTAAAAACGTCCATTAAACTCAATTTTTTTTCTGATCAAAATATCAAAATTTTCAGTTCGCGCTTCGCGCTCGCATCTATTGTTTTTTAGATACCCATCTTAATCATTGGTACCAAAAATGCATAGAATATCAAGCTTACAGGTCAGAATATAAAGAAATTTCACCTCCGGCTCTCGGCACTCGCATTATCTGTGTAGTGAGATATGTATCCTTATGACAAACAGTCCTAAACAGGCACCTTTATCCTGTTATCAGATCAGGTTACAAAAAAAATTTCAGCTCGCGCTTCGCGCTCGCATTAATTTGTTGGTGAGATATGTGTCTCTATCTCATGAGTCATATACATATTTATATATATATATATATATATATGTGTGTGTGTGCGTGTGTGTGTGTATATATATATATATAGGCATATAAGGGTGTGTGTGTGTGTGTGTGTGGGTGAGTTTGTTTGTTTTGTGTGATCGAGTGCCTTTGGAAAGTTGATTCATGATTTTGCCCCCCCAATCTGAAAAATGGATCGACGCCCCTGCAGGGTAATAATATCCAATTAAGCGCATAGGGACGCATATAATTTGGCAGTGATATGCGCTATATAAGCATGTTGGTATTATTATTATCATTTTACAAAGAAAACCGTTAATGTTTACATTCGTAAACTATTAAAATTGGATATCACGGGGGTACCCATCTCAACGTCCACAAGTAATTTTTTAGTCGTGAAATTAATTATTCATTATTTAATATTCTCTGCAATTGAATGCTCCAGTCTTTATGGTCTATGTATGATGCATAATTCACCTGTGCTACTATTTTGAAAAGATTTATTTCCCAATTCATCACAATATTTGTAATTTTGTCATAATTTTCCTTTTTTAAATCATGATATTTTGTGACTAAGGCTACGTCTCGTCTGCTCTTTTTACCGATAGTATCGATATCAAGGTATTCTAGTTAGGAAGCCTTTCGAGAAACAGGTTTAGTAAGATCGGAACTAACTCCGTGGTTGGTGGATAAAGATATGACTAACTTGTCCATGTGTTGAGAAACGGGCCCCTGGCAGTTAAGATCTTAGAAACAAAACTTGGCGTATACTTGGACCTGGTTAGGGATATTGACAGATCTCATCGAACCGGCAGAGTTACTGAAGCTTTCAACCGTCAATCACATCCTACCAACGCGTCCAAACCAATGGATAGTATCAAACCACGACCTATAATTGTCAAACTCACAACATATAGGAAGAGAAGGGAAATCATCATGAATTGCAAAAAATTAAAAGGATCCGGAATAGTCATTGTGGAAGACTTGACTGCTGCAAATCAGAAACTGCTAACAGCTGCTCGCAAGTCAAAGATCTTCAAAGCAGTTTGGTCTAGCGATGGTCGGATAATCGCACTCGTCTCTACATCGAATGGGAAGGACATGAAGAAAGTAATCACATGTGTAGGTGATATTAAATAATTAGTTACATAATTCATACACCTTTATGCTGATATATTTATATGATCACCAAACATTTTAATTCATGAAGGTGACATTAACGCTTTGAGAAAGCATAGTTATTTGAACTGGACGCTGAAATCTTTGAACATTTTACCCCAGGACTTTTAACCTATATGCACATATACTTTTACCTTCAATCCATTTTCTCCATCCTTGATTGTTTTGGTGAAAATTATCTTGATGGTATGTGAGTACATTTTATTCAATTGCAATTTTGGGAGTGTTTAGTGATTATGCAGTGTGTGTGTGGTATATGTGGTTGTTTTTTTAGGTGCACTGATCCTACTTCAAACTCTTTATGTACCCAATGTATAAACATATTTCCTTTTAACCATTGTGAGGATGACGATGGTTTTAAATTAAACTTATTAAGTTTTTCTTTTCCTTAAACCAGGGCGTCAATATGAAAAGATTAAAACATATGAAAATTAATCCTCTTCGTTTAAATGTTATTGATGACATCTTTGATAATGATAATATATTTTGTGACATCCAGACTGGGGAGAATTTTTATAAACCAACTCATTGCAAATATTTTTTTACTGACGAGTTACAAGAAATCCCAAACGACGATTCCCGAAGTCTTATCCACCTCAATGCTCGAAGTTTGCCCAAAAAATTTGATGATATTCATACACTTTAAAATTCTTCCGGGAGAATATTTACTGCAATAGGTATAACAGAAATATGGCTCAGTGAAAATAATAAGAGTAATATGTACCATATTGAGGGATACAATTTTGTTCAGATTAATAGGGAAAGTAAAAGAGGTGGAGGAGTTGGGATTTATATAGACAATAAATTTGATTACATGATAAGATCTGACATTTCAAACAATACGTCTGAATTTCAAGCATTATTCATTGAGCTCCAGACTTATGAAAACAAGAAAATTATTATAGGATGTTTTTATAAAGTCCCAGGTATTCCTAGATAAATTAAACCGTTTACTAGAAAAAATAAATAATCAAAATTCTGATATTTTCATAATGGGTGACTTTAACATAAATTTATTAAACATAGATTCACATTAAAAAACAATTGATTTTTTAGAATCAATGTTTTCTTTTAATTTATATCCATTGATTTCGAAACCTTCAAGAATTACTCCTACTTGTGCAACCTTACTTGATATTTTTTGCAATTGCTTTGATAGTAGTTTTGATTCTGGGTTGCTTATTGCTAAAATATCAGATAATTTTCCAGTTTTTTGTCTGAAGAAAAAAATACAAATTAAAATCTTTAAATAACATCTCATGCACATTTAGACGATTAACTAATAATAATCAACTATCAAAGTTTAAATCTAAATTGCAAGAGGTTGACTGGTCTTTAATGTATTATGCTGATGATGTAAATATTTGTTATGATAAATTTTTGCTAATCTTTTATTCACTTTATAATGAATGCTTTCCCATAATAAAATCAAAACCAAATACTAAATATATTCGTAAAAAACCCTGGATAACAACAACTTTAATACAATCTATTAACAAGAAGCAAAGCCTTTGGAAAAATTATTTGAAAACTCCAACAAATGCAAATGAAAGAAAATATAAACAATATAAAAATAATCTAGTACAATTACTTCGTATAGCAAAATCAGATTATTATCATCTCTCTTTTCTAAAATCAAAACTGATACCAAAAAGGTCTGGGGTGAAATTAACTGTATTTTAGGAAACACTAAACATAAAAAACTTCCCTCAGTTATGTATAATGGAAATAGAAAATTACATTACAAAAAAGATATCATTGAAAAATTCAATAATTATTTCTTATCAATCGGAAAAAAACGTTGCGGAAAGCATTCATATAGATAAGTCTTTTTATGACTATTTACCAGTGAATAGAACACTTAATTCACTTTTTATGAATCCTACATCCGTATATGAAATCATTAGAATTACTTCAAATATTCGACTATCTAAGTCCACAGGGCCAGATGAGATATCATCAAGGGTTGTTAAATCTTCTATTCACTATATTGCAGAACCTCTATTATTATATATATTATTAGTGCCTGATAAACTCAAACTTTCTAAAATAGTACCCATTTATAAGAAAGGAGATTCAAGTGATATGTCTAATTATCGACCCATTGCAATTCTTTCTGTTTTTTCGAAGATTATTGAAAAAGTAATTTATTGTCATCTCTATAAATTTCTGCAAAATAATAATATTTTAATAGATGAACAATTTGGCTTTCGTAAGCAATTTTCAACTGATTTAGCTATTTTCAATTTATCTCATTGTATTCAACAGGAAATGAAAAAATCTAATTACACTATTGGATTTTTCATGGACTTATCAAAGGCCTTTGACACCATCGACCATCACATCTTGTTAAAAAAACTTGAACATTATGGAATCAGAGGAATAGCATATAACTGGTTTTCAAGTTACCTAAACAATAGTAAACAATATGAGGTGGTCGATGGTGTAAAATCATCTGTAAAGAATATAGAGCACGGAATTCCTCAAGGCTCTGTTCTTGGTCCCCTTCTCTTTCTTGTTTACTTAAACGATATCATCCATTCTTCTGGTTATTTCAAATTTTCCGTTTGCTGACGACACTGTAGCAACGATGAGTCAAAAAAATTTACATACACTTTACTTATAAGCAAACAGGAAAATCTCGGTAGCGTCTTTATGGTTCAAGGCTAACAAACTAGCCTTGAATCTAAATAAGACTAATTATCTATTATTTAGAACAAGAAAGAGAAGGGTTCCACAAACACTACCTCAATTATTAATTGATGGTGTTCTAATCTCATAATTACATGATGTAAAATGTAATATGTTTTAGGTTTTACATTTATTGAATATCTTGATTGGACTCCATATATATCTGTAATATCTAAATCTATAACTAGGTGTGCTGGTATTCTACGAAAATTAAAATTTGTACCACGGTAACCTTGTAATGTGTTGAAATTTATTATGCTATTGTTCATCCATATATCAATTATTGTAATCATATCTGGGATACCCCACCTGGGCAAATTACATATTTTACAAAAGAAATCAGTAAGAGCTATTACTAAATCTAATATTAACTCGAATTCTACCCCTTTATTTAAAGAACTAAATATCTTGCCTATTCAGAAAATGACTATTCTTAATTCACTAATATTTATGTATCTAATTAAAAACAAAATGTTTCCTCTAAAACTTTGCAATATATTCATCACAATTATTATGTCCATTCCTATTCATTCCTATTTCATCTTCCCAAATTACGTTTAACCTCATTATTAAATCTCTTTCCTACAATGGTATCAAATATTGGAACAATTTACATAACTCAATCCAGGGAAGTAGAAGTAGTTTATCTAGATTTAAAAAACTCTGTAAAAAACAATTACTTAATGAAATATAGGATCCTTGTTTGTACGTGTGTGTGTGTGTGTCCCTGAGTGGGTACGTGTATGGGTGTTTCTAGGTTGTGTATGTATGTAAGTATTTCTTGATTGATTACTTGTTAATTTATTTTGTTGACATTGTTTTCATAATGCATTTTATACATTTTATGTAAAGGGCCAATATTCACAAGGTTCGGTTTCATTTTGGTGCTAACCATCTTATGATATATGTTTTGTAATTGATTTTATATTGCATATTGGTTATAATAAATGAACTTGAAAAATATTCTGTTTTTACGATGTCTTCTCTCTCTAAAAATATTACATTATCACTCATATTAATATTATTCTTATATATGATATCACTAGCAGTTTGTTTTGGTACATCAATACTATATACCAGCTATTACACACATACTTTATTTCCTTTATACCTCATGTTTAAAAAAACATAGGGCAGTGTAACTATAAAATGAATGAAGTAATAAAACTGTCAGATATTACACATCTAATGCCTCGGTCACATTTGTTCTACATCAGCCGTACATCGATTCGAAAACAGCCGCCTTCAAGCTTTTTTATACCAGCAACATATAGGTGATGTGAATAAAATGAATAAATCGGCTGCTTTCGACCTGCCGTAGAACAAATGTGACTGAGGTATTATTTAGCTGTCACTTCACAGTGCTGTAATTTGCGGTCTTTAGTTTCATTAGCTTAATTAGCTACTATTAATTAATACAAAATGAAATGATAATTAACATAGATTATCCCTGCAATCAACTGACGTCATAAATAACCCTCTATATTCAGCACTATGAAATATCAAATAGACAATGTTGCCCTATAGGTTACAGACCACATCTGAACTTTAAGTGAATATTTATACCATGGTCACATTTGCTCTACGGCGGCCGTACGGCGAGTCGAAAACAGCCGTTTGAACATTTTTTGTACCAACTACATATAGGTGGTTTGGATCCAAATTGATAACACGGCTATTTTCGACTCGCCGTGCGGTCGCCGTAGATCAAATGTGACCATGGTATAATTGTGAGAGGTTAGAATCATTACTGAAGCTTGGACAAGAGCCCAGTAACAACGATTTATGACCTAAAATGAATCTGATTGGTAGATAGTGGGAATGCTCAACAATACATGCATACAACAAGAATCTTGTTTGGGCTGCACTGCCATGTGATTGATTGCAACCAGTTGTAAATTTACAATGAATCTGATTAGTTGATAATGGGTATATGAAATCTGTGAAATAGCCATTTGGTCTAATTGTAAACAAGCAAATTTACATTTTTTTATTAGTTTTCAGCAAAGCAAATTCATGAAATGCCCACTTGGTCAAACACCACTTGATCTATCTAATAGTAGAACTAACGGTCATGTTAACTAGATGACAACTATACCATATGAATATACCAAATGACAATATCGCCCACATCGGACCAAGTGATGATAAAACATTATGGCATTTAGACCAAAATGATAGCGGAATGAATTAGTTTAACCCTTGTCTGCTTCGCCTGATCCTATGTCATCTCAAACAAGGCTATGAAATAGCCATTTGGTCTCATTGTTAATTAGAAAATTTACCTTTTTACTAGTTTCCAGCAAAGCGAATTTATCAAATTTATCAAAGCGAATTTAACTTAGAAAAAAATACAAATGCATAAAGCTTTATTTTATAGGAAAAGCAATAGAAATTCATTCAAAAATTAAAATGGAATAACCCATTTGAAATGGAATAGCCCAAAGAAAAATACATGTAGAACTAAAGTAAAAGTAAAAAATCAAAATGGAATAACCCAACTTAAATTGAATAGCCCAAATAAAAAGGACCTAAAAAAACAATAAAAAGTAAAATGGAATAACCCTAATAGAATGGAATAACCCAAATAAATAATGGACTAAAGTAAAGATTACAAAAATAAAATAGAATAACCCATTTATGATGGAATAGCCCAGAGAAAAATACATCTAGAACTAAAGTCATAGTAAAGCTCAAAATGAAATGACCCAAATAAAAATGTACCTAAAGAAATTAGCAAAAGTAAAATGGAATAATTCAAGTAAAAATAGACTAAAATATGGATTAAAAATTCAAATGAAATGACCCAATTACAATGTAATAACCCAAATAAAAAGAGACTAAATGATTGAAAAATAAAATGGTATAACCCATTTTAAATGGAATAGCCCTAAAAATACATGTAGAACTAAAGTAATAGTAAAAATAAAAATGGAATAACCCAACTTAAATGGAATAGCCCAAATAAGAAACGAAAAAATTCAATAATAAAAAAACATAATGGAATAACCCAACTAAAATGGAATGACCCATATAAAAAGGAACTAAAGAAATAAAAAGTAAAATGGAATAACCCAATTATAATGGAAAAGCCCAAAGAAAAATACATGTAGAACTAAAGTAATAGTAAAATAAAATGGAATAACCCAACTAAAAATAGAATTATTACTTAATATTAAAATTGGATGACCCATGTAAAGTAGAATAGCCCGAGTAAATAGGGGCTAAATTAATGTTTAAAAAGATAAAATGGAATAACTCATTTAAAATGGAATAGCCCAAGGAAAAATACATGTAGAACTAAAGTAATAGTAACAATAAAAATGAAATAACCCAACTTATATGGAATAGCCCAAATAAAAATAGAACAAATTTAATAATGAAAACAAAATGGAATAACCCAACTAAAATGGAATGACCCAAATTAAAAGGACCTAAAGAAATAAAAAGTAAAATGGAATAACCCAAATAAAAAATGGACTAAAGTAATGAAGTAATGATTAAAAAAATAAAATGGAATAACCCATTTATAATGGAATAGCCCAGAGAAAAATACATGTAGAATTAAATAGTAAAAATCAAAATGGAATAGCCCAAATAAGAAAAGAACAAATTTAATGATAAAAAACAAAATGGAATAACCCAACTAAAATGGAATGACCAAAATAAAAAAGACCTAATTGAAAATTAAAATAAAATGGAAAAACCCAAGTAAGAATAGAACTGAATTATTGATTAAAAATCAAATGGAATAACCCAACTAAAAATAGAATTAGTAAATAAGAATCAAATTGAATGACCCATGTAAAATGGAATAACCCAAATGAATAGGGGTTAAGGTTAAAGTTATGATTTGAAAAAAAAAATGGAATAACCCATTTAAAATGGAATAGACCAAAGAAAAATACCTGAATTAAAGAAATAATAAAAACAAAATGAAATTACCCAACTTAAATGGAATAGCCCAAATAAAAATACAACCAAAGTAAATAGTAAAAAATGGAATAATCCAAGTAAAATTAAATTAAATTAAAAAAAACGGGCAACCCCAGTAAAATGGAATAACCCAAATAAAAAGGGAATAAGGTAATGATAAAAACGATATGGAAGAACCCAACTTAAATTGAATACCCCCCCCCCCCCAAAAAAAAAAAAAATAGAACAAATTTTAGGACAAAAAACAAAATGGAATAACCCAACCAGGGTTGGCGCGTTTTAAAACATGTTTTAAAACGCGTTTTAAAACACCCGGTTTTTTTTTACAAAAAAAAAACGTGTTTTAAAACACTGCATAGACTTGTGTGTTATAAATTTGCATGGATGTGATTTTAGATAAATGTTTTTTTTTATATACTGATATTTCTGAAGTGGTGTATTATTTTCTTCTAACTAACTAAAACTCTTTTTCAACACCACTCCTTTTCTCCTCTTTCTCTTTCCCCCTTTATTCTTTCTTTCTCCATTGCTTTGTCATGTTCCTCTTCTCCCTGTTCAATTGTGCACACCAATCCATATTAAGAATATTCTCATTTTAACAAACATATCTGAGTGTTGTGATCACTTTTTGGACAGGGAAAGAAACACTATTAAAATAAACCCAATACATGTACATGTAATAGAAGTACTTGAATGAAATGGAAGTGTTGCACAAGCACAATAATATTTTACAAAGTAAACCTGACATCATACTCTTTGAGTTGGTGAAACTTTGCGCTTCATACAGATGAAGAAAAGTACTTTAATACTTTAAACAGTATAAGATAATCAGCTAGCATACCTTAACCCTAACAATTCCAGGGGACCTTAATGGCCCCCTAAAAATTTCTATGATAAATCCATAAACACGACAGGGCCACGCCATGTCGTTCAATACTATTTTTGGGATGCATGCATGGGTATGCACTATGCAATTATGATATACACCACAAGTGCACGTTATCAGATCCTGAAATGCTTAAAAACGTGATTTCATGTATAAACCCAATACGAGTTCTTGCCAAAATTTGTATCTCTATCATTATTTGTACTTTATTGTTAATGATGGGAAATTGCCAAAAAATTATATTAGTAATAAAAAACGTTTTACAAATCTGTACATAAGGAATTAAAAAAAAAAGTATTAAAAAAAAAACATTACTGGTAACCTAAATAGAATGGGCTATTTCGTTTCCTAAGAAGACTGAGGGGGGGGGGGGGCTTTATGATCTGGGCCGTCGATCACGGGATCACAACGAAAATTGGCACATGCATTACCCATGGCATAATCTAAAAAACTATAAATCAAATTTTGCATAAACCTCATTGCTAATTTATGCATAAAATCAAACGTTTGCTCTAATCAACTAAATAATGCCCCTGAAATGATCATTTTTGGTTCACAGACTCTTTATAGGAATCTGATCAAATGATCTTTAAAAAAAATTCAACATCACATTTATTTTCTTATGTATTTTATTGTTTTTTCAATGGAAATAGTCAAGGACTATATTTTGACCATAAACAAGGTGAAATTAATTGATTTTAATCAGTAAAAGGAAAAATAATGGCACAATTATGAATTATGGCTAAAAACACTATTTGCATTAGATTTGTACACAAATTCACTTTTTTGAGCAATTTTGGGTCTGCATGCAAAAATTTTGGAACCGCATAACAGGGGGTCACAATTTCGGTCTCAAAAGTTGCGTAAGACTCAAAAAAGGAAAGTCTGTAAAAAAAATTTGCGCAGTGGATTTATCGCAAAAAATGATGAGGGGGGCTGAATCAGCCCCCCAGTCTTAATAGGGTTAACAAAAACATTACATAGGCCCACTGATTGTTTTTAATATACATTTGATTAGAATTCCTGAATTAACAAAATAAGTAGTTCAAGGGCTTTATTTATAGATTTGAATTGAATTTGTATTTCATGCACTAAAATTGGTAAAATTGATTCAAATGAAATAAAGCATATTGATTTACCGGTAATGAAATTAAGCTTTGAAACCCCATGTACATCAATTTCTTCAATTTTGCAAATTCTCCCCCCCCCCCTCGATTGACAAGACTCTGTTTACCTCGCAAGTACATGTATATGTTCATGTATTACAAATAAAATGTCAAATTCTTTTTTCTTTGTAGGCATTCAATTTCCATGATTTTGAAATTTGGGGGGAAATATGAACTTTTCTGTTGGAAATTCATTAACCAAATTGTGGTCATCTCTTATTTAAAACATCAAGAGCTTAAATCATACTGTATTTAGTGTATAGTTTAATTGATATACAGAAAATTGCATCATTCGTTTGGAAAAAAACGTTTTAAAACGATTTAAAACGTTTTAAAACAATAAAAAACGTTTTTTTTTTTTTTTTATAAAAAACGTTTTTTATTACAACCCTGAACCCAACTAAAATGGAATGACCCAAGTAAAATCAGATCCCAAGAACTAATAAAAAGTAAAATGGAATAACCCAAGTAAAAATAGAACTAAATTACTGATCAAAATGAAATGGAATGACCCAATTAAAATGGAATAATCCAAATAAAAAATGGACTAGTAATGATTAAAAAAATAAAATGGAATAAACAATTTATCATTCAATAGCCAAAAGAAAATAGATGTAGAACTGAAGTCATAGTAAGAAATCAAAATGGAATAACCCAACTTAAATAAAATAGCCCATATAAAAAGAGAACCAATTTAATGATAAAAAACAAAGTGGCATAGCCCAACTAAAATGCAATAGCCCAAATAAAAATACTAATTTTGTAATAAAAAACAAAGTGGAATGACCCAACGAAAATGGAATAAAATTGTAATATTAGTTTTGATACATATTGTTGTGCAAAGTATTAAATCTATTTCTATTTACTTTATACTTCATATTTCCTTTCTCTTATTTCCGCTTAGAGGCAATTTGCGAATTTGCGGTATATTGAATTATCATTATTTTCAAAATCTTTAAGGTGTATGACTGGCCCCATGAAGGACCAGCAGCAACAACTATAGTTGCTGCTGGATATGGGCTACCAGCCGTAATTTTATCTTGCTTGTATATACTGTACAGTTTTATTTGTAAAATTGTATATGTTTAAACTTACGGAAATAAAAACAACAAAATTTATAGTACATAGACTTTAAAAAAATTGTTGAAGGATCTTACGGCTTCTTATTTTATTTTCTTATTTGCTCCTGAGATTGCGGTATTATGCCGCGAAATTCTCTATCGAAAATGATTAGTGGCGTATCTTGAAACATTTTTTTGTTAGACGAAATAAATCAAATACAATCTAGGCCTGCATCATTATTTTCAGATTCGTCATCCCCTGGTCATTTGAAATATTTAAAAAGTGGGAAAAATCCGGTCATGAAACCTGTTTGGATGAATTATATAACTGTATATTCAGTATAAGGATCAACTGTTGTATATAAGCGTGAATTATAGTTCACCTGTTGCTCCGTTGTTTGCGTCTTTTGGAGATATGCTCGTATATGTAAGTGGAAATTTGACAGGGAAACCATGGAGCTAGGGGAAACACTATATAGTCCGCAACTGTTCATACCTTGCCCAGATTCCTAATTTATACTCCTTTGTGACTGGTTACCTAACATTTACCAATTGACCAACAGTTTCCATTTCATTCTTTATTGAACAGCTTCGAGTGAGTAATACTGTTGTCACCTTTTCGATACAACCATGCGTTAAACGGTCACTGCAGGGGTCAAAGAAAGTCATTATGATTATGAAACAAACCAGTTATCTTTTTTTATTGCACATAAGAAAAATAATAAACAAGTGGAATGCCTCTGGCGGTCTCACCTGCATCACGCGATTCAATATAGCAGCAGTGCTGATTTTGAAACTACTTTAACTCGCACAAGATGTTCAGTGATACTTGGTTACTCTTATTTCCACGTTTTATGAGCTAGACCAATACACTTACAGAGATATGATGGTAATTCAACAAATACCCCCAACGTGGCCAAAGTTCATTGACCTTACATGACCTTTGACCTTGATCATGTGACCTGAAACTCGCACAGGATGTTCAGTGATACTTGATTACTCTTATGTCCAAGTATCACGAGTCAGATCCATAAACTTTCAAAGTTATGATGATAATTCGACAGATACCCCCATTATAGCCAAAGTTCATTGACCTTTGACCTTGGTCATGTGACCTAAAATGCGCACAGGATGTTCAGTGATACTTGATTACTCTTATGTCCAAGTTTTATGAACTAGACCAACACACTTTCAAAGTTATGATGGTAATTCAACAAATGCCTCCAATTTGGCCAAAGTTCATTGACCCTAAATGACCTTTGACCTTGATCATGTGACCTGAAACTTGCACAGGATGTTCAGTAATACTTGATTACTATTATGTCCAAGTTTCATGAATCAGATCTATAAACTTTCAAAGTTATGATGGTAATTCAACAGATACCCCCAATTCGGCCAAAGTTCATTGACCCTAAATGACCTTTGACCTTAGTCATGTGACGTGAAACTCATGCAGGATGTTCAGTGATACTTGATTAACCTTATGTATAAGTTTCATGAACTAGGTCCATATATTTTCTAAGTTATGATGACATTTCAAAAACTTAACCTTAGGTTAAGATTTTGATGTTGATTCCCGCAACATGGTCTAAGTTCATTGACCCTAAATGACCTTTGACCTTGGTCATGTGACATGAATCTCAAGCAGGATGTTCAGTAATACTTGATTAACCGTATGGCCAAGTTTCATGAACTAGGTCCATATACTTTCTAAGTTATGCTGTCATTTCAAAAACTTAACCTCAGGTTAAGATTTGGTGTTGACGCCGCCGCCGTCGGAAAAGAGGCGCCTATAGTCTCACTCAGCTATGCAGGTGAGACAAAAACGGTCACCTGATAAGAATCTGTGCCACAACTTTTTCTTTCAAAACTAAACATTTTACTATCATAATCTTTATCAGCACCATCATCATCAGCATGCAGCAGCATCATCATATCAAGGGCGTAGTTTAGTTTAGTTTTGCTTTTACTTTCGGAACTCCTCTGCCTCAGCGGGAGGGTGCACGTGCACCCATCATCATCATCATCATCCTTGTCGTGGTTATGATCTTATATTCCTATTGTCCTATCAGGGGCGGCAGAATATTTTCAGGGGGTGACGTCATTTTCTTCCCTGAATTGAATAATAGGGATATTATCGAATTACAGTATATGTCAGTATATATGTATATATCAGTATATATATACACAACTAAAAAGTAAGTCCCCCCTAAATTAAATTGCTGTAACTTTTGAACAGAATTATTTTGAGATATATTTCGTAGGTGGTTTTCTACACTCATTAAGCAACTCCTGGTGAAAAGTGAGATCGATCAGTTGAGTCATGCATGAGTAATTAAAAATTGAATTAAAAATGACAATTTTTGAAAGTCACAAGAGTCGTTTTTCAGATTGTGCAAATACAAAGTTGGGCAAAAGTTGTTGTTAGGTGAATTTTATGGTGTTACCACTGTTAAACTATCCATCATTTAGCCACTCCACACACAATTTTGATATCGTATGTTCATGGTTGAGTGAGCACAATATTGCAGGGGCCGCAGAAGCGGGGTGGGGGGGGGGCTGGGGCCCCCACTTTTTCCAAAAGCATTTACAAAAATTTAAAAATGACCATACGATTGTGATTTTTTGCATGGTCAGCCCCCCATTTTGCATGGTCAGCCCCCAACTTTTGGCTAAGCCCCCCCCCCCCCACACTTTGAAAACCGTTCCGTGGCCCCTGTATATTGTGACGTATCATCATAGGGGTTTTTGGTAGTATCCTCTACAACTTGTTAGGTCATATTAAAATTTGAAAATGTTGGTGGCTCCCCCGATTACAGGCCCCTCCCCCATTTTTAAATTCTGGATCCACCCCTGATTTGTCCATAAATTAAACTGATCATGAGAAATCGTTGGAAAAGAAAACATTTAAGCAGTATAAAGAGTATTCATTCATAAGTTTTCGAATGTGCTCGCTCAACCATGAAAATGTTAAAAGTTCTGAAAGTGTGTGTTGATAGAAATGATGGATGATAAAAACAACAGCAATTAAAGTCACATTTGAAACCGAATTTGCCCCCAATATTCACCTTATTACCCTTTAAAATGAGTCTGTGACATTGAAAATACCCATTTTCCCACTTTGATGCGTGCTCACTCATCCATAAAAAAACAAATCGATTTCATTTTTTTGCACAGAATTCCGCCCATAGATTGATAAACATTACTGCCAAATTACACTGCTGAAGACAGCCTTGAAAAAAGCTCCACCATATTGAATAAGGGGTTACTTATTCTTAAACATAATGTACCCATAATATACACAAGTCTATGAGAGAGGAAGTCAAACTTTTAACAAATATGAAATAAGGGGTTTGTTTCATGGACGGTTTTTGTTACTTCTGCCAACAGTTATTTCATGAAACTTCGCACATGGCTTCAGTGTAACACTATCCAAAAGGCGCGCACACCAAAATAACAATTCGATACGGCACAGTGGGGCCAACGCCTTGAACTTTCTTCTCATTTGCATAATTTTCGAATATTGTGTGCTCACTGATGCATTAAACATCGGGATTTTCATAAAAATCAAATCAAGTGAACCATGCAAGGAGGTTTGTGACAGATATCCATAGTTACAAATTGCATTTTTTCCAATAACGTAAAAAAGAGCTAATCACATTCCACATGTTCATTCAAGCGTGAATGTTTAATTAAACGCCTTTGAATCATTGGTCATGGTCATGAACATAACGAAAAAGTTGATAAAAGATCAGTTTCAATTACCAAAATGAAACAATACTTGCCTATGATATTTGAAAATCGTATTTTTTGTTTTTAATAAATGTTCATTGAACCGTAAAACGATGAATATTATTGAAGATACTCTGTCCCAAAATAACTGTCATCATATTCTATCATTTTTATTGATAAAAATGTTTAAAAAATCCAATTATAGCAAATTTGGACTTGTGTTTATTCATCCGTGAAATTTAGCCAAAAAAAGTTGTATCTTCTTTTGGAAAGTACCTTTTCCAAGCCTTCTGACTATTTTTCATGATGAGAATGTGGAATCAGTTCCAATAAAATGGAATCAAAGTCATGACATTTGGCTTGTGACTTTTGAAAAGTGACATTTTTGCCTTCTGACGGTGCTCACTGAAGCATGACGTAAAATACGTCCATAACATTTACTCAGATGGTAGCTTATTAAATTACCTACACGCTCATGTAAAAATATATCAAAAACTCGCATTGGTTCGGAAATTATTGATGTTTGTTCAAGGGGGGACTTACTTTTTTTGTTGTGCATATATATATATATGTATATATTTTTTTTAAATAATTATATTGAGCATGACAATAAATTTTGAATTTTGAATATCGTCGTGACCGTCGTCATCATGATCGCGATCATAATAATAATCAAAATCATCATCATCAACATCATAATTGTTGCTTATGCAAAAATACTTCAGCAACGATAATTCATATATTAACAACACCTATATGTTGAGCGAAATTACAAATTTACATTGCATTCTACTTTCCATTGTCTTTCATTATTTTTCTCACAAAATTAATCATCGTTTGCTAAATGTAAAACAATCATTTTATTCTCTACTGTAAGGGACCTTGGAGTTATTATTGATAACAACTTGACCCTTAACCAGCATATCAGAAATGTTTGTCGTTGTGCATGGGGTATTTGTAAGATAGGGAAGTTAAGAAAGTATATTGATGAATCATCTACTGAACGTATATTACATGCCTTTGTATCATCCCATTTAGATTATTGTAATGCTTTTCTTGCTGGTTTACCTCAATCTAGTATAGCCCCCCCCCTTCAAAGAATTCAAAATACTGCAGCTAGATTGGTAACCCTCACAAAGAAATTTGAACATATCACCCCTATTCTCTACTCCCTCCATTGGCTTCAGGTTCATAATATAATTATTTTCAAGCTCCTTCTCCTTGTCTATAAAATCATCCATGGTCTCGCCCCATCCTACCTTCAAAATCTTATCTCACTTTCTGTCCCTCATCCTCTGCAACTCAACGTCTCCGATCTTCTTCTACTGCTCACCTTCGACTCTCTCTTGGACCCCGCACTTTTACCCGTTATGGCGATCGTGCTTTTTCTGCTCTTGCCCCTAAAACTCTGGAACAATCTCCCCATCTCCATCCGTAATGCATCCACTGTCGAATCTTTCAAAACACTCCTCAAATCTTACCTCATTAAGCAGTCCTCTTAATTCCATATCCTGTTCTCTCTCACTGTTATTTTGCTACTTCTTTTTTTTTTCCTTTCCAATGCGCTTAGAAACTTTTGTATTAAGCGCTATATAAATGTTAATTATTATTATTCTTCTTCTACGAAGAACAATCATGTCATAATATTTCTTTTCTTACCTGGCATTAGTGTGTGCAACATTCGATAAAGTAAGTAACTTCTTTTGTAATTGTGTGATTATTTTGTCACAATTTAATTTACGTATGAATAGAGCACGATATGTCATTTTTTTTTAAAACTTAAATATTTCTTCCCTTTGGTTGCAGTTTTATTTTTAAATCTATCGAATGGAGTAGGTATTATTTGTCTTTGTTTAAGGGGGCGATTCCATGCTTGAAAAATCAGCCATTTTCACAACATTTTTCAACCTGCTGTCCAAACGAACGAAGAACTTCAATTTGCTTTGTGGTAATATTAAAGTACTACTGGATGGACATGCAGAAAACTGACAACCAACAAAAATATGTTGTCCATAGGTGAATTAAAGCTAAAAATGTTGCGTGTCGTACAGGACATTTCTGCGTCCCGTACGACACACAACATTTTCACCTATATTTACCCATAATCAAGTTTTTTGTGTTGGCTATTAGTTTTTCACATGACTACCCACTATAGCTTCAGCATTGACAAAAAATAATATTTTATTGCTCAAGCATTCGGCTAGGAAACTAGAAATTGTTCTCAAAATGTCCTGTACGACACGTATGGAATCACCCAAGGAGAGAATTGGCGACTAAAAAAATAAAAAATTACCACACATTGAAGTAAAAAAAAAATGTGTAAAGATTTCAATACTGCAATTTTGCATATCGGATTTCGAACAGATATTAAAGTAGGCACAGCATTTAGCGTTTTCAAAATGCATCAGACCCCTAAAATCTAAAATTTTTCCACAATTTGCTGCACTCGACCCAGGTGAGGTGAATGGGTAAACGGCAGGATTATTTCCTTGAATGCACTGAGCGCCGGTGATGGAAGCTCGAGCTAAAGCTGGGGTAATAATAGCAGCGCTTTGTATTCTCAGGCAAAAAGCACTTTATAAATACAACTATTATTATTGTATTAATAATTATATCAAAATATCTTCCTCGAAAATGATATCGACTAAAATTTTTAGCTACTTGCTAAGTAAACCTATCAGTGCCACGTCTCCGTTTGGGACAAAAAGTGGAAAATACTCTCTTTTCCTGTTTGGGCAACTGATTTGTGGGTTTGATTTTCTATATTTTTGTTTACTCATCGAGAAGACTACATCCCTACCGATTTATCATGTTTATGAAAACCGGTGTTCGATCCTGGTTTTGGGTAAATCTTTGGAGGACGTAGGTTCACTATTTTCGAGAAAAATGCGAGCGAGCAAAGCGGAGAAACAATACAAAGATGTTTTAAAAATTAACTGCAGATGTTCATCTTATCTTTTTACAATCATAAAAATGTTACCTTTTATGGTACGCTCTCACTTGAAAGGCTGCAAACTTTATAATCCGTTCATCGACGATGGCGTAGTTGCTGAGATTTGGCACTGTCCGGCACAATTTCGCGGTTGTCCCCCGCCGTATTCAAGTATGCCGCTTGCTCCTTCTTATGGGGTCCCTTGATAAATATGACGTCAACACTCTGCAAGGTAGAATAAAATCTTTTAGAGTTTTCTTTTCCAAATTAAAACGTATAAACATATTTAGATTTGAATGAATGGCGTGAAAAGAGGGGACATCAAACATGATTACCGGTAGCGAATACGAGCTCAAAAAAATGAGGGGGCCAAATATGGGGCATGGGGCAAAATGCCTCGAGTTGCAAGCGAGCGAGCAAAAAATTGGACTTTTTAAATGGAAAAAGAATTGATTTTGTGGAAAGATTTTGACAAATCCACAGAAAGATGTCAAATTCCACCATTTTTCTTTCCCTTTTCTTCCTCTCCTTTTCTCTTGGTTGAGAAACTGTGCAATTTTGGGGGGCGGGGGGGGGGGGGGGGCTATGCCACCTGTTCGCCCCTCAACAACACCTACAACCACCCTCTCAAGACTAGCGTGATGATGCAACAGGTCTTGTAACAATATATAAGAGTGTTTGTCATTTCTATTTTTTTTACACTTAGTATTACTAACTTTCCTTTTTTTAAATAGTAAAGTAGGTAGCAGCGCCGCCCAGTTAATCGCCAGGCTTTCCCAGTCTCTAATCCATATATCATAATGGAAAAAACATGAGCATGGTTACCATGGTTACTTCTGTCGAGAAAAAACAGGGAGGAGTTGGGGTTACAACTTCGCCGTTTTCCCCGGGCGTGATTGTACCAAGATAGAGTTTTGGTGTTTTTCTTATTCGATTAAGACAAAACACATTAATTTTGGTGGGGAGCATGAATACAATTATTGAAAATATTGTATTCATTTTATTTTATCATTTATTATGCTAAGCACTGTTTGAAACCTTGCAAGCTATCAATATACCTTTGTCGACGAGTTCCCGCAATACTCTCTTTCGTGTAATATAGATCGGATAACAAAGAGTGTTGAGATATGATAGAAGGTAATCAGAATGGATTTGAAAATCATATCAATTACTGCTTTAGTTGTGCAAGGGCATTACTAATCAAGTTTCAATGTAACATCAATTTACATCTGCATGTCACATGTTAGCACAGTATGTTGGGTCTTTCATACAGTACCAGCACATACTTTCTTTTTGTTTAATATAAAACCTGTGAAAAAATTAATTCCAAATAATTTTCAAAAGGAACTAAATTCACATTTAAAAGGTTTTTATCTTTATTTTACAAATCTAGCAATTTATTCACATTTTAAAGATCTGTATAACGACATTTTATGAATTGACCTCTTTCAATAACCCGAGATGAATGTCTCTTTCTGCAGATTTAAACACATTTGAAAATGGAAGCCCAGCGTGAATTAGGGCAAAAATAATTATTCTAGTGATTTTTAGAGGTTTTAATCCAAATTAAGCTTTATTTAAAAAATGTATATATATATATATATATATATATATATATATATATAGTAAAACTGACTGAAAGTTCTACAAAAACTGATGACGTAGACTGGTAGTCACAACATGTAATAAAAAATCTGAATGCATAACTTTAGGTAATATTGTTGAATTGGCAAATCATTAAGATATAGGGGATTCAGCTCCCCTTTTTTATTTAACAATGTCGGATTTAGCACATTTTGGATTGAATTTTATTTCAAATAAGACTTGATGCATTTCAATCTAATGTCGTAGATATACATATTGATCTTTAAAAATCTACTTTTTTTGTAAAAAGTGGATTAAGCTCCTTGTGGAACAGTGACGCCCTTACACATAACAGAGTCACCACGAGAAGGTAGCAGCACGACCCCGTGTTAGTAGAAATAAAAATAACCAAAAAATACAAATGGTAATTTGGGTTAGTATATAGAAATAAAAGATGATATACGCAATACACAAAACATGTATAAATTACATCAAACATACAAATATTTACAACATAGTATACATGTATAACTTGCATTATATACAAAAATAACATAGGCCTACATCAAATATGTATCGCAGACAAACACTAACAAAGTAACATAGCCCTATATCAAACATGTATAGCAGACAAAAACTCACAATTACAACGCACAACCAAACCGTGTTCTCCCCCTTTAGGTCCTGTATAGAAAAAGGTTAAAAATAGGCCGACGTGATTAATCATATCAAAGACCAGTATGTTCATATGAAAAAAATTGTGCAAACATCAAATAATTTGACGACAAAGAAAATTAATTCAACTGAAAAAGTATACGTTCATCTCTCCTTAGGCCCTTCAAATAATAAGGTAAAATGAAAGAGAGAGGGAGCGAGCGTCAGACATGAACAGTTATATCAATCATTTTCATTCATTTCAATGATACCTGGGTGTTTGAAATCAAAACGGAAAGACACATATAAACTCTTTTAAAAAAATTCTTGAACTATAAAATGAACAATCAAACCTGTTTTTTCTGTTTAAGTCCTGTATACAAAAAAACAAATATGATCACAAAATGTGAGCATAATAAATGATTAGTCATATCAACGACCAGTATGTTTATATGAATAAAAACGAATACAAATAATTTTAATTTCTAGAACGCAGTCAAACCTGTTTTTCTCTAGTTCGGTCCTGTAAACAAAGAGGTAAAATGAGGAAAACATGTAAGCATTATTGATTAGTCATATCAACGACCAGTATGTTTATAAGAATGAAAACGAATACAAAAAATAAATTTTTATTTCTAGAACGCAGTCAAACCTGTTTTTCTCTAGTTCCGTCCTGTAAACAAAGAGGTAAAATGAAGACAACATGTAAGCATTATTGATTAGTCATATCAACGGCCACTATGTTTAAATTATTTTAAAAAATACCAGCATCAGATTTTTATTTCGCGAAAAGAAAATTCATAAAACTTCAAAAGCATAGCCAATATACGCTCCTCACTTCTTAAGCCCATCACAACTTAAAGTGAAATTCTAAAAAGTGCAAGCGTCGTACATTAGCAGTCATATCAATCATGTCAATTATTTTTATATCTGCCTGGGTGTACGAAATCAAAACAAAAAAACTAAACACCTCATAACTCCTTCAAAAATCATAAAACTACACGAAAATTATAACAAGGAACAATGGGTGTACGAAATCAAAACAGAAAAGCTAGAATAATTTATCATTTTATGAACAAACTCAAAACACCAAATGAATTGCAAACGTAGATGGCGTAAATATTCTTTGTGCTGAATGAACGCCAATTAACCCAACAAACAAAAAGGCAGACACACGAGGATTCCTTTTAAAAAATCCTATAAAGCAAAGAATAACGCCCAATCAAACCTGTTTCTCTCCCTTTTGGTCCTGTATGCAAAGAAGTAAATAATACATTAACATAAAATATGGATTAGTCATATCAACGACCAGTATGTTTATATGAATAAAAATTACAAACACTAGAAAATAATTTGACGAAAAATGAAATTCATAAAATTTAAAAAGCATAGCCAAATAAGCCCCCCCCCTTAGGTTCTTCACAAACTCAAAGTTGAATTTATAAAGTGCAAGCGTAATACATGAGCACTAATATGTCATTGTCAAATATTTCTTCTTCTTCAAACTTCATTTTTTCCTGTAAGGCCTATAACTTACAAGCTTTGCTTTCAGCTTAGGCCCCTGCTCTTCATTTTTCAATTTTCGTTCTTAGTGTGTATAATTTCTTTGTATTAAGAACCATTAATTTCATATCATTATAATCATAATTATCAACCATTGCAAATGTTTTACATAAATGTGAATTATGCATGGAAAAGTGAAAATAAAAGGCTAGACACATCAGAATTCCTTTCAAAATATACTAAAACTAAAAGAAATGCACAATCAAACCTGTTTCTCTCTATTTGGGTCCTGTATACAAAGAGGAAAATTGAACAAAAATAATTAGTCATATTAACGACAAATATGTTAATTTTTTATTTTTTTTATTTCATTTTTTTTTTTTTTACGACCAGTATGTTTATTTTTCTTCTCTCCTCTTTCTCTCTAAGCCACTATTCATCTTCTAGGGCGTGCTACAGATGTTATCGGTTCATTATCTATATATTTGTTGTTTTTTAACATTGCTTTTTTTAAATGAAAATCATTAATTATCTGTCTTTTTTTCCTGTAGGGGCTATAACTCACAAGCTTTGCTTTCAAATCAGGCCCCTTCATTCTTACAGTATAATTCCTTCGTCTTAAGAATCATTTATTTCATATTATAACCATAATTATCAACCATTGTAAAAGTTTTATATAAATGTGAATTATGCATGGAAATGTGAAACTGTAAAATAAAAAAGCTAGACACATCAGAATTCCTTTCAAAATATACTAAAACTAAAAATAACGCATAATCAAACCTGTCTTCCTTTGGGTCCTGTATACAAAGAGGAAAATAATATATTATCATAAAATGCGATCATAATACACGATTAGTCATATCAACGATCAGAATGTTTATCCTTTTTATTTCCTACTACCATGTCTATCTCTAAGCCACTTTTCTTCTTCCAGTGCGTGCTGAAGCTTTGCTTTCAAATCAGGCCCCTTCATTCTTACAGTGTATAATTCCTTCGTCTTAAGAATAATTTATTTCATATCATTATAATCATAAATGTTTTATATATGAATTATGCATGGAAAAGTGAAAATGTAAAATAGAAAGTCTAGAAACATCAGATTTCCTTTCAAAATATACTAAAACTAAAAGAAATGCACAATCAAACCTGTTTCTCTCTATTTGGGTCCTGTATACAAAGAGGAATATTGAACAAAAATGTCACCAAAAAACAATTAGTCATATTACCAGTATGTTTATTTTTCTTCTCTCCTGTTTCTTTCTAAGATACTATTCATTTTCTAGGGCGTGCTACAGATGTTATCGGTTCATTATCTATATATTTTGTTGTTTTTTAACATTGATTTTTTTTAATGAAAATCATGAATTATCTATTTTTCCTGTAAGGCCTATAACTCACAAGCTTTGCTTTCAAATCAAACCCCTTCATTCTTACAGTGTATAATTCCTTCGTCTTAGGAATCATATTATAATCATAATTATCAATAATTGTAAATGTCTTATATAAATGTGAATTATGCATGGAAATGTGAAACTGTAAAATGAAAAGGCTAGACACATCAGATTTCCTTTCAAAATATACTAAAACTAAAAGAAATGCACAATCAAACCTGTGTCTCTCTATTTGGGTCCTGTATACAAAGAGGAAAATTAAACAAAAAATGTCACCAAAAAACACAATTAGTCATATTAACGACAAATATGTTAATCTTTTCCTGTTTCTCTCAAAGATACTATTCTTCTAGGGCGTGCTACAGATGCTATCGGTTCATTATCTATATATATATTTTTTTTTCTAACATTGCCTTTTGTAATGAAAATCATTAATTATCTTTCTATTTTTCTTGTAGTGCCTATAACTCACAAGCTTTGCTTTCAAATCAGACCCCTTCATTCTTACAGTGTATAATTCCTTCGTCTTAAGAATCATTTATTTCATATCATTATAATCATAATTATCAACCATCGCAAATGTCTTATATACATGCGAATTATGCATGGAAAAGTGAAACTGTAAAATAAAAAGGCTTTACACATTAGAATTCCTTTCAAAATATACTAAAACTAAAAATAACACATAATCAAACCTGTCTGTCTCCCTTTGGGTCCTGTATACAAAGAGGAAAATTGAAAAAAAAAATGTAACCAAAGTCATAGTCATATTAACAACCATTATGTTTGTTTTTTTCCTACTACCATGTCTCTCTTTACGCCACTTTTCTTCATCCAGTACGTGCTGAAGATGTGATTAACCCAAATGGTTTATTATCTATGTAATTATTACTATTTTCTTTTTGAAATTTTAACTTATTTCTCCATACTTCGCTAGTTTCATTCTTGCTCTGTATAATTTCTTAGTCTTAAGAACCACAGCAACCAATGTAAATGCTATGGAAATGAACTAAAACTGTAAAACGAAAAGCTAGACACATCAGAAATCCTTGAAAAATATTATTTAAAAAAATGCACAATCAAACCTGTTTCTCTCTGTTTGGGTCCTGTATAAAGATGTAAAACGAACACAAAATGTGAGCATAATACGTGATTAGTCTGTCAAAGGTCGTTACGGTGACTCAGTGGTAGAGCGCCGCCTCTTGCTATGGGTGCTCAGCTTCCTAGATTGGAGGATAACGTAATGCAGGGCCCGCTGGTATGGTAGAGTAGTTTCCTAACTGAAGTGTCTTCCCTGGGTAAATAAAACGTTATTATTACTGTATGTCTATATGATAAGCAAATACAAACATCAAATTTTACCGGGGGGGGGGGGGGAGGGGGACAAAATTAAAACTGCAAAAGAAATAGCCAAACTAAGCTCCCCTATCGTTGGGTCCTCTCCATCACTAACCACTGGATATTTCAAACAAACAAAAACAGAACTAGAAACATGAGAATTTGAAAATGAAAAGGTTTTGCGAAACATTACAAAGCTCCAAAATAGTGATTTTGTCTGTGAGTCCTGTTAATAGTGTAGAAAAATAAAGCATGAGAAGTCACGTCAGCTCTGCCAATGATCGAATCTGTTGGTGTATGAAAACAAAACAGAGCAGGAAACAATGGACTTTGGATAGAAAATGGTTTCGTAAAATAAAAAAAAAAAAACTAAAATGTGTTTCTCTGTTTCTCTTCCATGTCTTTCATCTGTTACGTTATAAGAGTGAAGACAAAAATGAATGCAAGCGTCGAACATCAGAAATCACATTTATCATTTAAATAATCAATAGGTATAATTTAAAACACTAGAATTTGACTTTCAAAAAAATTCGAAAATATAATGCTTCACTCCTCTGTTCTACGTAAAAAGTAAATTGAATAGATGCAAGCACCACACATGTTCTTTTACTCATGTGAACGATCATTGTCTGTATAAATCAAACAGAAAAATTGGAAACGTTAGTATCTTTTCAAAATATTTATATATCTTTCATAACAGTTACAAAAGCAAATAAAAGATAAAGGCTGATGAATGGAATAGTAATAACTTTTAAGAACATGGGAGGAAGAACTGGACAACCGAACATGGTGGTTCAATGGTAGAGCACCCGCCTCATGAACGGGGAGGTCGTGGATTCGATCCCCTCATACCAAAGACTTTAAAAAACGAGACCTTTTCGATCATGCCAGGAGCTCCATGTAATATAATGAAGGAAAAGGCGGCTTTCCTGGGAAAATATAACATTTCATTATACAAATGATCTTTCTCAAATGGATCCAGCCTGAAAGGGGATAATGTATTGGTTAGTCCTTCATTCTCTTCCTTGGCCATGTTGCTCATCGTCCAAATCACTTCCGTCCTGAATACAAATATATTAACATATATAATCTGACTAAGATGAGTACAGAAGGGCAAGTTATCATTAATTTTTAAAAAGCTTACTTTTGTAAATCTTTCCAGTATCTTCATCATTGCCAATTCTCGTCATCACAACTGCATAACTGCATCATACCACTGATAAGCTGACTAAAAGGAGTACACAAAAAGTGCAATTTGCGAAGATCCATGATTTGAACATCGACATCATTACTTTCGGGGGTAATTAACTCTCTGTAAAGAACCAGTATTTCATTGGGGGAAACACTGAAATCAGCAATTGCTCCTTTCCCTTTGGGTATCTATATCAAAATAAAAAGAAAAAAGATGCTCATAACGTTGGTGAGTAATCAATGGCATCATTGATCATGATGTTTATTATTGTGAATGGCACGAAGACCGATCTAACGAGTATAACCTATTATAAACAACGCTAGCTAAAAAATGAAATCAAAATCAAAATAATGACATAGTATCAACTGATAGACAAAAGGGTAAAAACCGTCAGTGAAGAGTTAGTCACAATCTGTTCCGAGAGAAAATTGCAACATAGTGAAAAGAATAAAAATATATATATTTTTAAACTTCTGGTTCGATACTCACTTCGATGAACATCGGGAGGAAAAACCTACATGATTAGAAAGATGAAATGTATATAATTATTTGTTCAACCGCAATCAGCCTAAAAAATAAATCATAAATTTGGTTTAACATCGTTGCAAGTCCTTTTCTAAAGCTTTCAGCATGTCCTTGGTCACTGTCGTCATCAAAGCTCTTCTGAATGATAAAGAAAAAAAAAATGACATGGATAATATTAAAATAGTGGGAAAGCACAAGTATTTATTTAAACGTTATCCTGACAGTTTTTAAAATGTCCACAATTTCATCATTTTAATTAAGTACGTGGATCTTAATAAATATTATATACTATTAAAATATTGTTCTAAAAATCGAGAGACATATAAAATAAAAAACAATAATTCAGGAATGTTACTGGTAAAGCAATATTGAACCCTGTTCATTCAATCTTAAGATCAGCTTTCCAAGCACACAGTCAATTTTGCGAAATCGTCAAGGATTGTTACATTGTATTTCTTTGGTATTAAAAAATATTTTAAGTTGACCCTGAGGTTTTTTCTGAAAAATTGATGGAACAAGTCTTATTTAAAATATCGGAAAAGAAATGTAAAAATATATTATTAGCTATCACATACCTTTTTAATCATAGACGGAGGGAGTGGTCAATCGGAGGAAGGGTGCCTTACCGCTAATAATGTAATAGTAAGTTCAACGATGGCAGCAGATGAAGGGAGGTAATGACGTCAGCAGATGAAGGGAGGCAATTGCGTCAGCTGATGAAGGGAGTCAATGAGGTCAGGTGATGAAGGGAATCGATGAGGTGAGCTGATGAAAGAAGCCATGGAGAGCAGCTGATGAAGGGAGCTAAGGGGGAAGCTGGTAAAGGGAGGCAATGATTTTAGCTGATGAAAGAAGCCATGGAGAGCAGCTGATGAAGATAGTCAATGTGGGCAGCTGATGATGGGAGGAAATAAGGGCAGCTGATGCTGATGAAAGGATTCATTGAGGGTAGCCGATGAAGGGAGTCAATGATGGAGGCCGATGAAGGGTGACAATGACAGAGGGCTACTGGTGCTGATGAAGGGAGTCAATGAGGGTAGCTGATGGAGTCAACGATGGCAGCTGATGAAGGGTGACAATGAGGGCTACTGATGCTGATGAAGTGAGTCAATGAGGGTAGCTGATGGAGGGAGCCAATGATGGAGGCCGATGAAGGGTGACATGACGGAGGGCTACTGATGCTGATGAAGGGAGTCAATGAGGGCAGCTGATGAAGGGTGACAATGAGGGCTACTGGTGCTGATGAAGTGAGTCAACGAGGGTAGCTGATGGAAGAAGCTAATGTGATCAGTTGATGGAGTCGATAACTACAGCTGATGAAGGGAGTCAATGAGGCTAGCTGATGAAAGGAGTCAGGAGGATTGCTGCTGAAGAGGGTCGATGAGAGCAACTGGTCGAGGGTGCCTATGCGGGTAACTGGTCAAGGGAGCCTATCAGGGCAACTGATGAAGGGAATCGATGAGGGCAGCTGATGATGATGAAGGGAGGCAACGACGACAGCTGATGAAGGGAGCCAATGAGGTCAGCTGATGAAGGGAGACAATGAGGGCAGCTGATGAAGGGAGCCAATGAGGGCAGCTGATGAAGGGAGTCATTTGAAGAGGGCACTTAATGCCAATGCTGATGAAGGGAGGCAACGACGGCAGCTGATGGTGTCGATGACGTCAACTGATGAAGGGAGACAACGACGGCAGCTAACGAAGGGAGTCAATGAGGGTAGCTGATGAAGGTGGTAGAGGAGGGCAGTTGAAGTCAATGAGGGCTGTTGATAAAGGGAGCCGAGGGTAGCTAATGAAGGGAGTCAATGAGTTTAACAAATGAAGTGAGTCAATGAGGATAGCTGATGGAGGGAGTCAATGAGGGTAGCATATGAAAGTAAATGAGATCAACTGATGAAGGGATCCAAGAACAGCTAATGAATGGAATAAATGAGGGCATCTGATGAAGGGAGATGAGGGCGGCTGATGAAGTCAATAAGGTAAGCTGATGAAAGGAGGGCAGGTGAATTGATAGAAAGAATATGAGAGAAACTGATGAAGGGAGCATATAAGGGCAACTGTTGAAGGCAGTCAAGATGGAAGATGAAGTGAGGCAATAAGAGCAACTGACGAGGGGAGGCAATGAGAGCAACAGATAAAGGGAGGCAATGAGGGCAGCTGATGAAGGGAGTCAATGAGGGCAATGGATAAAGGAAGTCAATGAGGGCAGTTTATACTGATGAAGTAGGTCAATTAGGACAGCTGATGGAGACACGGATGGCAGCTGATGAAGGGAGTCAATGAGGGTAGCTGATGGAGGGAGCAAATGTGGTCAGCTGATGAAGGGAGTCGTACCACTGATCAATGTCAGTTGATGGAGGGATCCAATGAAGGTAGCTGCTAAAGAGTCAATGAAGTCAATGAAGGGAGTCGAGGGCAGCTGATGAAGGGAATCAACGACGGCAGCTGATGAAGGGAGCCGCGTGCAGCTAATGAAGGGAATCAATGAAGGGCATTTAATGAAGGGGGGGGGGCATTTGAAGAAGGGAATCAAGGAGGGCAGCTGATGGAGGGAGGTAAGCTGATGAAGGAAGTCAACGAGGTCAGTTGATGAAGGGAGTCAATGAAGTCGGCTGATGAAGGGAGGCAATGAAGACAGCTGAAAGGAGTCAAGGAGGTCAGTTGATGAAGGGAGGCAATGAGGGCAGCTGATGAAAGGAGTCAAGGAGGTCAGTTGATGAAGGGAGGCAATGAAGTCAGCTGATGAAAGGAGTCAAGGAGGTCAGTTGATGAAGGGAGGCAATGAAGTCAGCTGATGAAAGGAGTCAAGGAGGTCAGTTGATGAAGGGAGGAAATGGAAGTCAGCTGATGAAAGGAGTCAAGGAGGTCAGTTGATGAAGGGAGACAATGAGGGCAGCTGATGAAGGGAGGCAATGAGGGCAGCTGATGAAGGGAGGCAATGAAGTCAGCTGATGAAAGGAGTCAAGGAGGTCAGTTGATGAAGGGAGGCAATGAAGTCAGCTGATGAAAGGAGTCAAGGAGGTCAGTTGATGAAGGGAGGCAATGAAGTCAGCTGATGAAAGGAGTCAAGGAGGTCAGTTAATGAAGGGAGGCAATGAGGGCAGCTGATGAATCGAGGCAATGATGGCAGCTGATGAAAGGAGTCAAGGAGGTCAGTTAATGAAGGGAGGCAATGAGGGCAGCTGATGAATCGAGGCAATGATGGCAGCTGATGAAAGGAGTCAAGGAGGTCAGTTGATGAAGGGAGGCAATGAGGGCAGCTGATGAAAGGAGTCAAGGAGGTCAGTTGATGAAGGGAGGCAATGAAATCAGCTGATGAAAGGAGTCAAGGAGGTCAGTTGATAAAGGGAGGCAATTAGGGCAGCTGATGAAGGGAGGCAATGAGGGCAGCTGATGGTATCGACGACGTCAATTGATGAAGGGAGACCACGACGGCAGCTGATGAAGGGAGTCAACGAGTTTAGCTGATGAAGAGAGTCAATGAGGGCAGTTGATGCTGATGGAGTCCGATGAAGGGAGTCAATGAGGGCACCTGATGGAGGGAGTCAATGTACTGTCAATACTTCACGGGATCTTTGGTACAGCGTCTGTTGATACGTGGGTGCTTTGGTTTTGGCATGGTGTATCTTCTTATTCTCAGTCTCATCTACCTGAAGATGAGGAAGTGCTGTGTCACAATCAGCATCTGTGAAAACCAGGACGCTGCACAGCCCTGCACTCCTAGTAACAAGGTCCAGCTGGTGCCAGTGTTGACATAAAGATTGTCCCCAGGAGGCGTGACAGATATTAATAAAGTTGGTGGACGAAGTAGGTGAGGGAATTTCGATGAAGGGAGTCAAAAGAATATTGACAGACAACAGCATAATCAATTATAAGGATCGTAGACGAATTCGATTGCCGATGTTGGCAGTAATTTGATGAAGGGAGTCAAAATAATCTTGGTATAGACACCAGCATCATTGATATTGATGATAGACGAAGTTGATTTCCAGTGAGGACAAATGATCTATAAGAGTCAAAAGAATCTTGAAAGACATGATTAAAGATGGTATACAATGGTAGACGATTGCCAATGAGGGTAGTCAACAGAATCATGATCGGATAAAAAAAAATAAAGAGTATCAACTCTCATTTAGGTAACGCAGGTATTTTCTTATCAAAAAGTAAATTTAGCAACACAGGTTAATATTATGCTTAAGCCAGACGTCTAACCGAGGTGCAAAGTATATTGATACACGTTAAACTCAGCTTCGCAAGCCATCTCAATTGAATTCATAGTTTCATAAAGTTCATGAAGTGACATTGCTGTATTGTTCCTCGGGAAACTGACCCGCGCTGAACTTCGTTCATTTTCATGCGGGATATTCTAGTCTGCAGGCCGATAGCAGATTTTTTCAACCCAGCGACAAACGAGTGTAAATATTTGGGGCATTCCATCATGTCCATACCTGAAACAAAGAAGAATGATGATAAAAATTTGTTGGCTTTGAAATTTGATAAATTGAATTGGTCACTAGATCTATGACGTAAAGTGAATGAATTATCGTTTTCACCTTATCATAACCAGTCACCAGTCACCAGTCTGACTTTATCGTGAGCTATATCTTTCAATAGAAAATTATTAATAGACCTATGTTGCTGCTTGCCTGTTTTTATGATTACTTGCATCTAGAATCGTTGGTAATTTGAGTAAAATCCATGTCTCGACCTATCACTGTATTATGTGTATGGGACTGTGTTCAAAATCAGTTCACTTCACTGCAATGTTGGAAACCAACATAAATCTCTATAATACATGATCCAGGCATATTAATATACATAAATTTTCAAAACTAATGAAATAAACTTACCACTGTAATCAAAACGAACGAGACGATGTATGATGACGAAGCGCAGAAAACAATACGATAATTGTGCTTTATGGCGACTCAATGAATTCGATAAAGATTCGATTAGAAAAAGCCGAATACTCGAAGCATTCCTACCTTTTATACCAGCCAAATGCTTATCTTCAAAAGGCAGGATGCTTAACGATAGCAAATAAAGCGCAGTATCAACCTTATTTTCTCGAAAATACTAAAAATTGAGTAGCGCTTACGTAACAACGCAGCAATCTTCGTGATGTGAAGTAACAAATTTTACCGACATAGGTTGAGATCAAGCTTAAGCCAGGCGCCTAACCGGGACCCTAAATGTATGATTTTTTCCTACGAATCCTGGCGTTAAACTTGACATCACAAACCATCTCAATAAAATTCATAGTTTCACAAATATCACGAAATGATATTGCTGTATTGTTCCCTGTGCAATTGACTCGCGCAGATTTTTGTTCATTTTCACGCGAATTTACCTATAATTCGTAGGCCGATAAAGAATTCCATCTCCGATATTAAGGGCATTCCATACCTGAAACAAAACAAGAGAATCCATGTTAATCGAATTTGTTGACATTGATGATGACTCTGAACTTTGATAATGGTCACTAGATCTAACTTATGACGTAATATTAATTATCGTTTTCACCTGATCACAATAATCATCCTTTTTTATGTTTGTAGGCCTATTTTCCAATAGTCTTGTTAATGATTGTCTTTTTCTGTTGTATTGTATTTGCCTTCAACCTCTTTACTATCTGGGATCCACTTTAATTTGAGTGAAAACCAGCTCTCATCATATCACTTTATTACATGCATGGGACTTTGGTTGTGTCCAAAAATATTGTCGATCAAACTTTAAAAAAAAATAATACAGGTTCACAACAATGTTAGAAACGAGTATAAAGTTAAATATGCGTTATGTACATGTATAGGCCTAATTGATGAAAAGTAATAAAACCGAACTTACCACTATAATTAAAACGAACGAAACGGTGCATGATCATCGACTAAATGCCGAGAACGATATATGCTTATAATGATCGTGCGAGTGAATAGCAAACGATTCGATAGCCGAATAGCTTAACACTTGACTTTTTACTAGTCAAATATTTATCATCAGAAGGCGGATTGCAAATACGGCGCAAAATAAACTGTTTTATCGAAAGAGTCTGACCAAAAAGTGTAACATTTAAGAAACAACGCAGCAATGTTCGTGATGTCAAGTAATAAATTTTACCGACATAGGTTAAGATCAAGCTTAAGCCAGGCGCCTAACAGGGACCCTACATGTATGAATTTTTCCTACGAATCCTGGCATTAAACTTGACCTCACAAGCCATCTCTATAAAATTCATAGTTTCACAAATATCACGAAATGATATTGCTGTATTGTTCCCCATGCAATTGACTCGCGCAGATTTTTGTTCATTTTCGTGCTGGATTTTCCTAGTCTACGAGCCGAGATTCTATCGAAACCGTGTGTAGATATTAGGGGCATGCATTCCAAACCTGAAACAAAGAAGAAACAATGTTAAGATATCCATTGGCTTTGAAAATGGCTTTGAGCGTTAGATCTAAATAATGGCATGGAATTAATGGATAGTCATTTTCGCCCGATCTTACCTATCAAACCCCTCTTCGTCCGATTTTGTCGTAAACTCTCAACAACAACAAAAAACATGTTACTGTTAGTAGAACTCTATTGCTGCTAGTCTGATTAATGATAATCATTTTCTCTTCGTATTTGTTCGCCTAAAGCCCAAGCCTCTATCCCTATCTAGAATTCATGGTAATTAATTAAATAAGTATCAAGCTTTTATTGGATTACGTGCATGGGACTTTGGTTTCATTCAAAATCACAAAATTCATACGAATTCACTACAATGTTGGAGTCGAATATAGAGCTATTTACACATGGCATAGACCTAATTTATCAAAACTAGTAAAAGTAAACTTACCATTATAAATCAAACGAACGAAACCGTGCAAGATCATTGACTAAACGCCGAAATCAATATACCATCGTAAGAGAGAATAGCGAATGAACGATTCGATAGCCGAATAGCTTTAGATTTTTTTTACCAGTCAACCTTCAGAAGGCAGAATGATCATAACGATTGCAGATAAAAAGACGCAACATCAACCGCTTTTTCGAAAGTCCCGAATGAGAACATCACTAGCGTTTAGGTAACAACGCAGCAATCTTCGTGATGTGAAGTAATAAATTTTACCGACATAGGTTAAGATCAAGCTTAAGCCAGGCGCCTAACCGGGACCCTATAATGTATGACTTTCTCCTACAAATCCTGGCATTAAACTTAACCTCACAACCCATATCAGTAAAATTCATAGTTTCATAAATATCATGAAGTGATATTGCTACATTACTCCTTTTGTCAATTGTCTCTCCTGTATTTATAATCAGATCGTGGAAATAAACTTGAATTGAAGTGAAGAAGATAATCGACACTTGGCAGAATTTTTTCCATTTTCGTGCGGGTTTTTCCAATTACAGTCTCGAGTCCAAAGACTTCCGTATCAATCTGTCTACATATTTTGGGCATTCCAAACCTGAAACATAAACAAGAAACGATGTTAATGAAATTCGTTGGCTTTGATAATGATGATAAAAATATAAAGCTACACATAGCTCTCATTAATGTAACAGCCATTTTAGCACATTGATCCTCTCATTAGATCTATTTCACGAGATATTAAATAACCCTATAATCTTGCCATCTTTGATAATGTTAGACCTATATTTGTTGCATCGTTGCTAAGATTATTTTGCTTTTCTACTTTTTACTGTTTCAGTTCGGTGTATGAACATAACATTAGACCTTTTCTGACGCAAGACAATCTCATGTATCGGTAGGCTGATATGTAACTGCAGTGAACTATCAATAGACCTATGTTTCTGCTAGTCTGATGATTATCATTTTACCCTTACGGTATTTTTTTTTGTCTCAATACTCCTTCCTATCTAGAATCTACTGTTATTTGAGTGAATACCATGAAATGTCATTATACGTGTATTACGTGTATGGGACTTTGTGGTTCCGCTAAAAAAATATTGTCGAAACAAAATGACACAATCCATTTACTGCAATGTAAGAATTGAATAATAAAATGTAAAGCTACAAATAGATCTCATTAATGTGGTAACAAAACATTGTCAAACAATAGACTATGCTCATTAGATCTAAGATGCGAAACTGAATGAATGGTAATTCCATTTCACCAGATAACTATAATCTCCATCTTTCAATCCTTTGTGATGTTAGGTCGATATTTCCTACGAGCTAGATAGAAAATATGACACGAAATTCATTGTCCTGTTCACTTGACAACAATCATTAAATCACTATCATGATAAAATCGTCGTTAAGATCTTTACTTTTCTACTTTTTAATGTTTAAGCGAGGAGTATTAACAAAAGAAGACCTATTCTGATGATGCAAGATAGTCAAAGACCGTTATCATTCTGTCTTTCGTAAACATCATTGGCCCCTTTCCTATTTAGGACAGTTAATTAACGATATCTATATTACCGTAGGTGTGGGATCGTTATCTCTTCAACATGTTCAATATTGCCACACAAGAATTACGACAGTTATATCCACATTTATCATATTTGTAAGATAAGATATCCCAAGATGTTGAATGCTACTCTATTTTCATCCACTTTTTGTCTTAACATATATTGGTTCTTTTCGACTCAGTATAGCTACACTACCATCTCACAATATTCTTCATGAGCCATCTAGTCGCACTCATTCTAGAGTGGAGGAATGATTGTCCACGGGCTGAGAAACTATGTGACCGAGTGCTGAATCCAAATATTTTTCGTATGATAATCAGACTAGTAAAATAAAAAATAAATGATTATATAATAATCAAACCTGTTAACTGCAAAAATAATAACAAAATCATTGGAATTCAACTCACCTTGTTCAAGCGTACGAACGGAACGAACGGATATTTTGATAAGGACAACGTGATGTCCCGATGCGAAAATGATTTACGTCTGAATTATCGATTATCGATAATAAATATAATAGTAATAGTCATTTATATAGCGCCAACTATTTAGATCAGAGGCGCCCTATTACTATTACCCCGGCTTTAGCTTGAGCTGCCGTTTCCAGCGCTCTGCATTCTAGAAATTAATCCTGCCGGGTACCCATTCACCTCACCTGGGTCGAGTGCAGCTCAATTTGGGTAAATTTCTTGCTGAAGGAAAACACGCCATGGCTGGGATTCGATTCCACGACCTTTTGATTGAAAGGCGAGAGTCTGAACCTCTAGACCACGGCGCCCCCACTCACATTTAAGGTGATTACGTCTGCCGAATCTTGGCGTTGGAAATCATCTTAACTGTTTCGAAAAGAATCAGGGGCCGGTTTCATAAAGAGTTTCAACCGGTGTAACTTTGCCATTATAGCAAGTATCATGGTAACCTTAATTCTGATTAGCTGCTGCCATGGTAGTTGCCATAATGACAAAGCTACAACAGTTGTAACTCTTTATGAAACGGGCCCCAGAAGTAAACGAACGATTCGAGATTTGTCGGGGGATAAAGCCTTACAACCTTTTTTTTTTGAAAAAAAGTTGTAAAGCTTTCGGCAAACAAACATTGTTTTCAAAATAATTTGATTACCCGCAGGTGACAACACAGCAATCTTCTTGATATGGCTACTTAAATTTTACTGAGATGGGTTAAGATCAGGCTTAAATTCAGGCGCCTACAAAGGGGAGGGGGTCCTATCAAGCCTACATAACTTACTCTACGATCCTGGCAATAAACCTAAACTTACGACCCATCTCAATAAATTTCAAAGTTTCATTAAGATCATTAAGTGATATTGCTGTATTGGTCTGCGGGTAAAAGGACTCACTCATACAGGAACCTTTGTTCAGTCTCAGCATTCCCATCTGTTCCCGCCGACAATCCATGTCCAAATCAACATCACCACAAAAACAAATTTCCATTTCAAGATCCAGTGAAAAAGTCTCTTTCCAAAGGTCAACAAACATGTCTGTCCGCAAATGTTCACCAAATTATTGAGTTCAAATCGACAGATGAAGGGTAGAACAACCGACCAGAGACCTATCAACAAACCTCGCGTGAGATTCGGATTAGTCTTGGCGAAGTTCTCCAGTGAAAATAATGTCTCTCAGGCAAAGAGTTTTTTTTCTGTCGAATGAAGATAAAGCTAAGCGATTCAGCATCTCAAGTCCTTGAAAGTATTAAATCTCAGTAAATATATAGTTTAGCTAACTGCTGTAAAAAGTCTTCTGAAGCACATTGAGGCACTGTCGGCTTTGCTGAAGCGAAATTTTGCCTCTCATGCAGACACCCTAACAGAGATGGATTTGGGCTAGGAGTGTGTAGTTGAGATTGTAGTCGGGTTCAAAATAAGCAGAAACAAAGTTCTTTGTAGGAATGTCGCTTGTATTCACTTTTACTCCTTAATTCCTCCATTCCAATGAAAACTGTAAAAAGAACATAGTAAAATGCAATATTATTTTATATTTGTTACCCATAATACCAAAATGATTAGATTAAGTGGCACTTACACGAAATCATATGCAGCCGAAATGGTAATAAGGCTAAATTAAACCTAGACTTATTGGCCCTTATTGGCATTAGGCAGAGTGGTAATAGACTAATCGGGTGTTAGACCCATGATAAGTTGTAGACCAAATTGTGATTAATCACATATCGAACAAAATAAATAGACAAACTATCCACAATTAATTATCATTTAATTGTATAGAGACCATTTCCACATCAACGTTGGTAAAATTCCAATTGCAATATTATGAAGATTTTTTTTTGGGGGGGGTACAAGTTGGCACTCTGGAGAACTAATTCACCCCTGGTTACATAGGGCCTTTTTCATTCAAACAATCTTAAAATGTGTCATTATTAATAGTCATTCTAAACCTAGAATAATTCTGTGTAAACTTTTTGATATTGTTTTTATCCCATGTTCCATAATAAAGACACAACAAACACAAACACCCACAACCCCTACACACGTTTGGTGATTTTCAAATCATCACTTTTGCAACCAACATGACCAAGATCAGTAAAAAAGAAAAAAAAAGTATAACTAGGATAAAGGACACTCTGGTGTTTCACCAATTAATAGCCCCCTCCCCATCCCGGAGATTTTAGCTTTTTGTCTTCTCTATCTACCAAAATATGGTCCATTGTCTTAAAGCCAGGCAAAAGCTTTGATGAATGACCAATAATGGGATGAGGATTCTTTTTTAAGATGAAAATCTTCAAATCTGAGATATGTACCGCCCTTTCTCAGCGATGCTTTTAGTTTCCTTTGTAAAAAACCCTAACAAACAAATCATTCGAGCAGTTGGTATCAGGACAACTACCCCCTGGACAATCACCCCCCGGACAACTACCCCCCGGACAATTACCCCCCTAGGACAATTACCCCCCGGACAATTACCCCCCGACAATTACCCCCTGAGGACAACTACCCCCCGAGGACAATTACCCCCCGGACAATTACCCCCCGGACAACTACCCCCCGGACAACTACCCCCCGGACAATTACCCCCCGGACAACTACCCCCGGACAATTACCCCCCGGACAATTACCCCCCGGACAACTACCCCCCGGACAACTACCCCCCGGACAATTACCCCCCGGACAATTACCCCCCGGACAATTACCCCCCGGACAACTACCCCCCGGACAACTACCCCCCGGACAATTACCCCCCGGACAACTACCCCCCGGACAATTACCCCCTATATAGACAAAGGGAGTGCACAGAGTCATACGTCGGCCGTACGTTTGACGTAAGAAGTACTCAAGGCATTCTCAAATATCTTGGAATCAAACGTACGCCGTAGGAAAGCTGTAAAATTGAGCTCCATCCATAGGCGGATCCAGGGGGGGCGAGGGGCCCGCCCCCCCTATCGGCAGAGCAAAACAAATGAAGAAAAAAGGGGGAAAGAAAGAAAAAAGAAAAAGAAGGGGAAAGAAAGGAGGAAAAATAAGAGTTAAAATAAGAGGGAGACGAGTGAAAAAAAAAAAGGTCAGGGGATGACTTGGAAAATGATAAAAAAATATATTTCATGTCACTATATTAATTTTTTCGCTCGCGCTTCGGGCTCGCATAGCCTGTTCGATGAGATACACATCTTGCTAAATAGGCTGATATGTAGCTTAAAATGTCAAGTTTTGAAGTCGATTTTACAAAGCATATTTCAGCTCGGACATTATTCATAATTTTGTTTGATTTACAAACTGATTTTTAAGTGCTCTGTTAAATGTCCGTTTTATGGTGTGAATATAACTTGCAGCTTGCGCTATGCGCTCGCATTATTTGATTTGCCAAATTATATAACAAACTACTTAAAACCCCCTTTTTATGACAGTTTACCAAAAATTTCGTCTTACGATTTGCGCTCGCATTTTTGTTAAAAATATATCAACTCACATATCCTATTCATGATTACAAAAGTGCTTTAAATATCCAGTTTTCAGGCCTAAGTGTCAACACATTTTACTCACTCATTTAGGCTTATTACATTAATAAATATGATAATAAAATTTTCATGAATTCTTAATGACTAAATTGTCCCTTTTCAGAAAAGAATATCGACAATATCACAGTTTCATATGTTTCATATCGCGCTCAGGAAGAGGAATAAGAAAGTTGTCATCATTTTCATATGATGACAAAATGTCCTTAGACCTAGAATGTCCAGGTCCTAGGTCAAAATAATAATGAAGATATCAGCTCACGCTTCACACTCGCATCATTTATTAAGTGCTTTCCACATCCACTTCACAATTTCCATACACAATGCTTTAGATAGTGCTCAAATTCACCATTTTCATACCGGAATATCAAGTATTTTCAGCTCGCGCTTCGCGCTCGCATTGCTTTTTCGATGAGATTAATATCATGCTCAATATAGGCTGATATGGAGCTTAAAATATCAAGTTTCGAAGTCAATATACAAAACATATTTCATCTCGGATATCGAGCTTTCATTATTTTTTAATTTACAAATTGATTTTTCAAGTGCTCTGTAAAATGTCCGTTTTATGGTCTAAATATTAATATTTTCAGCTCACGGTGCTCGGTCGCATTATTTGATTTGCATAGGCCTACTTCTTTATAAATTCTTACAAACCGTCCTTAAAATGCACCTTAAACGAATTGTATACTATCATGATTGCCAATTTGTATAGAAAAAACACTTATTTGATTATGTCATATTGTTTACAATTTAGTAAATTTGGTACTTAATTTCCTTCTTTAATGTTTAATTGCTTTCACCCAAGAATAATACACACAAACACACCTTGTAATTTACAAGGTGTTCTTGTGTGTATTATCTTTGCATAAAGTTTTTTAGCTAACTGTATTAAGTTATAAAGCCACATCTTCATCTGGAATGTGCACCAATTGTTTCATAATTCTTAGCTTCTTGTTAGTTGAACTGTTAAAAAAACAGATTTATAGGTCTACTTGACAGTGTTAGTGTTCATAGTTGCGTTATCGACTTTCAATTTTTCTACCTATTAAGGTGTTTTTTTTACGTTTTATCTATTTGCCTGATTTCTTACCTGAAATTAAACCCAAAATAAATATTTAAAAAAATCAGATCAGTTGGAATCAGGGATATTCAGCATATGTGATTATTATGACTAATCGTGTTCAATTGTTCTATGAAAACTTAGAATGAGGGCCAGTTTACAAATTTTCTGATGTATATATGCATAGCCAAACGGGAGGTTTCGGGTGCAAGTCCCCCCCCCCCCATTTTTCATGATGCAGAAGGCGCCGCTAAACAAAAACAAAAAAGGAAAAAAGAAGAAAGTGAGAAAACAGGAGAAAGAGCAATATAAAAGAGAAAGAAAAAGTTATTAAAGTAAGATAAAGTAGAAAATATTTCGGAAACCTGTGCCACCAACCAAAACTTACAATGGGTCCCGCCTTATTCTAACATTGATGCTGGAGAGAAGGGGGGATTTTCTGAAGGTAATTGTCTGGGGGGTAATTGTCCGGGGGGGGGTAGTTGTCCAGGGGGTAAATGTCCGGGGGGTAATTTTCCGGGGGGTAATTGTCCGGGGGGTAGTTGTCCGGGGGGTAATTGTCCGGGGGGTAGTTGTCCGGGGGGTAGTTGTCCGGGGGGTAATTGTCCGGGGGGTAGTTGTCCGGGGGGTAATTGTCCGGGGGGTAATTGTCCGGGGGGTAATTGTCCGGGGGGTAATTGTCCGGGGGGTAGTTGTCCGGGGGGTAGTTGTCCGGGGGGTAATTGTCCGGGGGGTAGTTGTCCGGGGGGTAATTGTCCGGGGGGTAATTGTCCGGGGGGTAATTGTCCGGGGGGTAATTGTCCGGGGGGTAGTTGTCCGGGGGGTAATTGTCCGGGGGGTAGTTGTCCGGGGGGTAATTGTCCGGGGGGTAATTGTCCGGGGGGTAATTGTCCGGGGGGTAATTGTCCTCGGGGGGTAATTGTCCGGGGGGTAGTTGTCCGGGGGGTGATTGTCCAGGGGGTAGTTGTCCTAGAACCCGAGCAGTTATCTCACACAGTTAGTAATTGAATATAAAAAAAGTATTAGAAAAGGGTAATCTGAAATTTTCAGCCGATTTCATGCTCTAGAATAGGTTTAATATCAAAAACGAAAAAAGTAGATATTTTATTTTTATCGGGCAGCTAATCAAGATAGAATTTGATATAAAGTTGCAAAATTTATAATCATGAATTACAAAAGTGATAACAGCATTTTCATGGGGGTGGGGGTATTTGCCAAAGCTAAAGAGAATTCTTGATGCTCAATAAGGGGCGGATCTAGCTTTTTTCCAAGAGGGGGTTTGAAAAGACAAACAAAAAAGAGGGGCTTCACTAAAAAATGAAGGTCATTTTGGTACCAAGAAATTTGACGATCCAAAATGAAAAAATAGGGATTTTGCTACCAAATGAAGGTCATTTTGGTACCGAAACATTATTTTCCACAAAAAAGTTCACCATAAGATGAAGGTAATGTGGGTTTGGCTTCAAAGTGTAGGTCATTACTTTTTTTTACTTGCCAGCCCAGCGAGATGGGTTAAGATCAGCCCCCCCCCCCAGACATGCAGATATCTGTCCTCACAAAATGTAGCTAAACTTTAAGATTCAATATTTTGTCTTCATTATTTGTTATCTGATCTTTGATGAAATTTTCAGCATTTTGCTCGGTGGACTTTACTCTATTCAGACATAATCATTTTCAGCCCGGAGTACCGCCCCCCCCCCTTTAACAGCAGCATGAGGGTACGCCCTTCAGAGTCAGTATAACACAATCTCTATGGTTGGGGATAAAACATTTCATCTCATCATCATTACTCCGATAAACTTGGATTTGTTTATAATAACAAGAACGAACAGACGGACATGACCCCAAAACATGTTTATCTATAATAGGTCAGTAGTTAACATAAAGGTACTTACTTTAGGGTGACTGTCACGATCAATCTTAACTTCTGTCTTTCTGTCAACCTTTTCAACGTCGATTCCCCTCTCTGTGTTTCTCGAGATTACTGATTTGAATCTGCAGAAATTGGAGGGAGGAAAGTTAGAAAAATATAACTTACTTGCTTATCAAGAAAACATGCTAATACATCCTTATAAAATAAAGACAATGATCATAAACTTTATAGACTCCCAGTGTCATTCAAAAGCACGTAACGGTGATGATGGGGATGAGGACAAGGATGACGATGATGATGAAGACCATAAAGCCCTCACTCACCTATGCATGCCAAATTCCATTGAAAATATTTTGGGGGGTCCTCAATGGGGAGAGGGCCGGGGGGGGGGGTGCAAGGACCGGAAGTGAAGACCATTTTGGCACCTCTCCCCCCCCACTTAAAATATAATTGACACCCCTCAAGCTTAAGATAAAAATTGTACCCCTAAATTAAAGATGAATTTGGTGCCCTCCTATCCCCGAGTTCACAACCAATTTGGCAGCCCTTACTTTCGCGTTAAATCTCCCCCTCCACGCCCTTTCCCCGGATACGCGCATGATTTAGGGTATGTCGAAATAAAGGTAATCCGAATAAAAATATAGTTTTATTCTAAAGTCCAGTAATTTTTAAAATCCTGATTGTGACAGTTACTGCATGAAATTCAGCAAGCTATATCACGTCATTCCAATCTTCTTCCTACTCTTTATCCTCGGCAGCCCGGATATATTTTTTCTTTCTTTTTAACTTCATTTTCAATTTCAGCTTTTTCTCCTAGCCCATTCTCATTCCTTTTACCTTCATTTCATATCTTCATGTTTATTTCTGCCTCTCTTCTATTTTCCTCTCCCTACACCCTCACACGTCCTATTTTGTCATCCCTGTATTTCTTTTTTTCACTCGTTTAGTATCATTCCGGGGGTGATTTGTTCATTCTCACATGTTCTCTCCTTCCCACTGACTTTTCTTTCCTTTCCCCTTATCCTAATTTTTGTTTTATTTTCACGGCAAAGTTTACCAAGAAGTAGTCTTGAGGACTCCATGATGATGTCTTTTTAAAATAATTTGACATACTTCTATATGTCAAATTATTTTAAAAAGACATCATCATGGAGTCCTTAAGACTTACCAAGAAGGGGATAAGGGACTGCCCCCGCCCCCCTGTTATGCCACTGGACATGCGTGGTACTAATAAGGTTTAGTTCTTTGATATTCAATATTTAATACTCAATCATCTTAATAGTTGCTCTAAAATGGGATCATTTTTGTACCCCGTTTCTCTAAAAAGTATAAAGGTGTTTGAATAAACACATTTCATATTGCCATATTACGTTGCTGTTCCTTGCTCTGTGAATTAACCAGTTTCAGTGACACATTAATTTTGCTCCTGCGACAATTGCTGCAGCTACAGTCTTAATATCTCAGAACTTAGGGTCAGAGTTAGAATCGAAATGGATTTTTGGGTTTAGAATAACTAAAGTAAGGATTAAGGTTTATTTAATTTTGGAGAATAGGTTTTATGTTTGGCTCAATGTGTGGATTTTCCATCGGAGCAATTGTCGCCGCGGCATGAAATGTCATGGAACCAACTGCACAACATCTCAGCAACTGCTCGCTGAAAGCATGGTCCACACACAATCTTATACGAACTCGTGGCTTTTTTAAAAACACTTAATAAGCAATTTTGGGGGTTATGAAATAAGCAATAATAGGCTCAAATATATAACTAACCTGTTTCATCCCTATTCAGCTTCTTCAGATACAAACTATCATCGGATGCAATTTCTGTGAGAAGATTTTTCTCCGCAAACAACGAAAAGCGTTTCGTCGCTGAAACCACCATCTTGCTTTTCCACCATCTAGCCTATGTTATTTTATACACTGTATGATATGTCAGGCAATAGGTGCAACACACACACCCACACACAAAGACCTATTCAGCGAAATTGAATGACACCCATGCATGGTCAAGCCTATAGTCTTTGGCTTCAGACAATTTTTACATGAAGTGAATCTATGGTATTAAAGAACTTATTCAAAGCAAAATTCATAACGGAGTGTATCGAACAGAATGTTACTAAATATTACAACGCCGTTATGAATCGATTTTGCATTTTAAAACAAAGAGATTTTAATTGATTAATTTACTGAATCCTGATTTGCTACCCATATCGCTTGTAAAGAAATGGTCATGCAGAGCTGCATTCCATGTTTCCCGTCACTTCTCTATTGTACCATCCCAATGCAAACATAAGGGTTCAGTCATAATGATATGTTTCTGATTCATGACTTAGTTCACATTGCTATAAACAATGATGTAGATCCGTGATGTCATACTTTTCAAGTGGGGGAAGAAACATATAGATCACCCCCCCCCCCCACCCGAATAAATAGAGTTACCACTCGAATCTACGCTTTATTATTTTATCTCTTCCACAATAATGTTGATAGACCAGGGGCCCAGTTTTTAAAAGACTAGCAATTTTTGTAACTTTGCCATAATGGCAACTACCCCGGGCAACTACCATGGTAACAAGGCTCAGCAGCCAATCATAACCGTGGTTTCCATGGTAGCTGCCATAATGGCAAAGGTAAAGGATAAGTCCACCCCAACAAAAAGTTGATTTGATTAAGAAGAGAAACATGCATCAAGCATAATACTGAAAATTTCATCAAAATCGGATGTAAAATAAGAAAGTTAAAAATCAGTTATATGCACATCCTGGCTGGTATGCAAATGAGGAGACTATGACATCGTCCACTCACTATTTCTTTTACATTTTATTATATGAAATATGAAATGTGAAATATTCTAATTTTCTCCTCATTGTCAAGTGATACGATTAATTCCTCCCTGAACATGTGGAATTAGCATTGTTTAATATTTTATGGTTCAAGTTGGTCCTTATTGTCAAATCTATAAAAAAAAATGAAATATTGTATAATTCAAACAATAAAAAGCAAAAGAAATAGTGAGTGATGGACATCATCGACTGGGTCACCTAGTTGTGCATATCACTGTTTTGTGAAAAATAAGCGGAACTTTAAAATGTCATAACTTTATTGTTTTACATGAAATTTTCAGCTCTATGCTAGTTTGATTTTTCTCTAGTCATTCAAGTCAGCAATTTCCTGGGGTGGACTTGACCTTTAAAACAGTTGCAAGTCCTTTATGAAACGGGCCCCTGAAGTCCTTTGAAGGTTAACAATTGAAACAAAGTTATTGAATTCAGATTTTGTAAAAGAGAGATCCTATACCATAAAATATCAATAAAGAAAAATAGGATATGCACTGGCGCATATTTGAGGAAAACATTACGTGTCTGTGAGGGTGTGTGGGTTGTGTGTGTATTAGATCAGATTAACTCAGGCACTGTGGCTGCTTCTATCAAGGTCTGCGCTTGGAGACTAGTCCAGAAATTTTCTGACCCATCACCGAGCTTGATGCAGGTGCGTTACATTCTTTTGTCACAAACAAGATCAAATGCATGTGGTGAGCATTTTTCTTTCTTGAGGATTCCACCATGGACCTATTCGTAATAGGTCCATGATTCCACGGACGAAATTACAAATGGACTTGAAATTCCTGCGCAGTGGCCTAAATTCAATCCGAGAACAAGGGAGGGGAGAGGCGGACGGGGAGGGAGAGGGGGTGAGCTGATAGGTCCAAATATGGGGGTACTAACAGTCATGTGTCTATAAAGGAGTATCTAAAATGGATAATCCTGCAAAACTCACTTTTGGTGATGGATTTTGATGTGTATCACTAAATGGGTTTTTCGATAGCTGTTATTGTAAGTACATTCGGGTCTGATGACCACGTGCGAGAGAGTAATTTTTTTTAATTACAAGTTACACCATAGAGCTATTAAGTTAATAGCTCTATGGTTACACCATGGACCTATGAAAGCTGGACATTCATCGGTTAATTAATGAATTCACTAACATCTGACTGTTATTGTCATGTGAATAACATTCTCTTCATATTTTATCTCCTGTGATACCATCATGGTCGCCGTCAATTTATACATGAGTTACAGAAGCTTTCGGTGATTAGACATTTAACATTAGACAAATTGCATGCGCAGAAGGTAATAAATTACCTAAATTCTCTGAAATTAATGTGCAGTTCTCGTATATAAATAAATATCTTAGTTCCATGGTTTTTATTTGGGAAAATGTATGAATATTTCGAGATAGAGGCTGAAATGAAATTGATTGATTGTAACTTATAATCACATTTTAAAGATTTCTTCATAATATTCCAGGGAAACATGGTGGGTTTCTTGTAGGGGTCGTCCCCCTCTCGTTGTTAGTAAGGTCATTATGAGTGTGCAGAAGTGTGCAAATCGATAATAATATATTTGATAGCACAATAATCGTCTGCTTCTCAATTTGCTGTTCCAAAACTGAACCATCGTAATTGAAAGGTATAATCTGTTACAGGACATCAGCCAACAAACGCCAAGAAGAGGAAAAAGATTTCTTTGTAAAGATTATATTCGCCTTGGTAGCCGCTATTGTCAAAACACCTGTATGTTCTCATTAATATGCACATAATCAGGATACGGCGACTATGATTGCATCAAAAGAATGCCCGCGTTAATCGTCCATTTCTTATAGGTCCATGGTTACACTGACTGAATTGTGTCTTACCTCTTACAAGGGGGAGGGGTCTACGCCTATATTAGAGACGGAATGCCTCCATGTCTAATATTGCGAACAAGTGTGAGCAAGCATCAGATGGGATGAACATTTTAGAATATAATCTAATCACCAAATTATGTAAAACAAAATTAGTGCTCAAAGGGCTTTCTTTAATTAAATGAAATAAACTAGAAATTTGACGTGTACAAAGGACACAGATTCCCCCGCTTAACGCGATCAGAAATTAATTCACTATAATTGAACTTGATATCGTGCAGAAACCTACACATAACAATAATTTTGTTCATCTGTTCATTATTCACTAAGTTACTATTCAGCTAAAAACCAACTTGCATATATAATGAGCTATGACCTTTGACCTGCGGACTTCGCAATCGAACTTATTTTGCTGCCATCTACCTACACAGACCAGAATTCTTTGAAAACTTGTTGATTATTTCCCAAGTTATCATGCAGAAACAAACTTGCATATTTAATGAGCTCTGACCTTTGACCTGCGGACTCCGAATTCGAACTTAGCCTGTATTTAGGTGCCATCTACCTACATGTACATACATTTTTTTTAATATGTTGAATGTTTCATACGTTATCATGCAGAAACCAACTCGCATATTTAATGAGCTATGACCTTTGGCATGCGAACTCCGAATTCAAACATAGCCTGTATTTTGGTGTCATCTACCTAGGCACAATTTTTTTTTAATCTGTTGAATATTTCATAAGTTATCATGTGGAAACCAACTTGCATATTTCAAAGAGCTGTAACCTTTGACCTGCAGATTCCGAATTCGAACATGGCCTGTATTTTGGTGCCATCTACCTAACACACCAAAAATATTTAAAATCACTTAAATATTTTACGAGTTATTGGGCGGAAACCAAGTGGGGGTCGTACGGAAGGACGGATGGACGGACAGACAGGGGAAACGCTTAATGACCCCTCCAGACTTCGTGTGCGGGGGCATAAAAATACTGAACGAGGGCGCTAGATACAAAAAATTGAATCCTAACAGCTGTGAAATGCACAAACTTGACTTCTAACGGCTGCAATATACTTTTTTGATACTATTGAAATATTAGATGATACTCGAGTATAAATCACATTATTGAACCTTTGCTACAGCTTTTGATCCGCTTTTGATGGGCTTCAAAATGTTTATTATAAGTCGCCTACAAAATGGATAAAAGGCTGGGGGATATATTAAAATCCTAAATGTACTACGTCAATCAATCGTATTGATTTGATCACTGCCATTAATTAATACTAATTAAACAATTTCTTTGAAGCAAGGGTTAGGTATAGCTTAACATATTTATGACATTTATACTAACTCCCCCCGTGTCCCCTGTAAAAGATGTATCGATTGGTTTATGATCAAGTTTACAGCTATATTGAAGCACATTCTCGCCTCTTCATTCCTCACTGTTAAACTAATTTTAACAACACTGCTTACAATTTGAATTACACAGTAGTTGTTTAAAATCTTAAACAACAAAGTTTAAATTCAAATATTTAGGCCCTAATTATCAATAATTTAAGCATGGTTGCTTCAGATTCTAAACACTTGTTTAACCTGTTTAAACAACTACTGTGCGATTTAAATAGTAAACAGCGTTGTTTAAATTGGTTTTAACAGTGCTCTTTTTCAACATTTTCACCATCATCCCCATCCTTATCATCTCCATCGTAATTATTATAATTATGTACAAATATTACCATTTTGCTTTATAAAGATAAATGTATTAATCAATTTAATTAGTTTTGATCCATGGAAGTCATTCTTTTCAAGCAATCTGCTTATAATGACAATTATAAGCAGCGAATTGTAAATGTTACAACTTTTAATCAATCCTATGCAACATACTGTCTACACAAATATTGATTAAAATCTGCCCAAATTGAGTAATAAAAACTATTAGTAGGGTTACAAAAAATTGGCTAAATTGGGTAATAATTGCCACGAATAAATATATATATTTTTTACCAACATACATTACCCAACACAGTGGCCAGTACGCTGCCCAACATTTTAAGTGTGAATTTGTTTAGAATGAAATTTTTTTATTCCATTTTTCTTTGATTCATGCCAAAAAAACAGAAACCAATATATTGTGTTTGTTATGTAATTAAATATGTATAATTTACGAATGCTATGAAAGCAGAAGAAAACAATAAATCAAATATAACCATTAGTCCGCCACTAGTCTTTCCAACGCTAGGACTAAGTTAGATCTACATAGTTCACCGTTTCGGCGAAACCACTTCCGTGACTGATGGTGATGGTGAGCATCATGAGCTGATGATCGAGTTGCTATATCATGGAGATAGTCAGATAGATACGAACCATACTGGCATTTATGTTCCAACAAATAGATGAAATGAAATTTTTTCAACAATGATAATCCTTTCCTGCAGAAATTTCGGAATGAAGAATATCTCCTCACGGAAGTAAATTTCTAAAGTCGAGGGATGATCGATTAACAATCCGTGATCGATTGAAATAATATCGTTATCGATTTTTTTTTTTCAAAATGGTAAGCTTTAAGTTTGTGCACACAAAACTAAATTCTTTCAAGCAATTATCCCGGGGCAATTCTTAAGAGAAAGTAAAACTTTGATATTACACAGTGAATTTTTAAACTAGGAAGGCTAAGGCCAGGGCCAGGCTACAGTTTCATGGTCCTAATCCTTTCGACTCTAAGAACTACGTTAGATCTAACGTTCACGTCGCTGACTTTTGGCATTTAGATCTAGAGTCTACTTTTATGAGGTCCAATTTCCAAAAGGTTTCATAATCTCATTAAGATTAAAAAAAATATTGCTATTGTCGCAGTACAGGGCCAGAGTACAACAATGAAGACCAGAAATACGTGATGAGTGAAGTTCTGTTATTTATTTCATTGCCGTTAGTCTCGGCTGTAGTTGTACGTAGCTCGTAGTATATACAAAGTGACAATACAAAAAAACCCTGAAAAATACAATCAAGAAAAAAGGTGTCATAAGATTTGGGCTCATAAAAATATGACAGAATTTACTTTCATAGGTCACTTGAAGGCAAATAATAACATGTAGTTACACGTTTTATAAACTCGGTAACGATGATTACAACATGTTATATAAGTTGCATATCAAATGAAATTATCATTTCAACTGTATATCAATTTATGCTGTTCTATTGATTACTTAATAAATCTTGAGTTACATCTCGACTTCATTTGTGTTTACACGAGAGTTTGTTTACATTTTGTCTTATTATCAAATTCATGAACATCATCTGAACTACCAAATCCATGCATGTCTAACATCAAGAGTTCCAGATCTCTTTATAATTCAATAAGAGGAAAGAAATCATTGTGCTTCAAATAAAGTCAAATGACTCAAACACTCAACTGTATAGCATAACCTAAATTAGAGCATATAACATTTCTTGTATTCCAAATGTGACAAACAGAAATAAATTCATAGATCCATTCTACTGAAACGTACCCAAGGGCTCGAAGACAACACACCCACTGAGCAACCGTCTAAGAGGTACCAATCTCACTGCAGAGCAGAGTCACTGTCCTTCAATAAAACATGTCAAAATAAGCAAATGACTACATAGGAATATGAACTCTTTCTTTCACTTAATTGACATTACATACCTACTCAAGCTTATGAACCCGAAGTATATAGTCTCCAAAAACCTTGTAACAACTTTGCCTAAACAAGATGTATTTCTCAATAAACGTTTCCCTTCTCACCACAGCAATATCTAACTCATGGGCGCCGCCATCTTTATTCTATCGTTTACATCTGTAGCGCCATCAACGATCATGTGCCTACGGCAAATCTCGTCGTCTGAGATTAAACCCATACCTATATTGTACTGATAAATCTCTACATTTATTCATCTTCTGTAACACAAATAAATACAACTATTTCTGTGATTCTTTCTATCATCGGTTACTCACTAAAATCTACTTAAAATCTCAAATCTCTCTTTACAAAGTACCAAGAATATTTTCCAATAAATCATAATAAAACCTCGTGATATCAATGGAATTTCTGACACTCAAAAGCATTTCCCAATTATTCAATGCGATACGAAGAAATTGTATCTACTCTAACAGTAAGGCATGTTATGCAACTAATCTTCCATAATTCTTTTGGATCCTTCACATTTCCAGATATTAACACCAAAACGTTTTGTATAATTTGTAGAGTAACACTATAAAATATTTTAGTTCACTTACTCACTAATACTGCTTTGAGTTAAGACACTCAAACTTCGCAAGCGAGTCGCAATCTTGGACATTGCACCGTGCTACGTCTGTTAACGACCTTGGCTCGAACTCGTGTGTCTGTGTCAACGCCCAATGCCACAGCACATCACACGCATTCCACGAGGGCAGTATCTTAATTTACATACACAACTTAATTTGCATGCGTACAAACCAAAATCTCTTTCAAACTAACTAATTTGCATGTGCGGTAACCCAAAATGTCAAAGGCGATAATTAGCATGCTCATTTAGTAAAAACATCCGCACTGAGCAAATACAAATACGAACAAATTCAAAGAGCAACAAAATAGTCCATTTTCCTACAATTTCCCCGCTTGGAAACTTTCGTCTCGAAAGTACATAATTCACTTCATCTACCTACAATTATTTTATATATAAAATGTGGAAAAAAGTACATCTGTGCAGTAAACTGTACTCAATTACTTTTCTATAATCCAAAACATAAAACATCCAAATAAACATTCATGGAAATGTATGTTTCTCAATTAATGGATAAATTGTTTTGATCCAACTCTTTAAAAACACTTCCAATGACCAAACTTGTCATCTTTTTTAAAAGAAAAATCTCTTTTTTTTTTTAAACGCTTTGTGGGATACCTTCCCCGCTTGTTTCAAAGTTATACAATCAAGATTGAAATGTGATATTCTTTACTAGTTTATGATCACACCAAGATAAAAATGTACAGTGCACTCAGAATTGTATAATGCTAACAAATTCAATGTCTATAGTTAGAAAAGAGATAAAGGAAAAAGGGAAAAGAATACTAAAACTATGAATTCAAGCTCTGAGTTCAAGTAAAATCAAACAATCACAATTCAGATAGGTAGTCCTGTGACCGCAGAAGCCGGTCGACGACCTGGATTTCGATTAATCCCTTTGGTTGTTCTAGCTGATCGTCTAGGCAGAGGTCTTACTTGATCTACATCATCTGACCGTTCTTTTTGTTGCCTATTCAAGTCTTTCCATGACAATAGATAACCGACCTCTTCCCCATCGTCATCATCATCATCGCTATTGACATCATCGTCGTCATCATAGGGATTCCCGACGGCATCCATGTCATTGTCCCTACATCCTTCTTCGTCTATACAAGGCAGGACATCTCCTAAACCATCGTCCTGTGAGCGGGGGTCAGCTATCAAGCGGCGTCGATTTACCCACTGAGTACGACCACCAAAAGCTGGCCGAATCTGGAACAAGTCTCCTTCCTTATTCTTGGCAATTATAACATAGGGTAAATCGTCAAATTTGTCTTTAAGTTTGTGTCTTCCTGTGAATGCTTCTCTTTTCAACAGGACTCTCTCTCCAACATCCAAGGTAGGTATCTCGCCTCTTACTCTATTTTGCTGTCTTTCTTCTTCTTTTCTTGCTATTTCTCTCTGTCGATCACATACTATCTTGTACGCCTTCTCCACTAGCTTCTGTTGTGTTTGCGTGTAGTCTTCATTCCAGTCTGAATGTAGATTATTCAATAAATGATCTATTGGCAATGTGGGTCGACGACCAAACATCAAGAAATGAGGTGTCACTCTCGTAATTCGATGAGGGGTGGTATTGTATACATACACCATATGGTGAATCAACTCTGGCCATCTCTTCCTGTCTTTAAGGTCTAATGATCTCAAGAGGTTACATAGGGTCTTATTAAACCTTTCGCATTGACCATTTCCTGAGGGATGATAAGCCGTCGTCCTTGATTTCTGTATCTTGTATAGCTTGCACATTTCTGTCACGATAGCATTCTCAAACGACCGTCCCTGGTCGGAATGAATTCTTGAAGGTACTCCATATCGGGTAAACCAGGCATCTCGAAGTACTTTCGCTACTGTTAAAGCACTTTGATCCTTGCATGGTACAGCTTGATAGTACTTGCTAAAGACATCTGTTATGACTAAAACATCCTCGAATCCTCCCCGACCTCTATCAAGCTTCAAGAAATCTACTGCAATTATTTCTTGAGGTCTAAAAGCAAGCAAATGTCGTTGTGGGGGATAGATCGTAGGCATAGGCACCTTCGAAGTGATGCATCTAAAACACTTCTTGATATAACTTCGTACCTCACGTGTCATTCCGGGCCAGAAACATCTTTCTCTCAAAAGATTTAGAGTCCTATCAATTCCTTGATGTCCCCATCTATCATGTGTCAGTTCAAGCATGGTCTCTCTTAATACTCGAGGGACGAGTACTTGTTGAATTTTGCATAGGGCTGGATCATCGATCTCTCGATAAAGTACACCGTGATACTCTCGAAATTTATTGTACTCTCGTAACCATCCCTGTAGACTTGTTGATTGAGTGTTATTCTCTCTTCCAGACTGACATTCATTTTCCCAACAGTGCCAGACTTCTTTCAAATCTTCATCTTCCTTCTGTAGTTTAGCCAATTCCTCATAACTATAGGAAGGCATGGTACATGATGCAGTTGCATCAGAAAGTACTCTAACTGCTATCTTCTGATCATCAGGTAACGTCCTATTACTTGATTCCGGTATCTCTACAGAGTCCAATACATTGTTGATAGTTGCAGTAACTTCTTCCTGTGGCATGTCATTGGGTCTCCTACTTAGTGCATCCGCACATTTATTACTTCTTCCAGTCCTGTATCTCACTTCAAAGCTAAAAGGGGCCAACTGTGCAACCCATCTCGACTCTGTAGCACCAAGTTTAGCAGTAGACAAATGGGCTAATGGGTTATGATCAGTCAAAATGATACAGTGTGAACTCATGAGGTAAGGAGCAAACTTTTCTGCAACTGCCCACTTCAGTGCCAATAGCTCTATCTTGAAACTGCTGAAGTCTGGGTAGTTTCTCTCTGATCCTCGTAAACTTCTGCTGGCAAAAGCTATAGGATGTACTTTGCCATCTTCTCCCTTCTGTGATAAACAGGCACCTAAACCTCTCTTGGATGCATCTATCTCAACGATGAATTCTTCATCGAATTTGGGGTATGCTAAGACTGGAGTACAAGTTAGTTGTGACTTCAATATCTCAAAGGCCTCTTCTTGTGCTTGATTCCAAACAAACTTAGTCTTGCTTCCTTTTCCTTTCTCAGCAACTTGATGTAAGGGAGCAGCTATTTTGGAAAACCCATCAATGAAGCGTCTATAATACGATGCTAGACCCAAAAACGAACTCACTTCTTTCCCATTCTGGGGTCGTGGCCATGTTCGAATCTTCTCTACCTTTCCAGGGTCCACTCTTACTCCTTCACTGGTCACGACATGTCCGAGATATTCTACTTCCTGTTGGACAAAGTGACATTTCTTGCCTTTCACTTTTAGTCCATTCTCTGCCAATCTGGTTAGTACTAGATCCAATCTCTCTAAGTGTTGTTCAAAGGTTGAAGAAAAAACCAGTATGTCGTCTAAGTACAATATGATCTGATTCAAGTTCAGGTCTCCCAAAATATATTCCATTGTTCGTTGGAAAGTACTCGGACTGTTCACCAATCCTTGAGGCATTCTTGTGAATTCGTATAATCCCCAAGGAACTCTGAAAGCAGTCACATCTATGGAAGTTGGATCCATGACGACCTGAAAATAGCCATGTGCTAGATCCATCGAAGTAAAGTACTTCGCGCCTCTTAATGCATCAAGTGCTTCTTCGATTCTTGGGAGTGGGAAGGAGTCCTTGATCGTCTGAGCATTGACCTTCCTATAATCGATGCATAGTCTTAGTGATCCGTCCTTCTTGCGAACTAACACTACTGGACTTGCATAAGGACTTTTGGATGGCCTTATGATACCTATCTCTAACATCTCTTGCAAGGCATTCCTCACTTCTGGTATCAGGGCTGGTGGTATCCTCCTGTATGGAAGCCTAACAGCTGAGTCACCATTTAGTTGGATATGGTGTGGCACTACACTACATTCACCAAGATCGAATGCTCCAGCTGAGAAAACATCCTCATGTTTGTGAAGGAGTTCCCGAATTTTCTCCTCCTGTTCTCTGCTCAATCCATCTAACTTTACTCCAGGGGGTAGTATTGGAATAGTTGTCTCAGAAGTTGATCCTTCTTTCCCATCTTTCTGTACTTGACTTTTCTCAGTCACCACATCGCATACAGCTACTCTCAATTTATGATCCTGAAGATCAAGGCGGATCTCTGGCTTTCTTTCCATGATCAAAGCCTCAGCAACATGTAAATCTGGTGGTAGTTGGATCTCTTTTGCTGAATGATTCGTCATCAACAATTCTACTGTATCTCCTTTCACCTCTTGACATCCTTCTGTGGTCGCGACAGACATAGGCAGATTGACTTCTCTCACCAAGACTTCAGTACCAGGACTTAATGCTTTACTTTCTACCTGACACACTACTCGACGAATGGTGTAGGGGGGAAGAATTTCCATTTTCCCGGTCTTCACAGGATTGGAGAAGTTTCCATTCTTCCCAGAATTAATAGCATCTCTCAGTACCTGAAAGTGGAGATCTACTTCTTCTCCGAATAAAGATCTATACATCTTGTAAAGAATATTGCTTCCAACAAGTATTGGGTAATCAGACTGGGTATCACTGCAAGCTCTATCTTCTACCACTAAGAATCCTCCTGGCCATGTTCGTCCATTTATCTGAACCGGAACTTCAATAAATTCTTCAATAGGCACTTCTATGCCTCCAATACCAACAACATTAAGGAATACACCTGGTTCTTGCTGAAGTTGGCTCAGATTCTCTTTTAGACGTTCATGGTACACTGAAGAGGGGATAATCGAAGACTCAGCACCAGTGTCAAATATGCATCCCACATCTACACCTGCAATGGTCACTGTACCTTTAGGACATGGAGCAACAAATTTTTCAAGAAACTCTGGGGATATGTGTTGCGAGTCCATAATGCCTCTATTTGCCGCAGGGCGGGGTATAGACGAAGTAGGAGGACACGAGTTCGAGCCAGGGATTGCAGACTGCGGCGTCTCTGAGTTAGATCGTTGAGGACAATTTTTGCTGATATGTCCACGTCCTTTACAAGCAAAACATAGTGTTTCTTCTTGGCACTGATTTCTCTTGTGATCAGTTTTCCCACAGTTGAAACACCTGGTTACCTTCTGAGAAGAGGATGTAGTACCTTTCTGAGAATAGGATGTAGAACCATTTCTTCTTTCTTTCACCAGAGCTTCAACACTTCTCTGAAGTAGAGCCACATTATCTTTCAAAGACTTTATTTCTCCTTGTAAATCAACATTCACCTTCTTGGTAGTTGCAACATGGATCTCTGTTGTATCAGTAATTGCTTCATGTACAGCAACCTTTCTTGTCTCTTGGCCACGGAAGAACTCCAAAACATCTTCCCTCATTTCTATGAAAGATTTGTTCTTTGCAGCAATTTCTATTCTCCGCAGCTCTCTCTGCATCCATACTTGATTTGTTCCGGTTACAAACCTTTCTTTAAGAGATGAGTCCCGCAACTGTTCAAGGGCTCTTCTCTCTGTTGACGTTGCAGCTTTCTCCATCTTATTATATATGCGCATTAACACCCTACTATAATCAAGTAAACTTTCAGTGCCTAACTGCTTTCTGTTGTGAAATTCTCCTGTGAGTGATTGGACAGTCTCTACTGCTCCAAACAAAGATTTCAGAATTTCAATAAGTTTATCACTATCTTCCCTTACACTTTCATCTCTGCATAAGATTTCTTCCTTAGCGGCTCCCGCCAAATGATCAATCAGGGACTGTGCCTTTGCACTTCCTTCCAAACTGTAATGACGTGCATAACTTTCGAAATTGTCAAGCCACTCCTGCAACGAAAGATCACCGGTGACTTGGGGAGTGCCCTTGTACTTGCTAAGTTTCACAGGTGGTGGTGCTTTCTGTATATTCAATCCTTGTAACACAGAAGTAAGTGTTTGCAACATTTCAGTCATTGGTTCTGCCATCGTTACAAAGGCTGTTAAAGAAATATCACTGGGAGGAAAAAGGTCAGTTACAACTTAGTGTATTCTACAGCAGTACAACATATGTAACAATAAACAATAAACTTTACCATGTTACCATTACCGTTACCATTACCATTACCAAAATGGTTGGCACCATTTCAACTCAGTTCACAAAATGCTGTAGCTCCTCAAAGTCCAATCACCAAAACAGTCTATAGAGCGAATTCTCATCATGGGTGTTTTCAGTTACCAGACCAGTCCTATCATGGTGTGTCATTCCCAGCTCGAGGGGTTTTCGTCGTAGTCACTCTCGTCGCTGCCATCCCATCTGTCATTCCAGCTGTCATCCCATCTGTCTGCCATCCCATCCTCGTCGCCATTTGTCGCAGTACAGGGCCAGAGTACAACAATGAAGACCAGAAATACGTGATGAGTGAAGTTCTGTTATTTATTTCATTGCCGTTAGTCTCGGCTGTAGTTGTACGTAGCTCGTAGTATATACAAAGTGACAATACAAAAAAACCCTGAAAAATACAATCAAGAAAAAAGGTGTCATAAGATTTGGGCTCATAAAAATATGACAGAATTTACTTTCATAGGTCACTTGAAGGCAAATAATAACATGTAGTTACACGTTTTATAAACTCGGTAACGATGATTACAACATGTTATATAAGTTGCATATCAAATGAAATTATCATTTCAACTGTATATCAATTTATGCTGTTCTATTGATTACTTAATAAATCTTGAGTTACATCTCGACTTCATTTGTGTTTACACGAGAGTTTGTTTACATTTTGTCTTATTATCAAATTCATGAACATCATCTGAACTACCAAATCCATGCATGTCTAACATCAAGAGTTCCAGATCTCTTTATAATTCAATAAGAGGAAAGAAATCATTGTGCTTCAAATAAAGTCAAATGACTCAAACACTCAACTGTATAGCATAACCTAAATTAGAGCATATAACATTTCTTGTATTCCAAATGTGACAAACAGAAATAAATTCATAGATCCATTCTACTGAAACGTACCCAAGGGCTCGAAGACAACACACCCACTGAGCAACCGTCTAAGAGGTACCAATCTCACTGCAGAGCAGAGTCACTGTCCTTCAATAAAACATGTCAGGCTTATGAACATCTCAAGCTTATGAACCCGAAGTATATAGTCTCCAAAAACCTTGTAACAACTTTGCCTAAACAAGATGTATTTCTCAATAAACGTTTCCCTTCTCACCACAGCAATATCTAACTCATGGGCGCCGCCATCTTTATTCTATCGTTTACATCTGTAGCGCCATCAACGATCATGTGCCTACGGCAAATCTCGTCGTCTGAGATTAAACCCATACCTATATTATACAAATACGAACAAATTCAAAGAGCAACAAAATAGTCAATTTTCCTTCACTATATTGCTCTACGGATAAAATTACTCACTCAGTCATACAGGAACTTATGTTCAGTCTCGGTATTGTTATCTGTTCCCGCTGATGGCCTTGGCCCCGATGTCTCTCGACTCCTTGCTAGGCATCCATGCTCGTTGATATCCAAACACCCGGGCCAAAACACTGGCATCATCAGTTCCAAAATAGTTATTCATTTCTGATCCATTAAAAAAATACACAACTATTCATCCACTCATAAATGTTCACGAATAATCAAATTCACATTGATAAGCTAGCTGTAGATCTACAGTTGTCAAAAAGTGTTCGGAGATCCCCCGGGAGATCCATCTCCCGTGAGAACGATGGAGTTCGGATTGGCCTCCCCGGTGATGATGCGGCACTGCATGGTCAAGGTCTGGCGTGCTCTGATTCCACTGACCAGGAAGAATAAGACCAGTCAGAGTTTCTGTCCATAAAACCTCAAACTGATTCAGATCAAGTTCTTCATGGGAACGATTCCAGCACTGATGAAAATAAATCATCTGATATGGGAATGCTGTCTGGGGCACAGGGTATTCCCGGTTAGTTTTACCAGATTTTCCGGACATCCAAGTTCTTCAATCTCGGCCTTGGGGGAAAGGATGCAATAACGCTCGCTCTTTGTGACGTATTGATTTTGTAACAAATCTCGTCTTCTGCAACGTTCAATGGAGCGAATTTACATAACATTATGATAGAATGCATCTGAACGAAGAATGCATCATAAAAAATGTTCAAAGGAACATGATACCATGCAATAATGAATGTACATTTCGGATAAACATGGGGCGAGGATCCAGGGGCGGTCTGGTCGTGCCTTAACCCCCGGCTTATCCCATACCAGCAAACTTTAAATATATGTATATATATATATAGGGTATAGATGTAGGGGATGGAGATTAACAGAAGAAAACAAAAGTAAGAAAATGAGAACGGAATGGATGGGACCAATAACAAATCTTAGGATTGGTTGAAAATATTTAATCGTTAGTTTCGTTTTTTTCGACTCTTTTTTTTTTTAAGGGGAAATTCACCCTGACGTGAAGATGGTTTTAATAAAAAAAAATATAAGAAGCATTGGTGGACCCACCAGGGGAGGGGCACAACCGGCTCGTGCCCTTTGAAAGGCACAATTAAAATTTGTAATGCAAACATGTCGTTAAAACACACGTGCACCCTGTTCCACCCACAAATATAATAACTCCCACTAATGTAATAACGCCCACAACATTAATGTACTAGTAATCGATTTCACACACAAAATGTAATAATGCACTTTACCCACAAATGTAAATTTTTTTTATCACCCACAAATGTAATAAATTTGAAGAGATATTTTTGATGAATTTGTTCTTATCTAAAACTTTGTAGTAATGTATTCATATAGCACAAAGGCGCAAAGACTTAATTTTCCCCGGACCGGGTTATTTAAAACATTCAACAAATCTCCCCCCCCCAAAAAAAAAAAAAAAAAAAAATTATAATAATAATAATAATAATAATAATAATAATAATAATAAATAAATTAAAAAAAATAATAAAAAAATAAATAAATAAATAAAAAAAATAGATAAATAAAATAAAATAAAAATAAAAAAATAAAAATAAAAAAGACCACACAATCTTATTAATGTTGAACAATATGAAAATAAAGTGTAGTCTTTCCTCCAGACCCGAGTATTTCAAAATGAAAAATCATAAAAAAACCAAAGACCCTAAACTTTTGGTAATGTTGAATAACATGAAAATATACCATAGTCTTTCCTCCAAACCCAGTCATTTCAAGATCATAAATAACAATACCAAAAACCAAGATAAATACCCCAGAATATTATTAATGTTGAATAGCATGGAAATATTACGTAGTCTTTCAGCCAGACCCAGTTATTTTCTTTTCAAAACAACGCTAATAGTAATAATAAAAAACTCCAAACCTAAGACCAAACAATCCTTCTAAGAACCTGTGATAAAACAGAAGTTTAGGGCGTTGTTTTTATTCCATACCTAGTCATTTAAAAAAAATCGAAAAAAAAAATCTTCTAAAGTAAGACCCTATAATATTCTTATTCTTGTGGAATAACATGAGTTTACAGCGTACTCTTTCCTCCAGACCCGGTTATTTAAAAAAATGAATAAAGAAATTTCAAATCTAAGACCAATCTTCAAACTTTACACCCAGTAAAAAAATATTGGTTTAGAGCGTTGTCTTTACACCACACCCAGTTTTCTTTAAAGTATACATCCGAAGAATCAAAAGTATTTTATAATGACTTTATGTGGTCATCATTGTAAAGGGGAAGTATTACTAATCAGATATATATAACTTCACTTTTCAAAATAGTGATCAGAGATTGCAGAAATCAGCTCTCAAAAATGATTTATTTTCATGCCATATTTCTGCCTTCCACCGGTCCTCTTGCGAGCTCCAGCTGAGTGACGTCACACAATGAGCAGTGAGCAGCTGAGCTGACAGCAGCCCATTGGAGACGATCTTTCCAATCAGCGTTTTTTGCTCTTAGAATTGTTTATTCCTCTTAAGATTGGTCTTGTTATATAGATAAAAGTTTGAATTTACTGAACAGTGAAAAAAAGTGCACATTTAACGTATTTTGGTAACCGATATTTAGCTTAGAAATTTTTTTTTCAAGAAATATATGTGAATAAACAAAGCATATTTTCACGTAGAAATCACACTTGCGTCACATTAATGTTATAATCAATATTAAAGCATAGACATTCTTCTTTATGACTGAACAAAAATTATGAAATTTCATTAAGCAGCAAAGTCAGGAACCACAAAAAAAAACACGGCAATATCCATCGCGAAATGACTGAAATTGCAGTTGAATTGCCGAAGCATTATTAGGAAACAGCGGCGAGCGGACTTTCTTTGATATATCTTTAAAATGCCTTCCCGAAAGGGCGATGGTCTGTGGCCAAATGCGTTGGCCATCGTTTTGTCATGTGCGAGGACCCTGATTCGAAACTCGGATTTTTTTTTTCTGGGTATTTTTTTTTTATTCCTTCCCCGTCCCTACCCATCTTTTTTTCTCTTTTTATTTTCTTGTGAAATTCTATTCAGACCTGTATTTATCAAATCTTGCTTCTTAATTGCTGCTTTTGATTTTCAAGTTCTTGATTAGATTATTTCTACTCTTATTTGGGATGGGAGGGGTAGAGTTAAAAGTCAAGTCCACATCAACTAAAAATTATTTGAATAGAGTAATTTCCCTTGTTGTTTTTAATCAAAACAGTCATATACACAAAACAATGATATGCAAATTAGAGTTGTCACTCACATCACATTCGTTTCTATTTTTTGTGGCATTTTGTTTTTTATTCTTTGCAGATTTGACGATAGGAAACTCTTCATCTGATCACAATAGGTTATATTTACGGAACTGTTAAAATAGTAATTATATAAATTTGAATCAAAGTTTTTATGAAATTTCCTGCAATATCTTGTTATTTTTCTTTAAATTCAAATGAATTTTTGATTGCGTGGACTTCTCCTTTACTCTTAATGTAGGGAATGCATAGCAAAATTTATCCAGAAGCAAAATTTATCCAGAGACAAAATTGTCTTAGAATATGCAAATCAGTAATTGGACACATGTTCACTTTTCTTTCATCCAGGCCACTTCCTCACATCCACCAGGCTTTCAGTCTTATAACAAAAATGATGAACCATCACACAACAGCACACAACATTCACAGTGCTTCACAATAAATATTTCACTTCTGTTCATACATGCAATAAATATTGTGGAAAACAAATAAAAGGCATACCCATATTCAAATACCGTTTAAAAGGACAAATATATTATACCTTTCGAGAAAAATCAGCACGTTAAATATCTGATAACAAAACATAATTATGGGGCACTGCAAGAAACTTATGTTCAATTGCAAATCAAGCGTAAGTCTTAAATTCAAATTCAAGCGTAATAAGGTCGAGTTGCAATCGCAATTCAACTACATGTTTAATCAAAGGACTTACCCTTGATTTGGGACGTGTGATTGAGTATAACATTTCTCGCAAAATGCCCTAGTAACATTAAAATTGTTCTTTCGTTTAAATTGTGTGTTATTATTTTTGACAAGCTGTATTCCTGTCCAAGTCAAATTTCTTAGTTCTCTCCAAAACTGTGCTCAAAATTGTTTCCAAGATTGATAGAGAAAAATTTTCTTTTGTATCATTATCAGTCCACAACTTGCAAACCGTAGGTCCTGGAAAGAGTGGAGAAAAAAATGGCTATATCCAAATCATAGTAAAAGGACATGATGGAATCTCCCAGATTGAGGTAGCAAGCAGAGACCAGAAGTCACCAGAGTCAGCAAGTGTGCAGATATGTGTGTAGAAGAGAGAAAAAAAGAAATAGTTTAAATAATCAAATCAAAGTATGAATTTAATTATCGTGATGATTGATGACGTGCGGTGGCATGTAATTCCCGGTCAACAACAAATGGTAGTAGGTTTAGACACCTGAAAAGTTCCACTCAGAACACTGGTGCTCTACCTCAAGTGATGTTTGTGTAGGCCCCACTCCACTTCACTACCGCTACACTACCGTACATGTACGCCACACCTACCCGGGTAGGTGTGTAGCGTAGTGTAGGCTGTAGCAGTAGTGAAGTGGAGACTACACGAACATCACTTGAGGTACGGTGCTCTCTGTGTCATTACAAAGATTGCATTTATCTTCATTGTTGAAGGCATTACGCATACATATATGCAGCAACACTCTAATCAGAAAGAAACACCAGACTCTAATTTTGGCCCACCCAAGGGTTCATTACATGCCGCCGCGCACAGAAAATTCAAGCCATAGAAGTCGTGGACCCAAGAAGTGAGATCCCAGCAAGCGCGATCCACTAGTTAGAAATCCACTGCCAAACGCGGTTCGTGGTGCGAGGTTAGTATACTAATACTAACCTCGCAATAGTGTGTGAGTGATTTTGGCCAGGAATCAGGGTAATCACTGCTGAAAATTTGTCTGGCTTCATGACATCGGCATCATGGTGATATAATTCTGTGTATAATAAAAACTTAAACATTCCTCTGAAACAGCAGATTTTCAGCCATGGTCCATACCAGTGCTCCTAAATAATTTAATCGCCTGCCTGAGTCCTGACCAGTTTTAGAAATCTGAAGAAAAAATCTGCTGGAATTGTGCAAAAACATTATTTCTAAAATAAAAACTTTTTAATTGTAATAGTAGTTATGCCAAAATGCATGATTCTAAACTTATATCAGATCTGTATCTGTCATCTGACCTGAATGCACCGTCAGAACAAGTACAGTTTCCAAACATGCTTACCTTGACTTTTGACTGGATCAAACAGCGTAGCCTGCAACATGCATCGGGAGCAAGTGAATGGGACCGTGCAGCTTGGAGTTTTTCAATAGTTAGTAGAGCAACACAACGAAGACTGTCGAGTGGACAAAATCGATCTTTCCAGTTCACAATTAAAAAAAAACGGGCAAAATAACACAGTTCTGGTTCCCTTATAGTCTGAAGTTGTCGAAAACAGAATTCGGATATCACAATACATGAAGAAAACGGTAAATTCGAAGAAAAATAGAGACCTGGAAGGTGAATCAGCTATCAGTGTACTGCTGGCTTGCACAGAGAGCTGAGTGAGTCGATCATGTGACGTCATTATTCTCGACTGTTTTTGATCGCGTGACTGTCTGTCTGGGGGCGGCTGGGGGGCTGAGAAGGGTCTCTAATAATTTCATTTCTTGCATTTCCACGACATCAATAAGACTTTTTAGTGACATATTTGTGTATAAAAAGACAAGACCTTTCCATTCATATATAATTTGTCTATAATCATCACTTTCGTGAATTTTCTTTGGATGTATACTTTAATACAAACTTAGACTCGGCCTACAAAACATGGGTGTCTGGAAAACGAAGACCGAAGACCGGGGACTCATATCACACTCGAGTGAAAGCGTTTGAAGTTCACGCCCGAAGTGTATACAAAACACGTGCGCGGGTTAGAATGGACTTTGGACCTTGCCCCTACACATGTTCTCCCATTGACAATGCGCGGGTCCCCGGTCTTCGATCTTCGTTTTCCAAACCCCCCAAGTTATTGTGTATGTGATTTTGCATTCGTTATCCTGTGAGTTTAAGTTTTAGGGCAGATTAATGTGGCCGTTTTACCATAATCTTTTTTCTATGTTGTTCAATGAAACTAATACAGGAATTCTATTTTCTAATTATAAAAAAATGTCATATTTGCTTTGTTTTATTCTTAGTTCATTGGAGAATAATGTTGTGTTGTCGCTCGATCTAATGCTCTTTAATTTTCAACCAGACTTAGATGAAACGAAGCAATACAAAGCCTGTACAGTTCATATATACATTTATTAATTAAAGATGATTACTTGATGATAATGAAAAATACATGGGTAAGTCTGATGGTGACTATACTCTGCAGATGAAGATAATATAAATGCTGCAAACTGTAAACTCCAATTTCTATTCTCTAATCTCTATTCTGTAAACCAATCTGCAATCTGATTTGGGTTCAGAAGTGAACCCCTTTTATATTGGTCTGGTCGATGATATACCAACCTGGTGGACTGTACTTTAATGGAAGATGAAGATGGTCTAGACTCTTTACAACCAAACAGGTGTTGGTCAACCTTGGACGATTGACCAAATGGTACATCATAACTTTACTCTGAATTGGGGGAGTTGACCTTTTAGGGAGAACATGAAATGTAGTGAATAAGAAACCCATAAAATGTGTGTGCGTCAGAAGATAAGCTGGAGAATGAGTAATACTTTCTTATGAAAGTTGGAGCTGGTATACTTCCTGTAGAAGTATTGATTATGTATCGATATAATATTGAATATGTGAGATATGTCTTATCATCACATAACAATAGCATAAGCACCGTTTCCTGCATGAAATGAATGTCCAACTCAAGGTTAACAACAAACAAAAGATTAAGAAATGCAGTGTCGTTTGAATTACTCAAATAGTGATATCGATTAAGAAGAGAAAGATAAACTCCCACTCCCGCCAAGAATAAAATAATAAGACAAAAAGTTTTTTTCGAAAGGATGAAAAAAAATACACGTAATTAAAGAAAGAATTCGAAATTTTCCTGTTTGTTTTCAGATTCCTCCTTCCGATTTTTTTTTATATATCACCGCCTCTGATTGATGGTCATAAACGGGTCTCAATAATTAAAAGCTCGCCCCCTCTAACAATGGCGAATAAATGTGTTAGCCTCGTGCCCTTTGCTGATTCGCAATTACGCGGAAAATTGATAGGCGCTAAAAAGGGCAAATGCGATGAAATACCCTTGATTATTTTCAACCATAGCACAAAAAATGCTTCTTGAGAACCTTTCGTATTCTGCGAACAACATTAAGGAAAATATATTTGTTTAACGGTAATTAGCATATCGTACAGTATCGTAGGCCAATTCAAAACTTAATGGGCCGAATCATTTTTATCCGCTTGAATTGTACGTTTACCTCGTATGTTAACAAGTACCTCATATCGTATTGTCTTGTTTTTCGTATTTTTAGTTCATATTTTATCCACTAGCTTAATTCCTTTTCCCCTACCCCAATCACCCAAACAACACGGGTGAGATCGCGTTCCGCCACATCCTCCCGGCATCCTCCGAAACTCATCCATCTCTTCCGGGCAGATGACGGAAAAACATCTCAGAATCAAATTATTGTATCTCCTTTTTTAAATTTCTGTAACAAAAATAAAGTCTGTATTACGTCATTCATCAATACTCAAATCCGCGTTCCTGACAACTGGCAAATGAGTTTGCCGCCCAAATTGACACCTTTTCAGAGGTTAAATATCAGATATATCCGATGATCGGTGCGCCGCGGCAGTCTAATGCAGCTGACATCACATATACAGCATAATAACAATAATACACGTGACTTATAAAGCACCAAAACCACCGTGCTCAAGCCACATAAAGAAATTTGGAAGTAAAAAAAATGCTTTAAGAATTCTTTTTTGTATTTATATGTTATATTAAGTCGACAAAGCAAAAAAAACAAACAAAACAAATCAAACAAAATTACAATATTTACAAGTAAACATAACATCATGGAAAAAATATAAGTAATAAAAAAACGAAAAATGTTATGCAATGACACAAAGACTTTTACTATACACAGCAACTTTAAATGGCAAGTATTCGTATGCTCATACACAGTAATCGAAATACATAAATGATATACTTCAGATAAGAAGATAACAAGAATTAAAAGTCAACCTTCCATTTCTTAAAATGATCCGATAATTTGTGTCTTTTTTTCTTGGCCAAACAATATTCAATTTCTTTTCGCTTATCAACAAAGAATCTAAATGCTCTAAAGTGTGGAACAACTTAAAGTTTGTTGAATTTACAAATGAAGATGAACATTTTTGAAGGACTCAACAGACTACAATATTTGATGTCTTCAGGAAGTCGGTTCCTGGGGCACGCATGAGCAAAGGATTCCACCTCCCCCCCCCCCCCCAGTTTTTAAAAACTTGTTATGAAAGTTGACATCATATTTTCTCGTAACATTCACACACACACACGCACACAGACCCTAACTCACACACCCATATCCGCACACCAACAAACATACAAAACACTGAACTACCAAAATACATACTGTTAGCAGTTGGATTATAGTAAAACACAAACATTCTCAATGTGATCTGATATGCAGAATTAATCATAAAATAGAAGTCATAAGGAATCAGTTTATATAAACTCACAAACACACCAACGGATCGTTTCTATAAAACTAGACGGAAGTTAATTGTGCACGAATTTACGCTGGTGGTCCCCAGTGTTTGCTGTTTATTACATCGTACGAGTGCAACTATCACTCTAGTCCTAATTAAACTTTGAAATGTTGAGTTTTCATCCAGATATCCAATGCTCACAAGAAAAAGTCACCAGTCGTTGCGAACAGCCTTTTTTTTTTTTTTTTTTTACTACAACCCAGTATATGGTTTGGTGCGGGTGTGCAAGTGTGCACATATGGGTGTCTTGCTTGTGTGGGTGCGTGGAAGCGTGAGTGTGTGGTAGGGTGTGAGTGTGTGTGTGTGTGTGTGTGAGGGTATGTCTGGGTGTGTCTGTGTGTGTAAGTGTGTGTAAGTGGATATTTTTGTGAGTTCTGTTATTGTACTCAATCCCACCCTGCTTACAGTATGTATTTTCGTATTTCAGTGTTTTGTATGTTTCTTGGTGTGCGAATGGGCGTGTGTGGGTGTGTGTGTGGGTTAGGGGGTGTGTGTGTGTGTGTGTGTAAGTGGATATTTGTGTGAGCTCTTTTATTGTAATCACTGAAATAGGGAGGGTCGGAGGTAAGCGAAGCAGAACCATCAAGTATACAGGTCTTTGTCTTCTCAGTGCATCAATAGAGAATCGCGCAGTGCGGATAAAACATATAGGCTTAACACATAATCATCATAATGGTTTAATCATCTTCTGTACAACAGGAAGTCCCGGCTACTTCAAGTATATTAAATCCTTAATCGTCAGAATTAGAAGAGAGTTGGCATTTTGGAGCCACGTAAATCACATCCCACGGGTTGACCATTACACGGGTTGACCGAAAAAGAACACAATACGTCTTTCATGACTCAACGGACAGCAATCCACAATTCAACACCACACCACCCTCTCAAAATATGTGAACTTTTTTCAAATCAGATATTCTGTACCCCCGGTGAGTATCTCACAACTGTGACACATATTATGATTGTTTATAAAGCCCATATTCACCGTCTTCCCGACTTTTGCAAATTTGGTATCAAACCGGGGGGGCACTTACATTGACTGGTATATACCATATGCTACCAAAAAAGCACGTAAAAGGATGTCTTTTCAAGATAGGGCACGTTACGTACGTAACGGTGTCAACAACACTAAAATAATGAAAAATGGTATCTATTTTCGGTAGGAAAGCTACGTGTTTAGGGTCCAATTTGCGAGGGTATTAAAAAATGAAGACTAAAATGTTTTTATAAAGGATGTACTTTTTGCCCCAAGAGTCAACACGATTTGCAAGAGGTGTGGAAGGTGGCCGGGTTGTTACTAAACCCCACGATGTATATAGATAAAGGTAAAACCGACGACCGACGTCGTCCGTGGCATAACAATTTGAATATCACTATACTTGTGTAGGGGTTCAATTCAGGGAATACTTGCCAAGAGTAGGCTATAGATTTTTTTTCCAACACTTGTTAAGGGTAGGGTTTCACACGTCAATACTTGTTAAGGTGTGCATTTTCAGAATATGGAAAATACGTGTCTAGGGTGCTTTCCGAGACCCCATGGTCGCGCATGGTATCCACTCGTCAATGGAAGTGGCCCCCGGGCTAACAAACTGTTTAAACATGTTATTTTGAGACAATTTATTTTTCGCCAGAATTTCTTAATAAAAAGATCATGATAGTATAATTAATTTAGCACTTTTTCACAGCATTAATATATGGTGTAATTATCTTTATTGCATATCAAGTGGTGATTTGGATCATCCATGGTGTAATTGACAAATGGTCTTAGTGTTATCATGTTTTATATATATATATATATATATATATATTGTTTTACACCAGCAACGTCAACCATGAAAGAAGCTAATACATTATCATGATTATGTTGTAATTAGAATACTTATTCTGGGCATTGACCTACTAGGATAGGTCCATGTTCTGGGGGTATCAATATGCTATTGGTAGCTATAAAAAAACACTGGATGATTTCAAGTCCGGTGTTGACCTTGGTGTTGGTGTGGAAACTTGACTTGGTACCCCTAGCTCCAAGACATATTCAGAGTTTGTAAAACTGATCCAGAATCACATTACTGACATCTCTACAACTAGTGAGTGACTTTTCGGGACCATCTTCATTTCATGTGTGGTGTTATAATCGTGTAAAGATTGACCTAACACCAACACCAAAATGTCAACACTGAACTTAAAATCACCCGATGTCAAAAACAACTGGGCGTTGTGGCGTGCGCCTGTAATCCGAGCTATGTGGGGATCGAAGTTTCGAATTGATACAGAGGTTCGAGGTTCGAGCCCTGGTCACGTCTTTCGGATGGTGATGTTAAAGGTCGGTCCCAGACGTAAATAAAATGACGTAAATAATCATATCTGATTGATACACGTCTGACAAGACTCACACAAACCAAAATTAAGCTTGAATTTATATTCTGGTCACTTAATTGTTTCGATTATCTTCGGGTGCAAAAGTGTTTCATTGGTGATTAGGATGTGGTTAAATCTACTTAGACCACAGACCACTTATTGTAAGGATTTAATTATAATAATAATAATAATAATCCGCTTTTATATAGCGCTTAATCCATCAGAACGACGTGTCTAAGCGCTTTACAGATATATTATTACCCCGGTCATCGGATTCAATCAGTCATTCACGCACACAATGTGTGCACATCCTCCACTCCCTGGGGAGTATTCCAGTCAGTCGCCTGTGAGGCTCTAGTGATTTGTCGGATTATTTTGACGGGTGCCGGAAAATGTGCGTCAAGGGAAGATGATGGAGTAGCCTAGCTATATCATGTACACGAGGATTGGTGTGCACATGATAGTGTGGTAAAAATACACGCAGATATAGAATAACGTCTATGTACTGTAGATGTTGGTGAAATAGGGGACACAAGCATGTTTGTAAAAGTAAGCGGAGATCATATAGAGATATATACTCGAAGCCCGACTCGAAGATAAATGTTTACTATATGTAGATGTGAAAGTGCGATAGAGGAATGTATGCGCAGACAGCTTAGATGAATGCGTGCGTAAAATGTAAATCTCCTTTTACATCCACTAGCCCATATAGATCACTCGTTGTGATGAACGGATTTTCTGCTCTAGTTATTTGTCACCCGAACGGACTAATACTCAAGAAACACATCTATTGAATTTAACACCTTAGGAATTATCAAATTATTGACAAAAACCCACAAAAATTGAAAATATTGCTTTCCACTCCTCAAAGCAGGTGGCCCTCATTCGCATAATCCCTTAATTTCATCCAATGATATCAGAACATATAGTAGACGGCTATTCATCATATTCATTTTCATGATAAGACACGATGTGGTGGATTCGTGGATACATCCCTCTTTGACTGAGAATCAGGGTTCGAATCCCTGGCACCATACTGCTGCTGACCTTTTGGTAAAAAGATCTTGATTAGCATACATAGCGCCCCGACAAGTACTGTAAAATAACTCTTCAACTTTAGTTTATTAATCTAAGCCTACCATATGCCTAAAGCAGGTACTGCAGTATCCCGTTTTCCAAAGTCTTCAATGTAAATCAATCGGGATTCGAACCATAATTTGATTTTTTTTTTAGATGCTCTAACCAACATACCCAACGTGATTGCTTTATAACTATTCAGAACTATCGGCTTTCTGTTGTTGCTGTGATGAAGTATAACTCTTGGTCGAGCAACTCGGCAGCACAGTTTCCGCCTCCAAACGCCAAGCTGGTACAATAACATTCTGGCTCCACATTAAAGGCAATTAATCTGTCATGTACATTGCTTTAATCGCTTTCAATGTAGGCCGGTACAGGACAATATATCCGGAAATATTTTTACAAAATTCTCATCAGTCTCTATTCACATGGACCTATATATACCCTGACACAGGTCCAAGACCATGGAAAGTAGTATCACCATCCCTATATTTACGACGTCCAATAATTTAAGAAAATGTGGTCCACTGCCCCATGGCTGAGAGGAAATTAATTTCGCACCCTCCGCAACATGACTGACCAGGGCATGTGGGCTGCTAATTTTAAGCCACTTCAAAGAAGTCAAAATACACAAAGATATATAGCACATTCTCAAAAGTCACGTGTGACTTCAAACACGTGTATCCAATGTTAACACAATCATAAACCGCTTTCAATTACTATCATGCAGTGGAATCTGTGGAACACAATGGCCAAGTCATGTTGGTTGATTTGACAGAATTGTTCGTCCCAGCACTTTGTTGTCATTTGCGTCCTTGAGGGGTTAACACCGAACACCCAATAAGGACTTCCATACTCTTTTAAAGGGTATACGAACCAACGCAGCTTTAGCCCCATCTAAAGTCCTCGACCTTGTCAGCTTCTTTATATCTGGCCTGGTGGGTGTTTCATAAAGCTGTTTGTAAGTTATGATCGAGTGACGTTACGAACGACCAGTGATCGCTTCTTATGCGCTGAAGCAACGTCAGTGAAAATGTGGTGTTGGTCATTTACCACAAGAAAGGGCAAAAAGTCGCACGTAAAGTCGCTCGTAAAGTCGCTCGTAGCTTACGAACGGCTTTAATGAAACACCTGCCAGGTTAATTACCCATAATGACACATTCTGAGCAGCGTAGTATTGGTTACACGGGCCTAATTACAACTGGCAGGCAAAAGATATCAATTCGAGCCAACCCATAGCTCAATTTTTAAATTTGATATTGCTGCACAAAAATGAATGAATATGACTGACAATCTAACACTGATTCTAGGGAGGGTACCTACTGAACTTCCTTTTTCCAAAGATATATCACCACTATGGAACTATTTTTTTTACTGGCGGAAGAATTAGGGCCATTTTATAGTCTCTCAAGTGATGAATTTGATCGTGTGAGGGTGTGTGTGTGTGTGTATTTGAGTTTTTTTCAGACATGTTTCAATCAGATATGATTATTTACGTCTGGGACCGACCTTTAACGTCACCATCCGAAAGACGTGACCAGGGCTCGAACCTCTGCATCAATAAGTAACTTTCCCACATAGCTTGGATTACAGGCGCACGCCACAACGCTAGGTGTATTCTTTATAAATGCCGATTTATTTTTTAAATGAGCGGATCGAGGTACCCTTTTCTGGTCAGATATGGAATGTCAGACATATATCCTATCCACTGGTAGTAAACATCCAATCCTCGAATTTCCTCCTTTATTTTTTCATGAATTCTTTTAAAGTGCCACTTTAACACACGAGTCTATGGGAAATGAATAGGGCCTGTGATACCTCTAGGAATATAGTCCCGCTTGACACAGTTGAACACACTAACTCACTACTCTATAGGCCTACATACATATCGCAGTAATTATTTTGCCAATATACTGATACAGGTACATTCCTTCCCAAAAATATATTAGTTTCTCTACACAAATGAAATAATAGACTAATCATCCTCTGTATTACAAATGGTCATCCCAAAAGGTAAATTTTAAGACTAGCCATTTATAAAACACAGTCAATGAGAAACAACACAGTGTTGGTCAGTCTCTTGTCTCACGTGGAAGAACGGACACGTGTTGGATCCTTCTCTCAACATTCAAGGTATTACAACACAAAGTTGATCAATCGACCATAGCCCGCTAAAGCTGGGATGATGTTTTTACCTTCATATATGAATGTTACATTTGCATTGTATGGTTATATTTGAAAAGTGAAAGTTTGCGAGGGCGTTTTACTTACTGATATAAATTGAAGTGTAATTACAGTATTAAAGTGACCTCAAGCATCTCTGACAGTTTAGGAGAACAGGGCTCTTTGTGAAAAGATACTTTTTTAAAACTTTTGTTCAACTGAATATCGGGGAGGGAGCAGGTACTCTCAGCCTTATTTTCGTTTGAAGAAAAACGCTGGTATAATTACGTATCTGTGGCCCCGTTTTGCATGGCCCCAACAGAGGAGGATTATTGATACTGAACGGGAGAGTCAAAAATTTCTGTGGTCTGGGCCTGTGACCCACTTTGAAAGATATCAAATTATGTCCTTAATACCGATTAATCAAATCAAACCAGTTATAGATGGATCGTTTTATAGAGGGGAAATTATTTTAACAGCAATCCGATTTATTCAAGCAGGTTTGCACTGGTAAACACAAAACCCCGTATAGGGCACACGAGTGTAATTCATCTGCGCGCAAAGCATGCCGGACAGGCGTAAGTAAAGATCACATGACTTTATTGATTAAAATAATTCATTAAAAATAGATCAAATGTTTTTATATCAAAAGAAAAACGATAGAGATAATGATGTGTTCATACTCTTTCATAATTAAGGCGTTTGGGGAGGCTAGACTGCATTTTTGTATTTCATTTTAATTACTGTTACCTACAACATGTACAATGCAGTTCTGGTTTTTCTGGCCATGAACTGGCCGAAATTATGGTTAGTCTTATTTCAGGCCATTTAACTTTTGATTGAGCTGGGCAAGTACCTGATTAACATATCAAGCCTTAATGTACTGTTAATTGTGATTAATGTCAGTGAATTAAAGCAAAATCTATTGAGGGATTGATTTTTCATGATTTTTGATGAGCTATGATATAACACGTGAGTGAATGGGGGTCTGTAATACTCATGTGTGCCCTATATCGCGACTACACTTCTACACTGTCGTTGCTATGGCTGGGCGTCGTCTGCTAGAAATCGGTGGTGAGAAAGCTTCAAACAGTTTTATGCAAAGTGATAGGTTATGTTTAACAACAGTTGATAAGTATGTAACTCGGCATTTAGTGCATTTATCGCTTACGATGATGAAATGACACTTTCAAATGTATATTCAATGCTTTTTTATATCATTTATTTTGCAGAAATGCGAGTTTCTACTGCCAATATGAGATCTGGTTGGTTTGAGAGTGTGAAATGAAATAAGTAGGGATTTCAAAATGATAAATAACTTGTAATTATCATCAGGATTCCTATTTTCAATATTTAGAGCACGCAGAGAAAGAAAGATGAACAAAACATTGAAATACATAAACTTGTCTCAGTCAGATGTTATACATCATAAATTGCGCAATTGAATACTATTCACTTCGTTGAAAGCTACAGGGGGGGTTAGGGGTGGAACTGAGTCGGGGTACATACCCCATCCTCCTGGCTTGTAAGCAGGGCGGGGTTGATCCCTATAGCATCCCCCCATTCTTCCTCCAAATTAACGGTTATAATGAAGAGAGGCGAAATGAGCAAAAGAAATGCTTACATTCTTTGTTTATTATCAATTTTCTTTTATTTACTTTGTTTATTTTTATGCGAATACAAAGGTAATAAATCACCTCGAACGAAATTAAACATGTAAACAAGAAGTTGTAAATCCACACAATACATATTTAGTCCATTAATGGACATCAAGCAAGTAGAACTTGTAGCTGCAATACCATAGGAATCGCACAAAATATATGAATGGAACACTGCATTTTTACATTAAATGAGGGGTGTCTAATGAGACGTTTTATTTTCTTTTAATACGTTTAGTCAGATTAGGTATTGAATGCAAGGTATCAATCTCTTCAGGAGAACCCACTCTTTCTTTTGAGACCAAAATTTTGGACTTTTTGTCATTTGACCCTCAGTATAGGGCACACGAGTGTACTTCATTTGCGCGCAAAGCATGCCGGACAGGCGTAAGTAAAGATCACATGACTTTATTGATTAAAATAATTCATTAAAAATAGATCAAATGTTTGTATATCAAAAGAAAAACGATAGAGATAATGATATGTTCATACACTTTCATAATTAAGGCGTTCGGGGAGGCTAGACTGCATTTTTGTATTTCATTTTAATTATTATTACCCACAATGCAGTTCGGGGGAGCGTTTCATCAACATTTTCATCCGACAAGTTGTCAGATCTGACATCTTTCCTTGAATTTGATTGGCTGAGAAGCACAGTTACTATGGTTACTGTCGGAAAAATGGGACTTGTCGGATAAAACGTCCGACAAGTCCTTTCATGAAACGCTCCCCTGGTTTTTCTGGCAATGAACTGGCCGAAATTATGGTTAGTCTTATTTCAGGCCATTTAACTTTTGATTGAGCTCGGCAAGTACCTGATTAACATATCAAGTCTTAATGTACTGTTAATTGTGATTAATGTCAGTGAATTAAAGCAAAATCTATCGAGGGATTGATTTTTAATGATTTTTTGATGAGCTATGATATAACACGTGAGTGAATGGGGGTCTGTAATACTCATGTATGCCCTATATCTTGAGGGTAATTCACCATGTTAAATCGCAATTATGCAATCGCCGTCGTATTATTGGAGGGGGAAGCACATCATAAATCACAATTATGTAATCGTTGTAGTATGATTAGCTTAGAAGAAACTCATTATTGCGGAGATTTACTAGTCGATCTTGCTTAAAGGCCAAATGAACGCTTCTTCTTTTTTTTCTTCTTTTAATGTAAATGAAAATAATGTGAAAACGTGTACTCGTTGGATGAATTCCCGATGCAACAAAAACAAATAAATCTGGTAGAAAAATTTAAACAATTTGCTCTGTAATTAGCAAATGAAACAGGGAACTATGCCTATATATATATAACGGATCGTGTTCACAGAAAAGTCTAAATAGAAAAGTATTAATTTGGAGGTACGCCTAACACAAAAGTTAAGGAACAAATATTAATCAGATTTATTTCAAATGTTTCAGTTTTGCAAATATTGTATTAGCTACTGGGCTTTTTGCTGGAGCAATATTTAGCACGATATCCATGAAGCTAAATCTCAAGATAACAAGTAACTCAAAAGCAACTTAATGATTACTTTTCAAATTCCAAAGTCCCTTAAGGACGTTCCACAGTTAAAATGAAGTCCATGTCATTTTCACAAAATTTTGCAGAGAGTTAGTTTGGTATCCATGCATTATGAAAATGCCAAAAATAATATAGGTTCATGTGCTTATTTTTTTTCTACGGGTCTTCAAAGTCGCCGTATTTGAATGATATGCAATCTTGCGCAATCAAGAGAATTATGCCGAGCTCTCTTAGACCTCACGAATTCACCAAATGAGTTTATATCATCTTTACTCAGTGGATAACGCATCAAACTTCATCAAATTTTCAAGATATATAACAAAGTGTATACCAAAGTAAGAGAAAGTCTTTTAATTGGTAAAATTGTATCTATTTGGAGTCAGCAGCGCCCCCATTTGGCAATAATGGTGCATAAACTCAGAAAAAAACAAATTTTCAAAGACGTGAATCTACTCTAAAATTTAAAAAGTATTTTGTAAGCTGCACTTTTTTCAAAATCCATGTCATTTTCATCAAATTCGGCTAAATTGTAAAGGAATGCATATCGAAGGTGTAGGGAAGTTAAAAATATGGGGTCCATGTGTTCGTTTTTTAACTATGAGTGTCCAAAATGATGCGAGTTGGCATGAAAATCGCCAAAAATGCGCCCAAAACGTGCAAAAGTCTAGTAATGCCGTCTAAAATGCAAATGGTTCCGAAGTTTTGCCCCCAAACATTAAAAATCCATGTCATTTTCACCATACTATCCAGATTTGTAGAAGAAAATATTCTGAAGACATTAAAATATTTAAAATATGGGGTCCATGTGCTCGTTTTTAAACTATGAGTGTCCAAAATGTTGCAAGTTGGCTTGAAACAGCCTAAAATGCGCCGAAAATATGCAAAAGTCTAATAATACCGTTTAAAATGTTTTCCTCAGTTCTGCTCGCAAACATTCAAAATCCATGTCATTTTCATCCTACTCTCTAGATTTGTAGACGATTTTATTTTGAAGACGTTGAAATATTAAAAACATGTGGGCCATGTGCTCGTTTTTAAGCTATTAGTGTCTAAACGGTTGCGAGTTGGCTTGAAACAATCTATAATACGCCACAAACGGGCAAAAGTCTAATACCGCCCAAAATGTCTAAAATACGAATGGTTCCTTAGTCCTGCTCCCAAACATTCAAAATCCATGTCATTTCCATCATACTCTCTAGATTTGTAGAGGAATATATTCAGAAGAAAGTAAGACATAAACTATGGGGTCCATGTGGTCGTTTTCAAATTATCAGTGTCCAAAGTATAGCGAGATGGCTTGAAACAGCATAAAATGCACCAAAAACAAGCACAAGTCTGTAATACCGTCTAAAATGCGAATGGTTCCGTAGTCTTGCTCCCAAACATTGAAAATCCATGTCATTTTTATCATACTTTGCACATATATACTTTAGCACCTGAATATTCCAAATATGCAAAAATTAGCATGGGTTCATGTGCTTGATTTTTTGCTATAGAGCTTCAAAGTTGACCCAAAATGGATGATGTTCTTAAGAATTGCGCATCCAAAAAAATTGGCATTTTTAGACCTCACGATATCACAACAATAAGTTTAAAGTCCTATTACTTAGTGAAAATCCATGAAAACATTATCAAATTTTGTAATATGCCTGTATCCGTAAGATGGATAATCTATGTATATTGCTATCAATATTTATTGTTTGCTCCTTTAAGTCTATCAACACTCTCAGTTCTTAGAAATTGCGGGAAAGATACTCAACCTCAAAAATTTCAAATTTCAATAACAAACTTGAGAAGTAAAAGAAATGCTGCACTTTATTCAAAACCCATGTCATTTTCACCAAACTTTGCAAAGTTGTAGAGGAAGGTATACCTAAGAGGTGCAAGCATTAAAAAATATGGGTTCGTGTGCTTATTTTCAAACTATCAGCACTCTTATTAGAGCAAATTTGTTTCTTAAAACACCCGAAAACGCGCCAAAAGCAGTATCTATGTGAGGAAAAATTCCGAACCACTTTTCCATTTATTCAAACTCGAGGTCATATGCATCATACTTTGCAGCACTACAGAGAAACTATTTTGAAATTGTAGAGGAATAAAATTGTTCCATGGACATGATGGAATAATTCCAGTTTATTAGCTTCATAAAATAACACATCGGATCCGAATGGTTCCGTAGTCTTGCTCCCAAACATTGAAAATCCATGTCATTTTTATCATACTTTGCACATAGATACTTTAGCACCTGAATATTCCAAATATGCAAAAATTAGCATGGGTTCATGTGCTTGATTTTTTGCTATAGAGCTTCAAAGTTAACCCAAAATGGATGATGTTCTTAAGAATTGCGCATCCAAAAAAAAGGAATAAAATTGTTCCATGGACATGATGGAATAATTCCAGTTTATTAGCTTCATAAAATAACACATCGGATCTGCAGTTAGTGCAGATAAGGAAAAAAATCAGCTCACATTACCTACAGCTGATTAAATCACCAGTTCATCCATTGTGACGTCAGCGCGCAGAGTGTAAAATATGCGCAGATCATGATGCGCACAAACATAACTGTGGAACGTCCTTAAGTAGGCCCTAGTTGGGTTTTTTTTTATCATATCAGTTTTTATTAGAAAATACCCATCCGCGGGAGCTCTTTAACCGCGGGACTTCCTGAAAATGTGTATTTAAAGTCCCCCTGCAAACGGAATCCGAGTTGATTCCTGTGGATGTCAATAAAAAATATTCTTTCAAAAATCATTCACAAATATAAGTAATATGTATCTAGAGACTGCAAGGGCACTTTAAAAGCAGTACTCCAGGCTGTAAAAGATCATTTGAACAGATAAATTACAATCAGACAAAAAAAAAGAATGACGATTTCATAAGAAATATGACAAGGAGTAACAAAGTTTTGACATTTGAAAATTTGCCGGGGATTGCAGTGAAACAGTTCTGTGCGTGCGTGACTCATTGATGTGCACTGAGCATATTAATGTTGTCATATTCCCGATTATACTTTGTATTTCATTATATGAAATATTTTTTGTTTTCAAATTTTCTTCACCAAGAATTTCATGAATTGGATTGTTGAACCTGTAACAAAGCTTAAACGTAATGATGAAAGGATCCGGCTCCCTCCCCCTCCCTCCGTCTGCCTACCTCTTTCTCTCTCCCCCACTCTCTCTATCACACATCCCATACCCGCACGCATGCACACGTATTCTCTGTATCTAATTGTTATATGAAAAATATTGTTGTTTTCAAAAATATTGAAATTGAATCAGTAACAAGGCTTAAACATAACGATGAAAGGATCCGTCTCTGGATGGGCATTTGTGGTTCCGAAATTCTACAGGATGCTTGATGTGAAAACGCGTATGTCTCTCTCTCTCTCCTTCTCTCTGTCTCTCTCACACACCCCATACCCGCACACGTGCACATTCAACCACACTCTCTTTTATTTGTTTTGAATACTGTTTTTATTCTGATTTCATGAACAAATAGCTACATAACATTTCAATTTAACATTTCAAATCACATATAGTACTTTACATTTCATATTTTCACTTTTTTCACTAACTTAATATAATCATGAATCATATATAAAACAATGAAATCAGTTATCATAAAAATGCTTAAACACTCACACCCCACCCCACGCACCCTCACCCCTCCCTCACCCACTCCTACTATATTCCCTCACTGCCTCCCATCGATTTACAAGGAAGATTGGCTTTTAGAGGGGTTGCACTCGGGGTCGTTTAAAGCTGTCCGTAAGTTACGAATGATTTCACACCCCTGCACGCACGGCTGTTGACCCTTTTTATGAAATCTGAAAAGTGCCACCCAGATGTTCAGATAATCATCTTGTAATGTCTACATCCCTTATAGATAATGACCAGATGACGGGGTCTCGGATCTCGCCATGTCTACATCTTTTGGAAGAAATGATCAGATGGCTCGATCTTGGATTCATGATCATGTCATCTGATCATCTCTTCTTAAAGATGCAGACATGGTCATCTCTCATCTCTCCCATGCGGTGTAGACATGACGATGATCTCGTCATCTTCTCATTTTTTTTCTAAGGGATGTCGACATGACGAGATCAGATATCTTGTCATCCCATCAGTTTTTCTAAGGGTTGCAGACATAACAAGATGATTATCTGAACATATGGGTGGCACTTTAAGCTTCCATACCCCTATGAAGCTGACCTACATCAATGAACATGTTCCGGTTAGTCTGCTGGACAAACCCTTCACTCGAGATAAGGATCTGAATGTGCAGCCTACTCATGCCTTGTGTACTGAAGGCTCTCTCGCTCAGGAACAGCAAGTTTTGTATGTGCTAGTCTTTGCGTGGAGGCACACTTGTTGATCAAAGTTCCAATCAGGGTCTGTGCCTGCAGACTATGTTCTAGTCGCGCGTAAATAAGTCGTGCGTTACCACCCGGGCCCACTTTTCATCCGCGCCATTGCCAAGTGCAATTTCAACCCATCTGACCATTCTGCTATCAGACAAGCAGACAGAGATGGCGTGAGTGACTCTGACTCGTGATCGCAGGTATCTGGGTAACAACTTCCATCTCTTCTTGTATTCAAGAAGACAAGAACGTGAAAGGACCTTTTGAATAACGTAGAGTTGGAGGAAAAGGACTAAGAGATGGTAAGGTTAAAATGATAATACAATGACAAGTACAAACAATGTCATCGATAAGAAGACATATTAAGAGGAGTAAATAGAAAGACAAGGCATGTGAGGTGGCAAAGGAAGAATTCCGGGGAAGAAGGAAAAGGATAAGAAGAACAAGAATAAGAAGATCAACAACACGAAGAACTTATAGAACAACTTGAGATGACGCTAATGATAGCTAAAAAAAATGTTGATTTTGAGGTTATGTCTTAATCCAAACACTACTGACTATAGTTACTTACATTTTTTTGTCATTCAAACATCGGCGTCTACCACTAATATGCCTGAATGAAGATTATATGATTAACATTGTTGAATGCACCGTAATGATTTCAATTGTTTTCTATGATCAGTGCAGTGTTGTACAGCAAGCGAAGGTAAAAAAATATTTTCATTATTGTTATTTTCAAAATTGAAATACAGGTCAACTTGGGAAAGATGGTGCATTGGATGTCGTTTTTCATCACTGGAATGTTAAACGGTATTGTGATCTGTTATTTTTCAATTTTCCTGTTCATCCTGTTACCCCAATAAAGAGTCGACCCGAAACCTGACAGACTCATAGACTCAATGGCATTCTACAAGAAATTTCGAATTCTGCCATAATCCAGAGCGTCTAGTATTTTCCTCTCTTTCTCACTAGAACCGTTTGTAATCTTTAACTGTCTTGTCCATCAAATATTTGGGTTTTTAACGAAAATTAGCTCCAACAAGCCTTTTGTTTATATTCAACTTTGTACTATTTGTCTTGTCCATCAAATATTTGGGTTTTTAACGAAAATTAGCTCCAACAAGCCTTTTGTTTATATTCAACTTTGTACTATTTGTTTAAAAAGTGAATTAGAAGCAGATACACCCCCAATCAATCACCATTACCACCACCGTCATCATAGCAGAGAAAAACGACCCCACACTTTTTTTCTAAAAAAACCATGTATAAAAACGTGAAAATGACCAGATTGTGATTTTGGGGGATGGTCAGAGCCCCCTCCCCCTTATACTCGGCCCCCACACTTTCAAAACCGTTCGGGATACAGTGAAGAGGCAGTTCTGACACTCAACAGCATCAGGCGTTCCAAGTTTTCGAACCCACAATCTGGGGCCCTTTTCATAAAACTTTCCTGGCAAACAGTTTTAAAAAGACGAAATATCAAACTGCCTTATTTATGTACAAAATTCAATACAATCTAATGCCGGCATATTTGAAATATATCATAATTCCGATAAAAGTTTCTATTTGTACACGATATGCTGCTTACTCCCCGCTCTTTTAACCAAACCATGAACTGATTATTTTAAATGCTCGCTACATTATAATGGTTCGCTCATTTGGAACAACTTGCTGTCTGATATCCGTGTAATAACCTCATCAGGTTATTCATTTAAGAGGTATTGTAGGCCTATAACTCTCAAACTAGCTTGATCTTTTTATTGTTGTTTTCTGTTGTTTTTATTGTAATATATTTATCTTTGTGTAGGTGTATGTGGGTATGTGTGTGTGCGTATGTGTGGATGTATATGCACGTGAATGTGATTAATATTCGAAGTATAATACTATTTTGTTTTGTATATTTTTATCGTGTATTATGTAAGGTTTTACTTTGTAATTTATTGTGTACACATTTTAATATTGATTTAAATTTTAAGGGCTACCCTGTATAAAGAAGACCAAATAAATAAATAAATATCTGTGTGATGGTGATAGGTGTGATGAAAGGACTTACGCAAGTGTAGGTTACTGCCAGTGGCGTACCTAGGATTTTCCACGGGGGGGGGGGGCAAAACCGTCCGCCAATAAATATGACAAGCAAAAAAAAAAGGTCTTCAATCACAAATAAAGGATTTCGTACCAGAAAAAAAAAAATTGACAAGCCAAAAACAAAAGGTCTTCAAGCTCGTCAGCGGGGCAATGGAGGTGTTTTCAAGCTCGTCAGGGGGGGGGGAGTAAAAAAGGTCTTTCAAGCTCTTCAGGGGGGCAGGGATACGTCCTTTGCATGGGTTGTGGTTCCGTAGGTACGCTAGTGGTTACTGCCCTCCCAAAGGCGTCTTTTCTGGCAAGACACCACTCATCTGAAACAAATAACAAAGTTATTGAATTTTAAAGATTTTCATTATTCCAGTGAAACAGTTCTTGGCATGTCTTTATGAATATTCATTAGGTTGGATGATGATGTCATATCCCCACTTGCTCTTTTGTATTCTATTATATTAAATTCGGTTTATTCAAAAATTTTCTACCAAAAATTAAAACAATTGGATTGACGACTGATTATTGTGCATCAGTTATTTATTGCCGCAAATTATTTCATCATAATGGAACACATCATTTACACATGTATAAAAAATGAAACATTTATGATTTCATGTAATAAAATGAGAAAAGGGAAAGTTGGGATGTGACATCATCAGCCCACCTAATGAATATTCATGACGATGTGCATATAACTGTTTTTACAAAATATTGCTAAAATTTGAAATTCACATTTCAGCATTTTGCTCTGCAAATTTTACTCTTTTTATTTAAATATAAATATTTTCAGCCCGGACCATCACTTTGATGAAAAAATACTTTACACAATGAAGAATTATGTTAGAAAAAGAGTCATACTTGTGATATACAACTCAATTATTACACCCCGTAGGGGTGGGACGCAGTGGCGTACCTAGGATTTTCTTTCCACAGGGGGGGGGGGCAAAACCGTCCGCCAAAAAATTTGACAAGCAAAAAAAAAGGTCTTCAAGCTCGTCAGGGGGGCAATAAAGGTCTTCAAGCTCGTCGGGGGGGGGGGGCAAAAAAGATCTTTCAAGCTCGTCAGGGGGGCAGGGATACGTCCTTGCATGGATTGTGGCTCGTCAGGGGGGCAGACTGCCCCCCTGCCCCCCCCCCCCCTTATATACGCTAGTGGTGGGACGTGCAAAACAGCTCAGACCACTAAAAGAACAACAAAATGAATAGCTAGATCAATGAGATTCTACTCTTGTCCTCAATTTTATTATCTAAAATAAATGATATTTTCAATACCGATATTTGATAATGTTTATTATGCAGGCTTTAATTATCAATTGGATTCTGCATAGATTTAATGAATATTTTTCAGAGAAAAGTAAACTAACACCAGTTTGGGGAAACAATCAATTTCATTTTGTTGCCCTACTTTATTGAATTATGTGACATCGGATAAGAAAACATCCCCAGTCATAAATTGTTTTTAAATGTGTTGAGAATAATGCTATTGTAATAATATGATGTTTATAGGCCTATTTTCTGCCTAAAACTAATAAGTTCTGTATCCATGTTTTGTGAATAAAGAATGTAAATATGTTTGTAAGTTTGTAAATGTTTGTAAGTTTAATGGTAGCAATTGTGTGAACCAGTTATAATTAGAATTGATGTATAAATCACTTCCTAAAAATGATGACATTGTTTACTTGGGGGAGGGGGGTTCCTCGGTAAGATTTTAATTTCAAAGGATTTAGATACAAATCATTTGCTTTCATTTCATATCATCGAGGTTTAAGTTGTGTAATGGTCTAAAATGATCCTTTCCTGTTCATCAGTTTATTTAATAATTGTTGTCCCATAACGTTTCAATACTAAGGCCTATTTTTAGCCAATGCATCGAAACCCAACAGGGGTACTTTCCAAACCACCTCGGCGGAACACAGTCAAACCCTTTGTCGACCTATACGCATCAACGGAAAACTCATACCGACGACTTTGAGACCAATGAAACATGGACTGCATCATCATTACATGTGCTCTCCTTTTGGTAAGTTGATATTGAATTATGAGTGAATAAATTATTCTAAATCTTTCCCGCGTCTCTATGGTCTATTTAGGTAGAAAAGGAAGGGGGCGTGAAAGCGTAGTCCTAAATATAGAGCGGAGGTATCAAATTCCGGTGGCCCGGGTTCAATTCCCACTTGGTCCGCAAGTGACATTTGATGAGTCGTTTATCATCATTACAAGGTCCCTCGGAGAGGACCTCAAACCTTTTGTCCTTTTGGTGCTTGCTTACAAGTATTCTTGCTTTTTAGCAATCTGGTAAAAATCACCATCAGCTAAATACTTCTACAGTTTTCGATTTAAAATTAAAAAAAACAACAGCTTTAGAAAGACGAACACTATTTCTTGAATAACAAGAACAACATATTATTGACCCGATGATGCAAAAAAAAATGTAAAAATGGGGGGGGGGGGGCAAAAATTAAACAATTTTATGTATCAACCCAGTAATCCATAAGAGAGTGGATGGCCGCCCAAAATCCCAATTGTGACCCCCCCCCAAAAAAAAAAAATAATAAATAAATAAAAATAAAAATAAAAATAATAATAATAATAATAAACTGATGTATGTTTTGATTCATCCAGGAAAAGTCAAATTACGATGGAAAAAATAAATCTATTCATCTGGACTTACTTGTTGAAGCAGAGGACAGTTTCACGTTTCACAGAGGGGGGTCCGTGAGGCGGTCTACGTCAACGCAGAAAACCCATCTCTCAACAAAGGAGGAGGATTAAGACATAACCTCTCTCGGATTTACAATCCAGTAATCCGAAAAATTCCTCGACGTCTCCAAGACAATAACATCGACGGTGCTTCGGCGCCAATCGGCAACGACGATTTCCCGCCAGTTTAGAAGAGCTGAAGAAGCGTCCCGGATCGGACGTGAAACTGTCCTCTGCTTCAACAAGTAAGTCCAGATGAATAGATTTATTTTTTCCATCGTAATAATAATAATAATTAAAAAAATAATAAATAAAAATCAAATGAATAATAAAAAATGATAACAATAAAATAAATAAGTAAAGAAAATAATTACATATAAATAGATGATCATACAATAAATAATAAATAAATAAATACATAAATTTAAAAAAAGAAGAAGATTGGAAAATAAAATTGATTCTAGTTCGTCGCGTGCTTTCTGGCCAAAAAGATTATTTTAATACTTTCACATGCAGCTTCCAATAATGCCTCTTTTTGAAGGCTTTAAAAGAAACTTGTGTGAATAAGATCAACGTCGTGAGAAAGGCGGAACATCGCCCCGGCAGAGGGAGGGGCAGTTACCTCAGAACAAAGGTATATGTGTGTTAGTATGATGGGAATTCGTCATTCTATAATATTGATATAAGAGAATGAAACCCTTAAAACCAGCTAAATTCATATAAAAGACAAAAGTGATAGACCCCTTTCATGTCACGCCCTCCCTCCCCACCCCCTTAACCCGCCCCAATTAAAAAAAATATGAGTCTTAGGGCCTTTTTACACGTGAATCTTGAATCATCATTGTCATGGTGATTGCAACTCGTCTTTAGAATCATCGAACCTTTCACGCGCTCAGTCGAAAACTGATTTGAACTCAAAATTCCCGAGCGAAAGCGGTTTGTGTCAGATTCAGATTCAAGATTTATTTCCAACAGAAATTACATAAATATTGATACAAATCATTTTTCATACATTATAACAAATATTTACGATACAAAACATTAATGATAATTAACATAAAAAGATAATACAAAACATTACTGTAGACAAAATTATGATATATAGTTTAAATAGAAGAAAGGTATCTGTGGAAATGGGAGATTCACTCAAAAGCATAGCTTGTATAAATGTGAACCCCCCTCAAGGAAGAGAAAAGAGGAGAGAGAGAGAGAGAAAGAGAGAGAGACGCAATGGTTGCTATTTGCCTACGGAGATTTACTAAATAGATTAAAAAGAACAGGATAACCCACAGAAGCGGAAAAAACAGGACGACAAAAGGAGAAATAAACATAAATAGAATCAGGACGAATTGCGACCGAAAAGAGAGGATAAAACAAAATGATAAAGACTAACAAAAATAACTTGAAGTCTGAGAGGAGATGATAACGAGCGGGAATTTGTAATGAAGACCTCGGTAGGATTTAAGTAAGAAGTATTTCAGTTTTATTTTAAAAGAATGTATGGAAGGGCTGTTTTTTATGTTATTGTCGAGGGAGTTCCAAAATCTAGGGCCATCGAACATAAAGGTAATCTTATCCAATAAAGTTCTAAAACGGGGTAAATGAAATTCGTTAGATTGCCTAGTGGGGTAATTATGAAAAGACCGATTGAGAGGAAACATAGAATCAAATACACGTGGAAGGGTGTTTTTGTCAAATTTAAACATAAATTGTCCTAAATGAAATAAGTATAGGTTGCTTATCTTCAGCAATTTGCTCAAAAAAAAATAGTGGGTCAGTGTGTGAACGAAAAGCTGAATTATGAATAATACGAAGGGACTTCTTTTGCAGTAATAACAGTCTATCTAAAATGGTTTGGTGGGTGCTGCCCCAGGCAAGTATCCCATGTTACGAATAAACTTGATAGTATCGTATTAAGGTTAAGTTTATTTCAACATATTATTATCATGTAGTGAGAATTAAGATTTTGCTCTTCGGAACATGACTAATGGACTGTTTCCATGGTTTCGGAAAAGCGATTGGCATTGGTGAACTGTGTGGGAAGCGGAACGCGTGAAAAGGAAAGTGACGTCTTTTATTTTAACGGGTGAAACTTCGTCGTTCTTTTCAACCCTGTATGATTTTGACCCAAGATGAAAGTTATTTTGAATATTAGCTGAACTGATTATTCTTTCTACCAAGATGTGGACTTTTGCCTGAATGTTTCCACGCATTCAATAATAATATTTGGAACCGAATTCGAAAATGTATGTGCATAACATTTAAATGAACTGTTGGGACTACACGCACATAGTACGCTTCGGAGATGTAATCTACACAACGTCATTAATGTGGACTGCACAGTGAACGCTGTCAACTAGTATTGGATGAACTTCACAATCACATGAACACACTAATCGGCAATTAAATCGCGAACTGGACTGTGAGTACACCATGAAGACTCCCAGAATAAAACTGAATTCAGTCTCACTGCTAGTAATGGGCCCCAACATTTATTTTTGGTAAAGTTAAACTAAACTTAAGTAACAAATCTAATCTGGGTCTAACATCATTTATAGTTTGCACCGGTATCGTACATGTATTTGTAACGTTGTTAGACAGGCCTGAGTGTATTGTAAATTCTAATCTAGATCTAGAACTAAGTAGGCTTAGCCGTTAGCCTTAGCCTAGGTTGAATTAGCGAGCTCATAGTCATAATCCACTAATAGCCGAAATAAGAGTTGAATGCATTGGGATTTGAGTGACGGTCATACAAATTGTGAAACAATGTTCGATTTACAATTTTATCGAACCTGCTGAAATTATCATTGAAGCATGTTGTTGCGAATCGGAAGAAACTTTTGTTGTTTTAACTTTGCTTACGAGATGCAAAGTTTTGATTAAAGGTCCAAAGCAGGACGATTTCATTCTTACTTAAACTTTATGATTGCTTTAGTGTAATTTTTTTGTGAGTTTGAAGTAGAGATAATTCTCTGTCATAACACCCATAATTCAAGTAAGGTAAGATCAGGGAAGAATATAGCGTCAAAAGTGATGACGACGAAAAATGATATTTCAGTTTATTGATAATGCCAATATTTCGCGAAATAATCTTACATATACAATCTATATGGTATTTCCAGGAAAGCTTATTATCAACGGTAACACCGAGAAATTTAATGGATGTGACACTTTCTAAATTAGTGTCATCTAAAACAATGTCCATGGGAAGTGTATCAATGGAATTGCTAAATAGCATATATTTAGTTTTAAGTAGATTAAGAGACAATTTGTTGGTTCTTTTTCATTGTGTGACTTTTAAAAGTTCATTATTAACAGTATTTACTAAGGTATATGGATTTTTATGGGAATAAAATATATTAGAATCGTCTGCAAAAAGAATGAACGAAAGGACACCAGATGATTTACAAGTCATTAATATAAATGATAAATAATAAAGGGCCTAACAAACTGCCTTGCGGGACTCCACAATTAATGTATTGCATGTTGGATGCATGACCATTTAAAGATACAAATTGACGTCTGTCGGACAAGTAGCTTCTGAACCACTCCAAGGCCTTCCCGCGCACCCCATAATGAGAAAGTTTATGTAATAAGATTTCATGGTTAATGGTGTCGAAGGGCTTGGAGAAGTCCAGAAAAATGCCGACTAGATGTGAGCAATTATCAAAAGCGTGGGCCACTTTATCAACGAAATTCAATAATGCATGTTCTGTGTTATGTTTTTCTCTAAATCCAAACTGAATGTTAGAAAAAATATTGTGATATTTTAAAAAATCAATAGTTTTGCTATAAACCACTTTTTCTAAAATTTTGTCATGCTGACTGTCACTCAAAGCACTGCAGCGATTCGATGAGTGCAAGACAATTGTATTATCTACGGTAGTGCTTGAAAGGGCACGTAAGCTCCGTCCCCAAAATATAGTTTTGAAGGTCAAACTTTTCACACGTATAATTCGTACCGTAATTTGAGTAAAACTTAACTGGAATTCACTTCCAAAGAAGGTAAAATTTGAATTTATGATTGTGATTAGCGTTCGTGATTCTAGTTTGGTTTCATACGTGCTAAAAATTCGTCATTAGCCTTCTCACTGTAATCATCATTCAAATTACGATTTTTTTTCTTAACCGTGTGAAAAGGCGGTTAGTAAATCCAGATGAAACATGTACATGTTCAAACTACAAAACATATCTCTGCACTGATGATACATAATGAATTGATGATTCCAAACGCTAACAGGCCAGGCAACGATAAACATACCTGGGGGATTGGCGCGAATTCCAAAAATACAGAACTAGTTTTCAAATTCATCAGAAATCATGCCAGTTTATGTCGAACACATATCCTTATTATTAGGCCTACAAATGCAGACAATTTGACAGTAAGTTTTATGAGGTCAGTACTGCCTTTTCTTTATGTACATACATATAGCCATAGACAATCTCTTTACATGTGAGACAAATTGTGAATCTTTGTTTTGTTCCATTTATCTTTACAGCGTTTGTTTTTAGCGTTTTCGAATGACAAGTTTCCTCTTATTACACCATGAATATTCAAATCCGTGCATGACTTTCTTTACATGATCCAACACGTTTTATGGCATATTACGTGCCGAACTGTACAGAGTTAAAGAAAAATCTTAATTAACAGATCATAAATTGATGTGCAGAAATGGAAAAATTTAAGAGCAAAATGGAATCTCCCGGGAGAACGTCAACGTACATACATTATGGACTTAATACCGCATTTTTCTTCTCGAAATAGAAAATGATGGAATGATTATGGTTACCATTGACATTCTTTTTACAGTGAGACAAGCATGTGAATCTTTGTTTTGATCCACTTATCTTTACAGCTTTGGTTTTTAGCGTTTTCGAATGACAAGTTTCCTCTTATTACACGATGAATATTCAAATCCGTACATGACTTTTTTAACATGATCCAACACGTTTTATGGCATAATACGTGCCAAAATTGAAACTGTACAGAGTTTAATAAAAATCTTAATTAACAGATCATAAATTTATGTGCAGAAATGGAAAATTTTAAAAGCAAAATGGAATCTACCGGGAGGTGTGATCTAGTTTTTTTTAATGGTGATACTCAGTAACGGCACAGCGTGCAGGATAATCTGAATCAACTGAATGCCACACATGCATGTTTAATGATTACTTCAATCAACGTGATCAACGACATTAAGTAATAAAGGAGATGGGAAACCAGTTACAGTAACAACAATTTTATTACACCAACTTTAGGGCAAACCTCATTTATCGTGCGCGGCCATCGTAAGGGCCGATAAGACATCATCCCTCGCAGAGGGCGACATTTCACAAGACACATCAAATACAATAACATATTGGCGCAACCACTTTTCTCTATCTTTCCATTGGAAGTCAACCTCTAACCAATTGGCTCAGGGAACAATTACATTCTAAACAACAAATCAATTCACTCCTTAAAAAGGTAAAACAAAACTATATCTGTAAATTCTGTGGATTCCGGAAAACATACCGGTAGACCTGCAAGGAAGGTATCACATATTAATCAAAGTATTGGCCATTACCATGGTTACTACACAACTAATTAAAAGGCATAATGTAACTTTAGTCTTTATACAACAAGCGTAAATAAATAAATAACCAACATCTTATCTACCCTTCTATCTGTAGGCAAAACACATAAACCAACATCTCATCTACCCTTCTATCTGTAGGCAAAACACACACCAAATAGCCCATCAACAGGTCCTATATCAAACCAACTAAAAAGGGGGAAAACACTAATAGCCGTCAAAACATGTATGCTTAAAAAGCTATAACATGTATAACAGTCAAATTCATGTAGCAACATCAATATTGTCAACACACCATGAAACAATCGGTTAAAGCATGACTTAAGGATAAAAGCTGAAAATGCATCACTAGATAAACTACATCCATAAACACAATCATTGTGGACACTGCAAATGCTACAAAACTAAAAGGGCATAGCAATACACAATACATTCATAAGTACAACAATTGTGAACATTTACGAGCCCATTCACCAATAGATACTAGTACATAAATGTGCAAATACTGAAAAATGTAAAATGCAACTTACATTTTTTTGCTTGTTTGTTTTTGTTTCTAATGCGAAATAAAAAGGAAATGAATAACATGGCTGCCTTGCATACTAAAGACAAACAATCCTATCATAGTAAGCACATAAACAAGATAATATATTTTCCAACTGTAAGAACATGTAAGGATATGGAGGCCCACAAATCTTGCTCAGCAAAAGGCAGTCTTTGCACATACTAGTAATAGCAAGCACTAAACAGCATGTAAAACAAATAGGCAAAGGGGCACATAAAGCAAATAAATTCTGGAATGGGTAAAAGAGAAAAAAATGAAAGTGTACAAATTGTTCCAGTAGTAAGTTACAATGGGCACTATCCAGCCTCCACAGCTCAGCCATGAAACGCGCAATGCCTAAAGGCAAACAAACAAAACATGACAACCAAGAGCAGATTACTGGACTACCATAAACTATGGAAAGTGAAAGATGTATTTATGGATTGCCAAAAGATTGTTAACCTAAAATAGCTGATAAAAAGGGTCATTCGGGCTCCCACTATACATCCTGATACTAATTTATCATCATTTAATAAAAACCAGTATGACATGAATACATATAATTTAAAAACAAGTACCGGTAATTATAAAATATCAAATTATCAACTCATCATTGAGATGGAAATTACCAAAATAAACATGCAATCGATAACTTGTAGTCTTAAATGATTTATATGCAAAGGGGAACAATCCATCTAACACCTTAATAACTGCATGATACCCAATATAACCAAAGGGATACAATTTATTTAGGAATAATCAAAACAATGATAACATGGTCACAGGTATATTATAGTGACAAATATCAGCATAGGCTGAAAATATACAAATAAAAAACATGCACAAATCACATCACAAAAAAGCAAATAGACAAGGGTGTAACAGGAAAAGAAGAAAACAGAGGAGTGTGGAGTATATACTGTGATTACTGTCCATATCAGTATGAGCACTAGAATACCAGTTCATATACTGTCATGAATGAGTCCTCTGTATCGAAGTCCATAGATAGGTGTCACTCACAGAATGCGATGGAACATTAAAACAAAGTCTTTGCCCATCGACGTTCCTGAAAGGGTCTCGTGAAGAAGGGTCATATCAGTCGGCAATCTAGTAAGGGCCCTGCGTGATTTATAGTCAATATCCGGAGGACGACCTGGGGGGAGACCAATGTGTCCTCCAACGGGGTGACATGGCCGACTTTGTGAAGTCATCATGAGGGCAGAAGTGAAGGGCACAATGGTGTCTGGCCACCTGAACTGAGGATCCAACATCTTGCAGCACCGGGGATCACTGGTAGGACCTGAAGCATCACCGGGGACATCTCCAGGAGAATCCGGGGGTCGACCAGGAAGGTCATCGATCCGTAGGATACAAGGATGAGGAGCCATATGATGATGCTCGGCGACGGTGATGTTGTGCATGAGAGGAACACAAGAAACCTTGACCCCAAGAGTCGAAAGAGGAAGGGCATTCAGGTAGCACCTACTGTTATCATGTAATGCGGGATCCAATGACTGACAATGATCTGGTTGAGATACAGAAACAATATCAGATGGGGAGTCATGGACTGCACAGTTACTATGGTGTAAAGATTCATGATCAGGAGCCGATGGCGGTTGAGGTGTTATACGCTCACTGATGGGCCCTGCGGCTATAAGATGTCTGTCTGAGTCAACAGTAGGTTCCATGTCTCCAAGGACTTCACTCGTAGATGACTGGTCTGCAACAGCAGGATGGGCTTGTTCACGATTACGGGAGTCCGGAGTTGAAACAAGGTAAGATTGGTCAACGCCATCGGAAGCCGAATCAGGTAAGCCTGCAGCAAGCGCATCGGATAGCGGGATAGCCGAAGGACCGTACGGATACGATGGTCCATCACCGAATGATACTACATGTTTAGCCGGTCGGATAAATACATGTACATCATGTAATTCCATGAATGGAATTCCAGCCTGTACAGCAACATCTAAAGACTCTACCACTAATCCTTCAAAGAGAAACTGTCTGTTGTCCCTTGTGAATGTGAGACAGGTCTCACCTACAATCGCAAGAGGGGAGGAATTGTCTGTAGGTTGAACTGATCGGGAAGTGGCGGTTATCACAGCCCCAAGATCTTGAACCGTAGAATGTAAAATCAAATTCTCCGTAGACCCACTGACAATGCTGACACGGACACACTGATCACCATGGAAAAGTTCCACAAAGGGAGTCACGGGGGGCCTGATTAGGCACAACGATTGAACTAGCCACAGACCTATGTGGCATAATGTGAGGAACTTGGACCTCATCTGACTCTGATGAAAGTCCATTGCACCAGTGAGGGTCTCCCTGAAAGGCTGACTCTGACTTCGAGTCATCAACGCAACCAAGATGTAAATTAGGATCTACAGAGGAACGATCCACGGCATACGATGAACAGTCAACATCTTCAGAAGGAATACAGCCTGGAACATCATCACAACCAGGGTCATGATCAACAATCAACTCATCGCAGGTATCACTACAAGTCTGGAAATTGGTGTAGCCGAGAATGCTAGCGGCCTTGCGAGCTCGAGTATTAATCATGCGCCTTTCATGGTCGGGCAAGAATGGACAGTCACCAATATGGTGGCGGTAACAATGCCGACTAGCATTAAGACAAAGTGGGCACACAACTTGGTTAACGTTAGGCCTATGATGAACTAAGGCGGGCCTAGGACTAGTCTGAATCAATGTAGGTGTCATGCTATAACTATTGGTAGCCTGGATATGTTCAGGACTCGACGTGTGCTGATAGCAAGGTACAACGCACCGGGCATCACATTTGTGGTCATCATTAATGTCATAATAGGCAGATCTATCATACATCTCTTTACTAGACCTACTGCCGATATCATTGTCTCTCGACTCATGATCATCGGACACGGCTCGATGATCGTCAAGCTTGTGGCTAGATAAGTGTACGTGTAAAACTCTAATCCGATTCTGAGTATATGATTGGCTAAGTAGATCTAGGCATGGCGTTCGTCTGGAATCATCCAACTTATAGCTAACTTGATCACAATGAAAACTGTCACAATCTTCTGGTTCATTCTCATCAACATAATCATATTCTGAGTCATTCTCATAATCATCTTCTGGTTCATTCTCAACCTCATAATCATTCTTCTCATCATAATCAGTTCGTTCTTCATTCTCATCATCATAATCATGATAATCATTTTCATCACCATAATCATCTTCTAGTTCATTCGCCACTTCATAACCACCGTCTGGTTTATTCTCATTATCACAATCACGACCTTTATGACCGGACCTGTCACCGACAGGTTCAACATCTTCGACACAATTAAATCTACTAATTGTACGTGTACCAATATGTCTGATTTCTTGATTTACTGTGTAATTTCCTGATTTACTGATTGTGTAATTACTTGATTTACTAAGTGCATGACTAGAAAAGTTAGAAAAGTCTGACAGAAAAGTACAAGAACCAACTTGACTGGGGCGGCCTCGCACTCGGGCCTGGGGGCGAGGTCTTGACCTCGGTGAGGGAACAGCCATTCAAAGGAGTGTATATGGGACTACGGCACTGAGGTAGTAAAACATTGTTACACCTATCACGACACTTTTTTGCCGACCAACTGGTTGCTCGGATAGCATGAATCCCATCGGTGAGCGGAGCAGGCAAGGTTCAAATCCCAGCTGTCACCACGACATTAAGTAATAAAGGAGATGGGAAACCAGTTACAGTAACAACAATTTTATTACACCAACTTTAGGGCAAACCTCATTTATCGTGCGCGGCCATCGTAAGGGCCGATAAGACATCATCCCTCGCAGAGGGCGACATTTCACAAGACACATCAAATACAATAACATATTGGCGCAAGAAACAAATCTTTGCTGCTTTAAAACGATCACGGACGTCGGTTTTCCTTTACTTTCATTTCAGATTCAAGAAACCCCATCTCCACCAGCGCAAGAAGAGCAACTCTTGCTCGATCCCGGGGGGGGGGGGGGAACACTTCCCGCTGGTGGATACCATGCGTGACCATGGGGTTTCGAAAAGCACCCTACCGCCCTTTCACACGGTGAAAAAAATCGTAATTTAAATGATGATTCCAGAGGAAATAAGGCTAATGACGAATATTTAGCACGTGTGAAACCAAACTAGAACATGATTAGAAATATAATCACGAACGCTAATCACAGTCACGATTACAATAGCAATCATCATTACAATGATGATTCAAGATTCACGTGTAAAAAGGCCCCTAAACAAGTATTTCCACGTTCTGAAAATGCACCCCTTAACAAATATTGGCGTGTGAAACCATACCCCTAACAATTATTGGAAACAAAACGGTTCACTTGACAAGTATTCCCCGAATTGACACCCTAAACAAGTACAACGATATTTTTATTGTTATGTCACGGACGTCGGCTTTACATTGTGTTCAGTACCGCCCCACCTCCCACACCTCGCTCAAATCGGACCCTAAACACGTAATGTTGGGGCAAAAAGTACGTCCTTAATAATGTATTTAGTCTTTTTGTCGTAATACCCTCGCAAATTGGACCGTAAACACGTAGTTTTCCTAGCGAAATATATACCCTTTTTTCATTGTTTTTTGTATTTTACTCCCTTATTACGTTACGTATGTAACGTGCCCTATCTTGAAAAAGAGACCCTTTTAAGTTTTTTTTTTTTTTTTTTTTTTTTTTGGGGGGGGGGGGGGTCACGCATGGTATCCACTCATCAATGGAATTGCTCTTTTTGCGCTGGTGAAGATGAAGTTTCTTGAATCTCGAGATTAATCGTGAAGAGGGATGCGGGTCGAGCTAAAATCTCGAGATTGAGCAAACTCGAGCTGGTGCAACTTATCTAGCGAACTACCGCGATGATTCCGACGGTGTTTGCGTCTTCATTACAAACTTGAGATTGAAAACCCAGGCTGGTGAAGACGGCTCTATTAACAAGAGAGGAGGCATATCTTTTAAATTTATATAATTATGATGGCAAAAATTTACACCGAATTCCGGTTTCCTATTTTCTGGGACGCTCTGTATACTTTTTTATTGTTATTAATACATGATCAATTGCGTGGCTACCAATGTCAATATGATTCAGGTTTTGGTTTTTGTTGTTGTTGTTGTTGTTCTGACATTTATATCTTTACAGGATCAGGGTCTGTTGGAGCTGGAATCACGTGTAGGAATGATAATAGGCCTACTAATGGTATCATTTCAAGCCAGTCTCCATTGTCTGATGAACCGGCTACATCCAACAGCAAAATGGGTAAACTCACCTCCAATTTTGCAATTGGTGCGGTCACAAATTAATAATCTCATTGTTTGTACAATTGTTTTGAGTTCAAAAATGATCGTAAATAGATAAGTTACTATCTTAAAGCTTTCCTATTCCTATATGGAGCTAGTACGAACGGCGCGCCGTTTGATTTATAGGAATAACTTAACTTAAGCAGGGGCGGTGATCCTGTGGGCAGAAGTTCGCAATGCCCTTTACTTTCTGAAGTACTTAAAAGGGTTCCTGTGTATCCAAGAAAGAAGATGTCCCTTCTACAAACGTGTTCTATGTCCCTTTCACCCTATAAGCACCCATTTTGTGTTATCGAGTGTCCTTTTTCTTTCTTATAAGTGCCCTAGCTTTCCCGTAACAGAAAAGTTGCCCTATACTTAAAACCACTCTTTTAATGCACGATCAATGCCCATTTTCCTTATTTTGCACTCATTTTCCTTCTACAAGTGCATCTTTTATTAGAAAAATCCATTTTAAAATATGTTTACTTCCCCTTTTAGCATCCTTTTTATGATAACATTTCTCTCAAGACACATTTTTTATGCCTTAAAACGACATTTAATCTCTTATCTCATAGTGCCCTCCGTGAGGCATAAATGGCCTTTCTACATTTTCTTTCAATGATAACATATATGTTTATGTTCTCTTCAAGCAATAACAAGAGTGTCGCTAAGGCGAGCACATAATACACCCGCCTGTAACGTAGAAATATGGAGTTATTGGTCAAGCAAGAAGGTGGCGACTTAACCTTTGACCCTCTAACCTCAAAATCAAAAAAATTGCTGAGATCCATGCTAGTATCATACACACCAAATTATATGAGCCTAGGTTACGTTAAACTTAAGTTATCGCGTTTACAAGGACTTCAGAAGGGTAAGATGAAAAAATGTCAGTGTGACCTTGACCTTTGACCTTTTGACCTCAAATCAAGAGGTTTCCTGGGATCCATGCTAGTACCATACACACCAAATTATATAAGCCTAGGTTAAGTTAAACTAAAGTTATCGCGTTTACAAGAACTGCAGAAGGGTAAGATGAAAATGTCACTGTGATTTTGACCTTTTGACCTCAAAATCGATAGGCTTCCATGGATCCACGCTAGTATTACACACACCAAATTATATGAGCCTAGGTTAAGTTAAACTAAAGTTACAGCGTTTACAAGGACTTCGGAAGGGTAAGATGAAAACATGTCGATGTGACCTTGACCTCTGACCTTTTGACCTCAAAATCTGTAGGCTTCTTGGGATCCATGCCAGTATCATACACACCAAATTATACGAGCCTAGGTTAAGTCAAACTGGAGTTATCGCGTTTACGACCACGATCACTCTCCCATGTACAAAGAAAACCATGTGTGAAGTCCTGGAAAGGACAAAAAAAAGTTGATAGAGGTAGAAGTGAAAGGGGAGGTTAGATGTCCTTGAATATGTTTCTGCTTTGATCGAGTGTTGTCCGCGAAAGGACTGTAAGCCAGAAAAAGAGTGGGAAAGCTTCTGCGGTACATGTAGTAGGTAAGATTGAGCAGCAGGCTGGTATTAGTTAGAGAGGTGAGACAGGCTTCAGTAGATGTGAGAAGCTGGCTTGGGTTTGGCGAATGGAGCCGTTGAGCGAGAACAGGAAGACTCGACCTTCGGGCAGGTTTCTCTGTCGTCTTCAGGGGGTGTTTCATGCAAGTTTGTCAGCACAGACTAAGTTGTTAGTGATGGCAATTTCAGTGAAATTCTTGGTTTTGATTGGCTGAGATGCACTGGCCTCTGACTGTTACTTTGGTAACTGTTGGAGAAAGTCAATTTTTCAGAGGTGACAACTTTCATGAAACGGTCCACGCAAGCACCCACTCTCACTCACCCACTCCGCTTCCTTGAAATCCTTGAACCTGTGTACCGTATCACATCAGTGATGTAATGAGCCCCCCCCCCCCCCCCACCCACAAAAAATGACGGGCCAGACATGAAATATGGGGTAGATTTCCTCCAGAAATGCGAGCGCACAAAACTCGAATAATGTAATATGATAGATTTTTACATAATATCAATATATCATATTACCATTTTCTCTCCTTGTCTTCATGCGCAATAGAATATCTTATCTCTTACTAGTCCATATTTCTCATAAATTCTCTAATCTGATTGGTCAATTTGTTTGTGAGACAAATCCGTATTCATATATTTTACTGGGTCACAAGAATCAAACAGGTAATATGAGCCAGTATTACCTGTTTGGTGTTAGGCTGTTGTTGTTTTAAGAGTAGGCCCTATATTTTGTCGAACCTCTAACAATACAGGGGCCGTTTTCATCAATTGCTGTCATTACTAAAATAATTTCACTCACATATTTCTCTCTTTTTTTCAAATACAAGTTAATGCCAGACTTATCGGGATATCTTCGGATGCAGATGGTATCTACGTTGCTGACTTTCTGCAAGAGAATCTAGAATTCACTCATGTTATTCCGTCAGGGTCAGTGACGCCGGGTTGCATATGTTTCGACTCTGTACGAAAGAAGGTCTACTGGATCAAAAGCAGGAAAGTTTACCGCGTAAACTTGGATGGTTCTAGCATGGAGTTTCTTGTAGACTGTAGACGTGATGATGGTAAATATACACCATTCCATGATTCCAACGATTTTTGACGAATTTTTTATTCAATTTTTAGGTGATTGATGAAAAAAGCAATTTCTTAGTTCATAGCCGTATATATAGCCACACCCAGAGATGCAGTGTGAAAACGAAACAGGGCTAAGGAAAGTGGGGCTAAGCATTAGCCAATCACAAAAGTCGAATTGCACATTAATCATGCTCTATATGGTAAAATCATCAATATTCAGGAGCTGAGGGATAGTCCGGGGTTAGTGCATTAACCTATGGTGGCCCTGAAGGGACATCGCATATAGACCAAATCGTGAATATTCACGACGAAATTGGCGACGAAATTCACGACGTCGCCAATTTCGTCGTGAATTTCGTCGTCAACTGGAATATTCACGACGAAATTGGCGACGAAATTCACGACATCGTGAATTTCGTCGCCAATTATTCACGACGAAATTCACAACGTCGCCAATTTCGTCGTCAATTTGAATATTGACGACGAAATTCGCGACATCGTGAATTTCGTCGCCAATTTCGTCGCGAATTATTCACGACTAAATTCACGACGTCGTGAATTTCGTCGTGAATTTGTTTTGCTTGCCTGGGCGGTATGCGGGTTGAAACAAATTCGTCTGCTGCTAATTCCTCCACTCACAACAGGGTCTACATTCATTTAGTCTAATGCAATTCTGTCCATTAACTTTTCGCCTAACCATGGTCCAATAACCATTTGGTCCAATCATTACTTCGTCTTATCACCAGTTCGTCTATGACCATTTCGTCTCATAACTAGTAATTAGTCTAATATCAATTTTATTTTCCTTAATTTCGCCCAATTAACACGTAGTTCAATTAGACCAAATGGCATATGGAATAAATGGCATATGGAATAAATGGCAATTGGACCAACTTGGTTATTAGACGAAATGGCAGTTAGACCATGTGGATAGTGGACGAACTGATGGTAGACCAAATGATAGCAGACGAGTTGGCATTAGACCAATTGAAAATAAACCATTGAAACGACATAACGATGTCCACTGCTATCCAGATGCATAGGCGGATCCAGGGGGAGGGGGCCGAGGCCCCCCCCCCCCCTATTGGCGGAGCAAAAAAAACATGAAAAAGGGACGAAAGAAATAAAGAACAAAAAGAGGGAAAAGTAAGGAGAAAAAAAGAAGAGGAGGAAGACGAGTGAAAAAATAAGATGAGGGGAAGACATGGAAATAAAAATAATCTTTCATGTCACTATATCAAATTTTCGCTCGCGCTCGCATTGCATATAGGTGTTCCAGGGCGGATCCAGCCTATTGTGTTTGTATAGGCCTCCATGCATTGGCATATAATCTTTCCATTCATTCCATGTCATCATTTGACTTTTCCCTGGGTCAGCACATACCATCCCCTACCCTATCTAATTAATCTGTTCCCATGGTTACCCCTCACCACCGTGTAGAGGATTATATAATACCCTGGACCCTGCGTGGTACCACATGTTCCGTATGTATGAATAAAGCACTTGTTCTTTGACCAGCAGAGAGAGCAGTCATGTGTGTATAGTGTTTGTGACTTCAGTGTTATAGGATGCATCAGTTAATATATTTTTAACAATTAATACGAGCGCAAATTGCGAGCCTAAATCTTTGTATACATTGTCATGAAAAGGGGATTGTATAATCAATATAGAGACATACAATCAAAATGCGCGAGCATGCAGCGCTAGCTGATACGTTTTGACAATCAGACCTGAAAAGGGATACTAGTATTTTTTTTATATTTAAGTTTTTATTGTAATAAATCATAACAATCACAATATTTACAAATGATTATTAGCATGATGAAAAAGCATAAAATCATGAAACATTACAAATAACAAAGGCAGATATAAGATTATAATCATCTACAAGTTTTCAAGAGGGAAGCGCCGGTATAGAAACAAAAAGACCGCCCTGAAGAAAAGGAGAACAGAAGCAAAAAAAAAAAGAAATCGGACTAGAATGAGGTCAGGCAGCTGAAGGATCCCCGCCCCAATTCTCTCTCTCTCTCTCTCCCTCTCACACCCCCCTGAAAAAGGATATTTTGAAAACTTTGTGGAATACACAAAAATAATATAGGTACCTTATATATCTAAATTTGTGAGCGCGCAGCGCGAGCGGAAAATGTTAATATTTAGACCATAAAACTGTCATATTTACAGAGCACTTTTTAAAAATCAATTTGTGAATCACGCAAAATAATGAAAGTTTGATTTTCGAGATGAAATATGTTTTGTATATTGACTTCCAAACTTGATATTTTAACTCCATATTGAACAAGATATGAAAATCACCTAACAGGCAATGTGAGCGCGAAGCGCGAGCGAAAATTTTATAAAGTGACATGAAAGATTCTTTTTATTTACATGTCTTCCTTTATTTACCTTACTTTATTCACTCGTCTGCTCCTCTTCATTTTTCTACTCTCTTTTCCTTCTTTTGTTCTTTCTTTCCCTTTTCCCTTTTTTTGCTCCGCAAATAGGGGGGGGGGGGCCTCGGCCCCCTCCCCCTGGATCCACCTATGTATATGGATAGCAGTGGACATCGTTCTATCGTTTCAATGGTTCATTTTCAATGGTCTATTGCTTACTCGTCTGCTATCATTTGGTCTTCCATCAGTTCGTCCACTATCCACATATGGTCTATCTGCCATTTCGTCTAGTAACCAAGTTGGCCCAATTGCCACTTATTCCATATGCCATTTGGTCTAATTGAGCTAAGTGTTAATTGGGCGAAATTAAGGAAAATAAAATTGATATTAGACCAACTAGTTATGAGACGAAATGGTCATAGACGAACTGGTGATTAGACGAAGTGATGACTGGACCAAATGGTTATTGGACCATGGTTGTTAGGCGAAAAGTTAATGGAAAAAATTGCACTATAGACTTAATAAATGTAGACCCTGTTGTACGTGAGTGGAGGAATTATAGCAGCAGACAAATTGGTTTCAACCCGCATACCGCCCAGGCAAGCGAAACAAATTCACGACAAAATTGGCGACGAAATTCACGACGTCGTGAATTTCGTCGCCAATTTCGTCGTGAATATTCAAATTGGCGACGTCGTGAATTTCGTCGTGAATATTCAAATTGACGACGAAATTCACGACGAAATTGGCGACGTCGTGAATTTCGTCGCCAATTTCGTCGTGAATATTCGCGATTTGGTCTATATGCGATGTCCCTTCAGGGCCACCATATTTATGGTTAACCACGGTTGAGCAGATAATATGGGGTTAAGAAAGACAGTGTGAATCGAAAAAAAGATAGTATGGGGTTAAGGATAGTCCGGGGTTAAGGATAGTATGGGGTTAAGGAAATGCAATGTGAAAAGCATGTTAGTGCTTGAAGGACAGTATCACACATCAATATTAATTTTTGCACCAACCCCTTGCTCTCCCTTTCTTTTTAGAATATAACTAAATTATTCCAGTAATTTTCATTACCGCTCCCCCCTCCAACGAGGAGCAGATTGCAAACATTGAGGACGGTTTACCTCCGTTAGGATAGCACGCTAATTTGTCGCTTGATATTATTAATTATTCATAAATTCATATTTGAAAATTGGTTACTAAATTGGCTTTTATGTTCTCCGCCGGGTTCTGCGATATCAATCTACGCCGCACAGTGGGCCAGAATGGGTTGAAAGTGCGCCAAAATTATATTCCGTGTTATATTTTTACGTTAACATGTTGATTAAGGGTAATTTTGGGCGTAGAATCGACTGAACATAATTCAAAGCCGATATGACGTCACTTTGATACCAAATTTTGATTGCCTACTTAAAACCTATCTGCGAAAAGACAAATTAGGCTAAACAATGTGCAATATATAAACTTTGTGTTATGTGTTACTTTAAGATTGACCAGAGTGAATGTTGGTTTATGCTTCTCACATGCCTAAAAAGTGTGTATGAGATCCTGAAAATAATTTTATGGCATCGAAATGATCATTAGATTTTAAAAAAATTATTAAAAATCTGAAGAATATTAACCGTGCTTTATCAAGCGGCGTATTCTACTTGGGTAAAACGGAGAGTATATAACACCGCGAATGTTTTACTATGAGAGTTTTTGGCTGAAATTATTCTACAAGTAACTTTTATCTCTGGAAGAGGGCGGGTAGCCCTAATGTACGTTGTCAACCTTTATTTTGTTTGCATTATGCCCGGAATTCATGTTATTTTCATGGAATGGAAGGGGAATCGTCCTCGCCGTGCAAAAATTAACGGCAATCCCGACCTTTCGTTTGAGGACGCGCACGCTTATTTACGACGGTAGTTGATTTTGGAAGAGACTTTTTGGGACCGTCATCTTGGTCGTAAAATTCTGTCATGCAATGCAAATTGTGTGACATGAGATTTTTTTTTCGTTTCGCATCTGCGACGGAAACATTCAATATGCGTTTCGTGTGCAAAATTCTGGTTGCTACTATGGTAACAGCGATTTATCCGATTTAGGACGATTTTCCAAATCCACTTTTGGTTCCTCCCAGAGCTCGAGAAGCCGCCCGGGGGGCCCACTCCCATTGAAAAGTGGATACCAGGCGCGACCATACGTAAAAAGAGAGAGTGGGTAAGTACGTTACGTATAGGCCTATATATGTAGCGTTATAAGGGTGTCAAAAACGATGATTAAAATACTGAAAAAACGGGATATATTTCCAATACTTGTAGGGTGTCACAACCCAAATACTTAAGAGATGCATTTTCATAATCTGGAAAAGACTTACTTCCCTTGTTTAGGGTGCTTTTCAAAACCCCATGGTCGCGCCTGGTATCCACTCATCAACGGAAGTGTACCCCCCGGGAAATCCCCCATTTCTGTGGAAAGTAAAACATACTGCCCATTACATTGTGTGCTAGAGGCATATTGTTTGTGTATAAGGAGCAGGCAAATGAAGAAAACCCCGCAAATTTAGATGTTTTTCAGACGGTTTATGGCCTATTGCATGCTGTGTACATGTCAACGCATGCGAAAATGGTTCCGGCTGGAGAGGTGATCTGACTCATGGAATCAATTGCCAGTGATCCACCAATAATGCACATTAAATGCAATATCGATTCGATGGACTGTAATGATATATATCTAAGCATTAATTCGGTAAGTTTTTTCCTTACTCAATATGTACTCGATTTGTCTGAAAAACCACTTTCTTATCCATGTCATAATCTACATTTCGCATGTCTCCAGCCATGTCATAGCCATGATACAGGTACAGTCCCGCCCCGAGCTCAGGCAGGCAAATGGCATGGCATGGCATGCTCGGGGGCATGCTGGTATCATAGAGCTCCATGCTGGTATCGTATGAAAGAGCTTTGCACACGAAAAGCAAGATCTATATAGGGCCTGTAACACAAAGCTTAGCAATGATTGTAGAACAGTTTTCTACGTTCGATTGTATTGACTATAATGTACAATCAATCTGAAAATCGAGTCTATGATTAATCGTTAACTTTTGAGTTACCCGACTCTAATCTCGCGTTGTAGAGGATTGCGAAAGGTGCCTATTGTACACCCAACACGGTGCGCTGCGATGGCTGCGCGGTATGAAAATGACCGTTTTTTAACAGGTTTTGGGGGGTGTTGTGTCAAGTAAAATCGGCTGTAACATGAAAACGGGCAAAAACGGGCAGCTAAATTGGGTATCGACTTAAAGCTTAGACATCTAGCAAAATGCTGATGATAGAATTTAAACGGAAATCCACGGAAATCCAAACGTTTCGAATGTAAATGCAAAAAACATGGATTATCAGCCTATTTCGAGGAATAATTATCCTATAAACCTCCTGAAAATGTGTCTTTTATCTAATTTGAGCCCTTTCACACGAAAAAAGAATATATCAGGATTATGTGGGTGCCATTTCAGATTCCTACATGAAAAACCTCCTGTGAAATGGCTTGTTTTTCAACTAAGTTGTCATATACGCGGCATTTCGCAAAATGTCACATTTTACGATTTGAGGTAGGAAATTAACAACCTTTATGCAAATTCCCGAATGAAATATTTTGCTTAAGTATTCTTCAAAGTGTTATCTTTCAGCTTGGCATGACAAAAAATAAAAATCTGAAATTGCCCAAAATTACTTTTGGCGCACTTTTGTTTCGCCCCGGCCCACTGTGCGCCGGCTCAAAGCACTTCATAATTATTCTTACCCAGTCACTGGATTCATAGCTTTTCAAGCAGCCTGTTAGGCGAATACTTGCTAAACCATGGACCTACTACTCTGGTCCTCTAGGTCCATGGCTAATACCCCTTTCATAAACCCAATTATGCGGATAATATCCGCATAATTTGGTCGTAAAATCGGAACGGGGCCGCATAATAGCGGCATCGGGACCAGATTTTGACTTTATGAATGCATTTCCAAAGTATTAAATGCGGAAAATTGCCATGGTGCGGTCACAAGGTCACCCTTTTCCAACACAACCTCTTCGGAGGGGGTGTGTGCAGTTGCTATGACAATTATCCACCTTTTTCAGGTCGGGCGCTCGTAAAAAATAGTGCAGATTATTTTCGGAGTTTGTGAATGCAATTTTTATTGAATTATCCGCATTACTCTTAGGCGGATAATTGGAGGATGGGTTTGTGAAAGGGGTAACCAACCACAATGACGGTTGTTTGCTACCGGTACCCCCAAGTAGCACCGGGGGGGGGGGCGATACAGTGTGAATTAACGCCTTGCCAATTAAGGCCACGGAGGGATTCGAACACACCATCCTCTGATTACAAGGCGAGGGTCTGGACTGCTACACCGTGACACCTTCCTTTGTGTTTCCTTAATGTTCACCATACATCTTAACTGTGTTTACATCAGTTTCAGCTATCGCTCTTGCTGGAAAATCGGAGGAATTATTCAGGGCGTATGGGCATCCCCTTCAACAAATAACATCGCAGTCAATTAAAGCGGGTATACGGAATATCAGTGTAGAAGCTGCTATTTTCACTGATGATAATCATAACCCAGGACCGACATCCTTCCCAGCTTCTCTTGTTGTTGACGAAGAATACAGGTAGATTTATTGATAGTTTTAAAAAGTGACAGTGGCAAAAATCTAAGTCCGATCTGTGAGGTGGGAGGGGTGGCAATTTATTAAATTTAAAATTCCAAATGTTTTGGGCATCCCACATGGTGATGGTGAAGGCCTATCCCGGGGGGGGGGGCACTCGACCCAAAAAAGTAGAGGGTATGTGCCGCGGGCGAGACAAAAAACGGGGGCTTTGGAGCGGGCTTATTGTAAACAGGAGGGTCCTCGGAACGGGCTTCGGAACGACAAATGTTTGTGAAAACGGGGGTCCTTGGAACGGGTCGCCTGCGTTCGAGTGCGTATGCATCCCTATGGAACGTGCATGCAGCTAGCCCGGTGGCACGACTGCCGGGCACGCTAGCGCAGAGGCGATGGTCGGATAGCGAGCTGCGGCCGCTTTTCACCAAAATTGCGACCGGAACGGCGTGACGGAAAATATGCGAAGCCCTGGAGCAGATTCTTTTCTTCTTTTTTGTCGAGAAGAAGAAAATGCTATGCTTTGGAGCGGCTTTCTTTGTTCTTTTTCTCAATAAGACAAAAATGCTATGCCTCAGAACGGAAATTTGAGTGTAAAAATGGGGGTCCCCTCCGCGGCACATACCCACTATGCTTTATATACTTAGTGCCCCCCCCCCCCCCCCGCGCGGGTAGCGCGTTTCCGTTTTACACCCTGGCGAAGGCATTTTCCGCAAAAGTAGCCACAAAGCGACTAGTGAAGAGTCTACACACGTCGCTGGTTGCAGCGTGCGACATCGAGGCTTCACGGGCCTAATCACTAGAGGCAGGCCATAGATATTCATTCGAGCCAACCCATTGCTATTTTTTTTATTTTGATATGGCTGATTAACAAAGTGTATGCATATGATTGTCCATCTAACACTGATTCTATTTTTGGTAATTATTGAACTTCCTTTTCCCAAATTGGGAAGAAATATCACCAATGTTGGACTATATTTTGACTGGCGGAAGGATTAGGGCTATTTTGCTGTTTGAGGTGATGAATCTGCTCCCCCCGACGGTGTCTTCAAACACGCCAATTTATTTTTAAAATGAGCCGGTCGAGGGACCCTTTTCTGGTCAGATATGGATTGTCAGATATATATCCTATCCACTGGTAGTAAACATTCGACCCCCGAATTTCACCCTTATTTTTTATGAATTTTTTAAAGTGCCAATTTAACACACGAGTCTATGGGGAATGATTTAGGCCTGTGATACCTGTACACCTTGACCATAGCCTATTACAAGGGGAATTCCCTAGTGGATGAAATACCTGCCCAAGCTCTTCAGTAGCAGATTGCTTTCACTAGTATACATGTTTCAATCATCAAGAGGTCCAAAAACTGAACTTCATGGCTATATACAAGGCTACATAGGGGGTATAACAGGTAACAAATTGTGATTAGTAACTCTGTGTTTGTGTACCTAGGCTAGGTCGTGTAGGCTGTGTGTTTGTCTCTGTGATTCGTGTTGTCGTGTGTTTTCGTATACCGACGAGCGCTGATGTAAATCGTGTATAGCACCCATCACAAAATATAGTACACATTAGATAGGCCTTGCATCAATTGCACTTGTGAAATTGGTTCATGGGGAAGGGAAGGAGAAGATAAAACTTTAGAATTTGGCTGAAGAATGGTGGATTCAATAGGGAGGGGGGGGTAGAGAAAAGCATAGTTAGTATGTTTGGCGGGGGGGGGGCTGAGAATGAGTGCTACTGCTATCTTGTTCAACTTTTACTGACTTCTAGCCAGACTAGCCCCCATCCATTTAGAATACAAGCCATCTAACCCCCCTCTCTCCCTGTCTCTCTCTCTTACATCCCTTGGCTTGGGCCCTTGTCATAGGAAGATGTGAATGTATAGTATGCTTGTATGTTGATTCTCATTTCTTTTTATTGTTATCTAATTTAACTCATGTGAATCTGGTATTTATATTGTGGGCAGATCTTGAATCCAGATATGCACACTATTCATATCTACAATTTGCATTATAGGATTTGGGCCCTACATTGCATCCATTGTTGAGCTACATATAGGCAGGTAGGATGTGTGTAAATCCATAGGGCACTAGACATTAGGAGTAACATTAAAATTGGTCATTACATAACACATCTGTATATTTCATGCATTTCTTTGTGATAAAGTGAGTGTACAGATGTTAAAGAAAAGCCAGGAAGGTAAATTTAAAAGAAACCTTCATGTGCCCTACAATACAGGCTTCACGGGCCTAATCACTAGAGGCAGGCCATAGATATTCATTCGAGCCAACCCATTGCTATTTTTTTTATTTTGATATGGCTGATTAACAAAGTGTATGCATATGATTGTCCATCTAACACTGATTCTATTTTTGGTAATTATTGAACTTCCTTTTCCCAAATTGGGAAGAAATATCACCAATGTTGGACTATATTTTGACTGGCGGAAGGATTAGGGCTATTTTGCTGTTTGAGGTGATGAATCTGCTCCCCCCGACGGTGTCTTCAAACACGCCAATTTATTTTTAAAATGAGCCGGTCGAGGGACCCTTTTCTGGTCAGATATGGATTGTCAGATATATATCCTATCCACTGGTAGTAAACATTCGACCCCCGAATTTCACCCTTATTTTTTATGAATTTTTTAAAGTGCCAATTTAACACACGAGTCTATGGGGAATGATTTAGGCCTGTGATACCTCGACACAGGCGAGTCCCACACCACCGCATGCAATCTGCACAGTTACTGATCAGAGCATAGAGTTCCTCGGCACTTCATGTACAGAGAGCAGTCATATGAGTGAAATCCGAACATGCTTTTGCAGTTACGTTTTTTTAATGAAAAGTTATGAAAAATTTTTTTTTCTAAATATAAATTATTAACTAAATGAATAGAATGACAGACAAAATAAAAATAAACAGATACATATAATAGAAAGAAAATTGAAGTTTGATGGATTGATACACTTAGATGCCGAAAGATAGATATAGAAGACTGATAAATAGATAGAGACATAAATAGATAGATAGATAAATAGATAGATAGAAGTAGAGAGAGAGAGAGAAAGACAGAGAGATGGATAGATAGATAGATATATAGATAGATATATAGATATATAATTTGAGAGATAGATACATAGACGGATAGAGAGAAAAAGACAGACAGATGGATAGATAGATAGAGAGAGAGAATTTGAGAGACAGACAGATGGATAGAGAGAATTCGAGAGATAGATAGACGGATAGAGAGAAACAGAGAGAGATAAAAAGACAGACAGATGGAGAGATAGAGAGAATTTGAGATATATATATATATATTGGATTTTATTGCAATAAAAACTATCAAAATACAATCACAAGCAGTCAAAGACTGAAATAAGTGAATGTTTACATACAAATAGAATCATAACAAAATATAAAGTAAACATTATAAATAAATATCAAATACAATACAAATTCATACAGATAAAAATAAATGTATCATAAATAAATACAAAAGGCCAAAAGTAAAGTGTCACCAAAGAAGAAAAAAGCGGAATGAAAGATTAAGAAGAAAGAGGTGAGAGAAGGGAAAGAAACTGGGATAAGACAAAGAGAAGGGAAAGCAAGAGGTGGAATTTGAAAGAGAATAGGAGGCAACCTTTAGAAAAAAAAACTCATTATGCAATACAAGACATTTAACAATGGTAACAAGTAAATAAAGTAGTAATTGAATCGAATCGAGCACAAAAAAGGGAAAAGTAGAGCTGAGGAAATAGACTCCCGAAGGAAGTCGAAGCAGTGTTGATATTACACATGAGTAGATTAACAGATGGATAGAGAGAAATAAAAGAGAGACAGATGGATAGATAGAGAGATAGATGTTAGATGGATAGATAGATAGACAGATAGATAGGTAGATAGAGAATGAGAGAGACAGAGTAGATAGACAAATTAACAGATAGATATATCATGTAGTACCATAGATTGATTTATAACATAGATAGTGGATAGACAGATATGATAGATATAAGGATATATATAATATGAAAAAAAAGTAATTATGTGTTTTATTTTTCAATATTTTAGCTATTATTCGTTTTCATTCATATAAACGATCATGTGCGATAAAGTAAAAAAAATCATGAAGCCAACGTATATAGTTCAGCGGAACAACCAAAATACAGAGAGCTTTTGGTCTATAAGCTCAGCTGCATTTGCACGTATGTTCTGCGGATATCTTCGGTGCGGACTTTTGGATCGCGCGCCCAGCGGATTATGTAAACAAACGTAGACGTAGACTCTTCACTAGTCGCTTTGTGGCTATTTTTCCGGAAAATGCCTTCGCCAGGGTGTAAAACGGAAACGCGCCCCCCCCGGGAGGCCTATCACTATTTTTATTTTCCATGGCTATTTTAAGGTTATCAATTGTTACATTAACTACTGAATTGGACTGCATTACCATTCATATTAATATGCAAGTAAGCGAAGCGAGTGAGTATTTTTTCAGCAGCTGAAGACAAAATGGTATCCAAAACCACGTTTCTTTTCAAACCAAAAAGCGAAAATGAAGATAAATCAATCGAAATATGTTCAATGAAAACTCACTTACTCACTGGTTACAGGTGTGATGAGAATGGTAGATGTTATATCCCAATATTATCGTACGGATGATAAGGATGCTTTAAGAATCAAATATATACCATCACAGAAAACAATATAACCTTCCCAAAACTTAGAAAATAGCATAATGCAAATTATATGAGAAAAAACATTGATGAAAGAAATGAGTTTTAAAAAAGTCTTTAAAATCATACTGTATTCAGAGATGATGCAGCATTCAAAATTGAAAACAAACGTTCAGACGCCTTTTGAAATAGTTACTAGAATGCTTTCCTTTCTCAATGTAGCGGTAAGTTTTCAACGGTTTTTGTAAGCAGCTCGCCGGGGAAAAAAGGGAGGGGAGCTCCTTACACCACTGCCCACAAAATAGTCGATGTCGACTCCCGGGGGGGCCACTTCCATTCACGAGTGGATACCATGCGCGACCATGGGGTCTCGAAAAGTACCCTAAACACGTAATTTCCATATTCTGAAAATGCACCCCTTAACAAGTATTGGCGTGTGAAACCCTTTCATTATTTTTGTGTTTTTGACACCCTTATCACGTTACGTACGTAACGTGCCCTATCGTGAAAAATACATTTTTTTACGTGTTTTTTTTTTGGTCGCGCATTGTATCCACTCGTCAATGTAAGTGCCCCCCCCCCGGGTGTCGACTACAGTCAGCCAGTTCTGTGAATATCGGTTACATTATGCTTGAGATCCGTGAAGTTCAAAATCACGAATATATCATGAACATGTGATAAACTGGGAGATATGGCGTGCGCCTGGTGTAATCCAAGCTACATTGGGAAGTGAATGCAAATGTTCGAGCCCCGGTCACGTCATTCGCATGGTGATGTTAAGCATGGTGATGTTCTCAAGACGTGAATAATTATCTATGACTGATGTATGTCTACAAAAAAAAAATCAATCACACACACAAACACACACACGAGTAAATTCTCCTCGAACCATTCACTTACATCTCACAAAATCATCTAACTCGTTAATAAACCGTAATGTACATGTAATTATTTCGTTTCAATATTCATGTCCGTCTTGATAGTCATCTTTACTTGGTTACGTCGAAGTCAGTTTATCGGATCAGTTTTAGAGAAGGAGACACATATCAAAAACTTTTCCCCAAATCCACTATTCAGAATTGGGATATAACCATTGACATTCGCGGTAAGTAACTATTTTTTTCTCGATGTAAATGAGTGGCATTTCTGATATCGCACGCTCAAAGACGCACGCTGGACACGCCCCCTTCTAATCGAGCATATACGCTGGTGGTGCAAATATTTTACACAAATCATATTAGAATGAAAAAAAGTAATTTAGGCTAACTCGTCTTTATTTTACAAGCAAGACATAAATATGGCTGACAGGCCTATATTGGATGGCTTTATTTCATGAAATACCAGAAATATTCGACTGGTTAGTGCCAATATTCCACTCATCTGCGATTCGTGGAATATTTGCCCTTACTCTTGGAATATTTCTGGTATTCTATTCTGAGCCATCCAATATAATATCATTATCATCTCCATGTCAATTTATATAGGGTGTTTAAACGCGTATTTTGGTGTGCATCATTTCTTTGCAGCACAAGAGCATACTTACACAAAGAACCGAAATCTGACGAATATCCCAAGAAATTATTCAACAACGCTAAGCATAGTTAAAGGACAAGTCCACTCCAACAAAAACTTGATTTGAATAAAAAGAGAAAAATTCAACAAGCATAACACTGAAACAATCATCAAAATCGGATGTAAAATAAGAAAGTTATGACATTTTAAAGTTTCGCTTCATTTCACAAAACAGTTATGTGCACATCTCGGTCGGTATGCAAATGAGGGAACTGATGACATCACTTACTATTTCTTTTGTATTTTGTTATATGAAATATGAAATATTTTGATTTTCTCGTCATTGTCATGTGAAATTAAGTTTCATTCCTCCCTGAACACGTGGAATTCCATTATTTTAACATTTTGTGCTTCAGGCAAGAAGGTCCTAATCATCAAATTCGTAGAAATTGAAATATTATATAATTCAAACAATAAAAAACAAAAGAAATAGTGAGTGACATCATCGACTCTCTCATTTGGATGTAACTGGCTCGTTTATATAACTATTTTGTTAAAAATAAGCGAAACTTTGAAATGTCATAACTTTCTTATTTTACATCCGATTTTGATGAAATTTTCAGCATTGTGCTTGTCTGATTTTTCTCTATTGATTCAAATAAACATTTTCTGAGGTGGACTTGACCTTTAAATACACTGCTCCAACTTGCACCGAATGACAAAACATTGAATACTTGTTTTTTTTATACCACTCATATAAAGATTCTTGCAATTCGATTGGTTGAAAGCTATTCCACATTTGACCCATTTAATGCTGCATGCAACTTTTATTTTCCATTGCATAGTGACCATGTATTTTGTACCACTGAGCATGTGTGTGTACGTCAACATTCATTATTTGTATATCATTCAGGGGGGGGGGAGTTGATAATAATGTAATCATAGAAAATTAGTTGCCGGACAAAGAAAAATGTATTTGAATTCCATCTGCTTTTCTTCTTCTTCTATTTTGCAAAAAAAACCACGATCTAGAAAAGGCGTTATATAAACCAAAATGATGCATTTCTTCATTCGTCCATTATGCGACCTATCCACTCTCATCGAGGTTGTGTTCAACCCGTTGCACTCAGCCTAACGGCATGCAATGGATTGAACAGACCCTAAAATCGACTAAGGATGGATCGCAAATCTCAATGATCGCATAATATGAACTTATGTGCATGCATCATTTTGTATGAACTTTTTAAAATCCTACATGAATTAAACCCTGCCTATATTGATTGGTCTAACTAGCATCATGTGACCAAACGTATTCTCACTATTTTGCATTGATGTTAAAAATGAAACGCACACTGAAAATAATTTATTATTTGGTGATGTCAATGATAGAATTGACGTCACAGATCATTGACACAGATCATGCAACAAATTTCTCGGGCGCACCACCGGTCAGCGAATTTATTCCACCGGGCAAGTCCCGTAAAGGGACGGCGCAGGCACAAATCAGCATTCCGCTGAGTGCGTGGCTTCAGGAAAAGTAGATCATTCAGTGCAGCGCAAAAAAGGATGAACTACTTGTTCAAGAACTAGATAATAAAAAAATATTGTTCTAATTTAATGTAGGATATAAAATAAATATACAAGGCCTTGATTTCGAAAGTATAGTATACAAATATACCATGCTTTGAGTAAGTATAGCGGGAACTGTTTGTCCGAGGTTGAACTGATATTACTATTTTTCACGAGGGGCAGGCCCCGAGGAAAAAGTGATCTTATGAAGCTTTTATGATGCTATTAAAACCAATCAATATACAGTATTTAATGTATGTAGGATTTAAAGGGAATTATTCATTCTCGGTTGTTGCACCATGTATTACGAGCAAATGCACCGCGTACAAATTTTGCGCTTATCATGCGCCGCATAGAGCCGTGCCGCGCGTAGTACACTACTTTTTTTCCTTTTTTTTTTTTTTTTTACAAATGTCTCCAAACTGGTTATATTATCGCAGATATTGCCCGCTGCCGAATCTACACACAATTGAAAAACCCAGAAGCGATGAAATATAGTATGATATATACACACATAATGTAACGATTGTTGCCTAACCACCTTCCCCCCCCCCCCCCCCGAAAAACAGACGTTAATCGATAATCATATTTTTTTCATCCATAAACATGTACTCTATTCGATTTCATTCTTGACAGGAACTGTCCAACGTATTTTCATTGCTGACTATCTCTCAGAGAGGTACTTCTACAAAGACCTCGTCCATAATGGTGCCCAGGAATCGACGCCATTAATCTTTAAGCACAATATGACAGGAATAAGGGCTATGCACTACTATGATGGCGCCCTGTACTTGCTACAATCCGGTCCGCACTTCCAGTCGGGTTTCCGTATTTGCAGGAATATAGAGGCGCGAAACAATATCACATGTGACTTTCGGGTAATCAATGGCTCAATCATTCTAAATGAATTCCTCATCGTCAACATAACAGAATACTAAGCGATGTAGTCCAACCTATTTCTCAAATATTTTACGTTTTATGGCAGTAGGCTTGGATACTAAGAGGTTAAAACCTTTAAAATTCTTTGCACGCTGAATTAATTTTGTGAGATAATAGTGACGATTGTTTCCATGTTATCTTCTTCAATTTAAGATTTCCATATTGCACCATTGATACTTAGGTTTAGTATATAGATGATATCCAAGAACTATTGTAATTATAAGCTTCTTTAATATGAATGTAGAAGAGAAAACTAATTATTACAATTGTTAAATTTAAATGTACGAATGTGCAAAATTGCAATATCAGCACGCAAAGGGTGCTGAAATATGTATATGTTTCAATCATGGAATTTGTAATTAGTAAAATTACTAACGAGGGATTCTTTAATATCTAGTTCGTATACTTTAACTGTTGTCTATTTTACAGAACTCTAACAAGCTTTCAGAATAATGGTTACTATTCTTTTTAAATATGAATTTACCAAAATGTGCCATAACAGGGGTTGGTGTTGGTGAATGGGGAATACACGTAGATCGTCGTTCAGACAGCGCTCAACATCACATCCGGAAATACGTTATATTTTCCGAGGTCAATCCCAACACCAGCGTCATTTCAAGAACGGTGTTGTGGCTGGTGTTGGTGTTGTCACAACACCAACACCAGATTTCAACACCGTACTTGAAATGACCCATTGTTACTATTACTCTCTTTGGTGTCATGATCGATCTCTAGGGTGTGGTCCTGAGTGGTGACAGTTTAACACCACAGTTTTTAAGGTGTTAATTGTTCTCCATATATATAAATTTGATTTCATGATGATGCATACTTCTGACACTCATTAGACTAAGTTTTGTCTGTTTTTATCTTACTTTTCTTTACAATTTCTGTAGACATGTTTACATCACTTACCATTTTTATGCTTTGTTCATTGCAATTTTGATTGATTTTAAGCAAATTTAAGCTTGTTTTGCAATATAGTGAAATTTCTAATTGAAAAAAAATTCTAATTGAAAATTACAGACCTATTGCGTTGTTACCCATATTCTCAAAAATTCTTGAGAAAATAGTGTACAAAAGAATGGATGATTTCCTTCAACTTCATAATATCATAATACCACAACAATTTGGCTTTCGAAAGAATTACTCCACAAATATGGGCGTCTTGAATTTAGTGAATACTTTTATAAATGCAATTGATAGTGGAAAATTTTGTATTGGTGTGTTTCTAGATTTATCAAAGGAATTTGATACTATCGATCATGATATATTGTACAAGCTTGAGCATTATGGTGTTCGTGGGGTAGCCTTAAGTTGGTTTAAAAATCACTTAAAGAATAGATGTCAGTAAGTAATGATTAATGGAGTTTAATAACAATCTAAGGAGGTTAAATGTGGTGTACCCCAAGGCTCGGTTCTGGGTCCCTTATTGTTCTTGATTTATGTTAATGACATTATAAATTCATCAAAATTGTTTACTTATTCACTATTCGCAGATGACACTTGCTTACTTTCCCATCACAAAGATATGCATACTCTCATATTCTCAACTAACAATGAAATTAAAAATATATTTAAATGGTTTTGTTGTAACAAGCTTTTATTAAATGCTATTAAAACTCAATATGTTGTCTTAAGAACAAGGGATAAAAGAGTCCCTGAAGATACTAATCGATTATCAATAGGAGGCCATCAGATCAATCGAAGTCAAGATGTAAGGTTTATGGGAGATGTAGTTGATGATCACTTATCATGGAAAAATCACCTCAATTTTGTTTGTACTAAGGTATCAAGGAGTGTTGATGTCATTTATAAGTTACGTTTCTCTCTCCCTCAGCAGACCTTAGTAACTCTTTACAATGCTATTATTATGCCACACTTAAATTATTGTAATGTTGCATGGGTAAATACATATAGGAACCATTTAAACAAACTGCTAGTTCTTCAGAAGAAAGTTATGAGGCTCATAACAAATTCGAATTACAGATGTCCAAGTATTCCTTTATTTCTGCAATTGAAGATTTTGCCTCTTGATGATTTAGTCTCCTTCAATTGTTTGATATTTATGTACAAATCACAATCCTCTCAAAACTGTTCATTTTTAAAAGATGCATTTGTTGTTAACTCAAATGTCCATCTGTACAATACACGGCACAAAAATCTTATCCACCAACCACTTACAAGAACAAATACTGCTTTGAATTCTTTTGTGATAGTTTGTACCAAAGAATGGAATAAGTTACCACAAAGCTTTAGATCCAGTCCAACACTGCCCATATTTAAAAATTCATGTCGAAAATATTTATTTGAAAGGTTACAAAATATTTTAAATTGATTCTTGATAAACCATATGTGTGTGTGTGTATTTTGTATGTATTTTTCTTATTTACTCTCTAGATTATCATTATAAATATTTTTCATCTCATTCTTGTTGTAATGTACTTTATAAGGGGCCCCTCTCACAAGCTCTGCTTCTATGGGGTTCCAAACCTATCATGTATTCTCATTTTTTGTTAAACTGTGTAATGTCTCTTGTTTTGATTGGTTGAAATAAACTTGAACTTGAATAGTCATAATATCTTTGACATTATCACATTTATTGTCTCGTAGGAAAATTATGTCGTTTTAACATGATTAATGATGTTTAATTTTCGTCTGATTTTCATTTCACTCTCCTCTCCCTTCTTCGATCTTTTCAATTTTCTTTCTGCCTCATTCATTGGACGAATCCCATTGGAAGTGCATTTGTTCATGGTTTGTCTTCATACCGTATGTGTTTATCCGAGCACATTCGATTGTTATGAGTCGGGAAGACGGGTGAATACATGCACCTTCGCCCAAAACACTCAAGTTCACACACCCATAACCAGAGGCGTCGATCCTGGGGGGGGGGGGGGGGGGCAGGGGGGCGAACGCCCCACCAATGAAAATATTGGGGGGGGCAAACATATCGTTTTGCCCCCCCCCCAATAATTCCGGATGTGCAAAAATGAAATAAGATTGTAATGTTCAGCAAGCGAGATTGAGATACACAAATCGTCCTTTATTTCAAATCGTGCTCAAAATGTCCGCTTTTGAGATTGGAATATAAAAATTTTCAGCTCGCGCTTCGCGCTCGCATCATTTCTGTAGCAAAAACCCATACTTTTCATTATTAAATACGTAAATAGAATGACCCGTTTTCAGTTCTAAACCTCAAAAACTCCCACTTCGATTTGCAATAATCTTTTGTTGGATTTATATCTTGGTTTTTTTTTATAAAAACGTCCATTAAACTAATTTTTTTCAGATCGAAATATCAAAATTTTTAGCTCGCGCTTCGCGCTCGCATCTATTGTTCTTTTAGATACCAATCTTAATCATTGGTATAAAAAAAAATGCTTACAGTATCAAGCTTTCCGGTCAGAATATATAGAAATTTCAGCTCGCTCTCGGCACTCGCATTATATCTGTTTTGTGAGATATGTATCCTTCTCATGAGTTACTACAAACAGTCCTTAACAGGTACGCTTTTCCTGTTTTAAGGTCAGTACATAAAAAAATTCAGCTCGCGCTTAGCGCTCGCATTAATACTAATTTGTTGGTGAGATACGTGTCTGTATCTCATGAGTCATATATATATATATATATATATATATATATATATATATGCGTGTGGGGGGATTGTACGATCGAGCGCCTTCGGAACGTTGTTCATGATTTTGCCCCCCCCCCCATCTGAAAAATGGATCGACGCCCCTGCCCATAACCCTCACCCTTACAAACCGTGTGCGCGCTCGCACAACCTCACTCCCTCTCAAACACATACACCGTCACTCCTACCTCCTCTTTCTATTGTCCATTTCCCTCCGTCCCTTTTTCTTTTTATCTCTCCTATCCATGGGCGGAAATCCCAGGGTGCCCCCCCCCCTAATCAAAATAGTAGGGGGACACAATATCAAAGGTCCCCCTACTATTTCTGGTCTTTTATGATGGTAAGAAATACATCATTAAAAATCAGAATAAAACCTTGTTTTACCTTACTTTTGGGATGACAACCTTTTTGGGGGCTTGCCAAATTTATTTCCGTCGAAATGACCTTAAATCTAAAATTTGAGCGGATAACCTATTTTTTTTGCTTGTCAAATTTTCCAGCCCCTTGTCCCCCCTACCTTTTGGGAGAGATTTCCGCCCCTGCTCCTATCCTTCAAGCCACTCTCTTTTCATCACACTATTGACAGTTACTGTATATCAAAAAGAGGCCACGCCCCCTCATCTCGTAACCTACGGCTCCCTCCATCACTAGCGTATTCTAGCATCCACTTCACAGACGTTTCCTGCGGCGTTCAGAATCTATTGAAAATGCTCGTCAAATCACAATGGACAGATTAGTATAGAGGTCACTGTCGCCAGTTGGTGGACCAGTACAGCACATCGTCTTAAGATTCGGACCGGACAAAATAATTGCAAATATGTCTTTTGTCCACAGTCCAAGACGACACTGTTGTTTTGATTCACCGATCTTCGACAAAGGCTGCTGTATTATGAAGAGCTTTTGACAAAAGATTCTCTGCGTTATAGAAAGCATCTGCGAAGTGATTGTTAAAATGCCCTACTTTGAATTTAACATGAAGCACAAGAATAGAGAAAATATGAGTTTCATCAAATCATTGTATACAATAATCATTGACCATTTTGTCACAGAGACATTTTTTACAAATATCTGAAATCGTCTATTCCTTGTACTCAGAAGATAATATATATACATATATATATACATATATATATATATATATATACATATACATATATATATATACATATATATATATATATATATATACAGCTGAATGAATAAATAAATAAATAAATATCACAAAGATAATATCTCTTTGTATCTTTCTACCGAAACGTCATCGATAGTCCTATATTGTAGTTCGTTAAAATAGACTGTCAAGAAACGCAATTTTTTGGCCCAATTTAGCTAGTAAAGAGCTTCCTGCGTTGGGGGTTATAGGTGCAATACCGAGTCAATGAAAAATATCAAAGGCTTTTATAATGAAAGCCGGAGCACCATGTCCACTTGAAGCCTATATATTACGTAATGAGCTGTGAAAAGCCTGAGTGGAAAAATGACTTTTAAAGGGGTTTCAATCAAAGTGGAATGGTTTTAACCGATGAAAGAATATTCAGAGAAGCTGATAGGTGACGGGTTTAGCACAATGCGAGAAACAATAAGAATTTTTTAGTTTTTTACAAGTTGTTAAATGGATATACCCATGCATGACTTCCAGTTGAAAATCGTCGGTGATTTCATCGTGGTGTAAGCTAGGAAGAAATCCTCAATTTTATTCAACAAACAACATTACTAAAATATAATTTTTGTAAAAGATAGATTTTCCACAAGCCATTCTCCAGCTGTCTATAAAGTAGTTCATAAGAATTATGATAAGTAACTTTCATATATATTTCAAGCCCCAAGAACCCCCCCCCCCCCCCCTTCATACAAAAGCAAAAAGAGAATGTGACCAAAGCCGAGACTGCAGCATCTGTAAAATTGTATTTTTTAATTAAACCTACAAATGAAATGAAATCCATGGGTATCACAGTCACACACCGAGTGGGCTTTCTCCGAACGAGCGCGTCATGTTCGGTAATCACTTAACCTTTTAACGTGATTTTTCACTTTAAAAATGTCCTCTGAATTTCGGAAAGGACATGTAAATCGGATAGCAAAAATCGATGTTCTTTCTCATGATAAAACCCACTTTACGCTTTCGATTCAGTCATTTATTTGCCGAATTCGTACATATACATTAGTATATGTTTTATACATGCATTAATCGTAATTTCTGTCATCCCATGATATTCAGTTCAAATGCAAATTGACCTATCATGAGCAAACATGGCTGTTATATAGGGCGTACAAGCATAATACTTATACACGCTCTTAACATTTGAGTTTTAAATTTTTGATTGATTTAATGAAAAAGACCGGATTTTTTTCTACGCAGCTTGTCTCGAAAGATTCATTGCAACTCCGTCATTAGGTACCTATATCTATATTCAAGTACTATACGGATGGCATAAATGGATAAATTATTCAAGGCTAAGACCACCCACAACGACAGCAAGGAAGGTGATGAATAGGTAAAACAACCAAAAAGCATAACATTGATTGAAAACGTTTGCTTTTTGTAGATTTGTTAATAAAGAACCTCTTGATTGATTCTTAATGACCTTCAAAACTATGCATTTCAGACGGACGATTTGAACCAGTTTTAATTTACAGGAAGAAAAAAACGACATAGGCTTTTTTGATGTGACGTCATGAAAGAGAAAAACAAATTGTGATATTCTGACAATATCGATTCAATATCACATACCCATTTTATTGAAATAAATGAAGCACCATAATTCTTTAAAGGAGGTTTCAATGTTATGCTGGGTTGACTTTTTTCTCATTCAGGTCAACTTTTTGTCTGGGTGAACTTAGCATTGAAAACTTTAAATCATATAATTTCCTACATGCATACATAAATAATCAAATTTGAACAATTTGGTGTCATTGGCTCAGTGAATGAAATCGGGTCATTTTCAGTTTATCGTGTAAGTTCTTTGGCGAGGCAACAACCAATTGTTTTCTATTTTCTCGTGCTGACACGTGGCATTTATCCGAGTTTCTTCTTTTGGAATTTTATTGTTAGGTAACGTCTTTTCTTTTGGTGGTAAACATTTCAGCTGTTTCAGCTGCTGCAGTGAAACGGTCACGTGTACAGGTAATGCCCTCTGCTGCACTTCGACTCTCATTTCGCTGGTCGCTGTTCCACAGTAACTCAGCGGACGTTGCTGTATTTGGTGTACTTCTTTATGGGCATCAGCGAAATTTATCCGGTGAAAGAATCGACCGTGCGGCATCATTTCTGGGATCGGACCGGTTCCAGCTCCGGGACTAAGCAAATGTTGTTCATTCTTCGTTCTTTTTGGTTGTAAAAAATTCTTGATGGAAACAGGATACGGTGGTGTAGGGGTTATGACCTCTTCAGCTTCGTCATCGCACACGTGGTCGAGTTTCTGTTTTTCTTCGTCATTGCCATTGTCATCATACCCTGATTTATCATCAAATTTGCTCCCACGCGGAAAGAGCTGAAACAGAAGAAAGTATAAGCTTTAGTGGAAAAGTAGTACAGGGGGGGGGGGTGTATCACACAGATTTAATTACGACTTAGGTCGCACTTAAAGGAAACCAAAACCCAAGAAGAGAAGTAATCTTATTGGAAAGAGTAAAATGAGAGGAACAATTAAAAAAAAAGTTTCATCAAAATCGGTTATGAAATAAGCAAGTTATGGGAGTTTGAAAACTCTTGTTGTACTTTCTATGGGCATCCTCAAATTGGCAAACGTGCTTCAAAATGGCTGATTTTGTGGACAACTCTCCATTTGTTTTGTACACGAATTTTCAGATTTTCCTCATTATCTTTCAAATTGTATCTTGCCTCCTTCTGAGCACAACATATGTCATGGGAAAATATAATCCACACCATATATGTCAAGGTCAGGAGGAGATAATGTGAAATATGAGGTAAGAGACACAAACGTTAAAATACACTTTCCGAATACCATTTTTTCTTTTGGTTTCCTCTTAGATATCATATCCTCTTAGATATCATATCCAGTACGGCATATTATACAGTGCGTATAAAAAAAACGGGACAGATTTGAGAAGTCTATAAAATTTTTGTTTCAAATTATGATGTCTATATTTTGGTGTTAATAGGTTCTCTAAGGTCTTATCTTTCAAATGCTATTTAAAAAAAAATTAGTTTCGTTCATGCTTGAGCGAACACGGAATGTTTTTGTCTGGGGTTAAAAAGGAGGCTTGCGCCAAAATGGCATAAAATTATAAATATGATGATCGAACTTCTTGCTAATTAGCATACTTCCTCTTAACCTTTTCATTATCTGTGCCATAATTTTCAAATCATGCGGTCAAAATTCATTTTCAGATCTATTTATTTGCATGAATTATTCTGTTGTTTCTTTTTAACTTGCTCTCTGTTAGCTATGAATATTCCTTCTTCAAGCTGAAACCATTTTGTTTCAACCGAACAAAGGTTATGGTGCCCTTTGAATAGTGCAACACAGATGGTCGGGCGCTCGGGATGCCCCCCCCCCCTCAATAAAAGAAAAATCGTGAACAAGAAAAAAAAGTGGACAGGAAATAAAATGAAAAATAGAAAGTAAAATATAATATTATTTTTTTAATATTAGGTCAAAATCTATCACAAAATTTAATATTGTAATAAAAAGTGGGAATATTTGCGTGCTCACTTCGCTCGCTCGCTCACAACTTTTTTTTATACATTGTACACGATCTGCCATATCTAACTCCTTCAATATTGACTAAATACACCATTGTCATTGAAAGACATGAATCCCTTCTTGTGTTTCCTGTCAAGTAATTAAACTTGGTCAAGGAATCAATGACCCCTTGGAAATAGATTCGTGTCTTTTAAAGGTACGTAACAAAATTTCTTTCACAGAATAAAATATCTGGATTTGAATAATCACAAGTTTTCCCAATTAATAATTCAAATCTTCTTGCTTGGGTTGACAAAAAAATCTTCTTTTCTCAGTTACTTATGAAGGAAAATTAAAAGGTAAGAGAAGCTTAAATGAAAAAAAAAAAAATTAAATAAATAAATTTGTAAATGAAATTTGAGAGCATAATTCGAATATTGTGGCAGAGATAATGAAAAGGTCAAGAGGAGGTCTCCTGACTAACAAGAAGTCTGATTATCATTACTCATATTCTGCAATTCTGGCCCAAGCCTTTTTTGAACCCCCAACAAAAACGTCCCGTGTTCGCTCAAGCATGAACAAAAATTTATTTTTTTAATTGCATTTCAAAGATAAGACCTTAGAGCACCTATTAACACCAAAATATAGACATCATAATTTGAAACAAAAATTTTATAGACTTTTCAAATCTGTCCGGTTTTTTTTTATACGCACTGTATTATTATCTTCACAATACGGCATTTTCTTAATGAGGTATAATTATTTCACAATGTTCTACGATCATTGCTAAGCTTTGTGCTACGGGCCCCAGAACACACCCAATCATTTATAATTTCATTTTCGCCTTATTTTCCCTTTGTTAAAATATTCAATCACACATCAGTATTTAATCTTTCAGTTGTTTACCGTAGATATTTTTCTTATAATGTTATCTAACCAAGAAATGACGGAATACAAATCGTGCCAAATCTAGTTCAAGGTGTCCAAGTGATTTTATGCCTGGATTCCACTGTCGGAAATGATCAATTCGATCAAACTCAATAGACCAGTTCGTAGTTACTTCAGGGACAATTTTGGTCAAATAACCTTTCATTTCTATCATTATGATAGGCAGATTTCAAATCAAGATATTACATAGGCATGCCTTACATAGCAGGATGAAGAAATTGAATGGACCAGGTGACAAGAATAGCACACCAATGAACACTTTATCAAGGTATTTGTTGCATTCCTATTTTGAATGCATATCATAGCATGTTGCACAATGTACTTGGCAAAATGTGAAATACCAGTCGTTCGTGGACGCATTGTTTTTTTTTTTTATGTACATGAAAAAACACAATTCAAAAGCGCCACATGACTTCAGCTATAATAATAATAATAATTATTGATTAATTATGAATTATTATTATTATCATTATCATTATTATGAACCTCAAGGAACAAATAAATATGATAACGAACAAATAAATATGATAACGATAATAATGTCATATTTTACACAGGGTAGAAATTTCAATACCGAAAACTGTTCTCCAAGCGGGCCCTGCTTAAGATGATTGTGTTATTAATGCCCCGGCTTTAGCACGGCTACCTTGATCAGACGCTCCAGCATTCGAGGAATTCCCTCTTACCGGGTACTCACTCACCTCACCGGGGTTGAGTGCAGCACAATGTGGGTAAATTTCTTGCTGAAAGAAAACACGCCATGGCTGGGAATCGAACCCACCCACGTCCCTCAGATTGAAAGGCGAGAGTCTTAACCACGAGACCACGACGCCCACACACAACTTTATGAACACCATGGCAAGATTGGTAATAACCTTCATCATTCACTGTTGTTACATGCCTACCTGTTGAGAAACCATGAAGAGAAACATCACCGCCAGACTAGCCACGGCGAATCCATAGAATGCTTTGACGGCGTTGAAATAGTCGATGATGATGCCACTGACCAGGGAGCCTGCTCCGACGCCAAGACCGAAATAGAGCGCGCCGAGGATCCCCTGTACTGTGGTCATGCACTCGGCAGGGACGGCCGTCCCCAGGTACGACACCAAGGTGGTCCACGTCAGTAAGAATGAAATACCTGATCAAGGGGAAGAAAATCAAAGATCAATCAAATCTGATTGAATTCAGAAGAATGTGTATGTATATTGTACAGTATATGAGTAGGCCTATCTTACTATTCTACACCCAGTTCATGCAGTTCTGGGGGGGGGGGCGTTTCATGAAAGGACTTGTCGGACGTTTTATCCGACAGTTACCATAGGAACAGTGCCTCTCAGCCAATCAAAATCATGGAAAGATGTCAGATCTGATAACTTGTCGGATGAAAATATTGATAAAACGCTACCCTGGCGTTGATTGCAGTGCCATATTATATATATCTACCTTTTAAGCCAATCTGGTAAAGCCTTGCATGAAACTGCAATCGCGGTAACGGGTTAGTAACTGCGTCACTTAAGTTCGCCATAAGTACATTATGCCATGGACCTAGTAGGTCCATGATTTTACTCATCATGGTCTCCAATGTTCATATGTTCATACTCCATGAATAGAGTTGCAACGTTATGTGTAAAAGCTCACATCGACAGTAATATTTTGATAGCAGACAAGAATCGGACTCGACAGAAGTCTCACGTTATCTAAGGCCGTGTTTATGCTTCCACTTTTCAGGCCAGAATCAGCGTTTCCAAACGTGATTAGTCCAAAACACGGTTGCGTACATGCTTACTTTGATTTAAACGCTGTTTCAAAACGCCGATCGTAAACTCACAAAAAGGTGCGTTTGTAAACGTCGTTTGACCAGAATCAGGCTTTATGGGGAAGTATAAACAGAACCACGATCGTAAACGTGTTTAAATGACGCCATTTGGTACATGCTTCCGGTGAGATGAAAATCCGCGGGCAAATACAGTCGCATTGCTCCATGGTCGCATGTTACCTCCATGGAATTACCTCTCATCTCCCTTGTTTTGCATGTGTAGTACTATTACTAGTATTACTCTTCCAATTTGTCATCACGATGAATGTTGAGGGATTTACACTAAAAAAAAAAGAAAAACCCTGGAACGTGAGTTATAATGAGGAGACATCGCCAGATGCCCCAGTAGTATAAACAAATATATATTTTATTATTTTGCATACTTAATATTCTTTATTTTTCTTACTATTATCCTCACCATGGTGGAAATTATATGGCTATATCAAGAATGACTAAAATATCGGAAATTGTTCGATGTTTATATAACAGTTGACGTACCTTCCCCATAACAACACTCGGAAAAAAAAACTTTCGAAAAAGGGCGCGCCCAATTTGACCTCGCTTTCCTGCTCAACGAAAATTACGATGCGAAGCCAGCTGGCGATCGTGATTTTGTCTCTGAAAAGTTAAGCATAAACAGCACTCCCAGAACCACGTTTACGATCGGCGTTTTGAATCGACGTTTGAAAACGCTGATTCTGTCCTCGCAATGGAAGCATAAACACACCCTAATTTGGCACTATGATATCCATATTTGAGGTCAAGTGATATAGCAAACATGGTGTAAAATTCGGAATTCCCTATCTGTTGCATAGAAGAGTATTCAAATCTGGCGTCATGTGGTTTCAGTAGTTTCATATGACAGCTTGTTATTTTCCTCATATTTTTGTTTTGTATTATCAGGATAGATATTGCAGGTATGGCAATAAAAAAAGAATAAAAAGAATGAGGGGAAAAATGAGCATATTGTACCTCCGCATGCCACGGGTCACTATATACGACTTGCCAAATTGATAAATAGATTCCATGGTAATGATGAAATTTTTCAATGAAAACAATGAGAAAAAGTAAATGAGGGCCTATCAGTGACCTTGATGTACGCCGCATCTATCAATACTCAAACTGAGCATATTATAGCTCCGCATGGGACACTATATGCGACTTGTCAAATTGCTAAATAAAGATGCCATGGAGTGGCCCTCGATCGAAAGTTTACAGTGTTGTTTATTTCAATGAAATTTTGTAATTGGCAACCTCCTAACTTCCTACGACAAATGAATCGTGCTAGTATGCTGGTAGGAACGACAATGACATGTAGGAACCTTGTGGCAAGTCAGAGTAGCGTTCATCTGGCAGGAAAAGGCTTTTCATTAACAATTCTTACATTTCACCAGAGACAATTAGTGCAATGTGGAATGCGGGAATGTTGCTGTAAAAAGAAGCATAGAGCCTTTACAGCCGGATACTTTACAGCCGGATGCTTTAAAAGTGGCACCACTTTCACTTCAACTTTCATACCCGTATACCATGTTCGCTTATACACATGTTATGCACGATTACACCACGCATTATACAGACACCAATTGTCTATTATCACCAATGTGAAGAGAAAGAGCTCGGGGCAGGGATAGAATTTAGTTTTCTGTTTCCTTAAAACACTTCCTTAAATTCCCTCTCCCTCGGAATGTACTTTCATGAGGTGCGCTATTGATCAAAATCGGCCGATGTGGTAGCAATAGCATATCAATTCAATACTTTTCAAATTTAAAAAAGAATAGGAATAAACATCTTACCGTGTAAAATCTCAACAGGTATGAGCCACAGGGGATTTGAAATTGCAGCATAGCAGACGAAGCGAATAGCGTAGACTGCCAAACCCAGCGTCAGAGAAGTAATGTATCCTAAGTAATTTAGGAATCGCCGTGAAAAGTAACCAAGTATCAACTCTGCAATACTTTGTATCGCCTCGAGGACGCCTATCAGGGTCTGACTGGCACCTGTTCAAAAGAAAGCAAATAAATAAATGTATGATTATATGCATAAACACACACTAAGAAATTTTTGAACCCTTAATGAAACACTAGTACCAACCTTTAAGGGTGTAATCTTGCACCCTAAGTGGCAAAAGGTGCAGAAATGCACTTTTTTTTGTTATCTGCACCAGGGGCGGATCCGCGATTTTCCAAAAGGGGGGCACATTTACCCGATACAAAATATGACAAGGAAAAAAAGGTTTCCAACAAAGAAATAAGGATATTTCGTCCACGAAAAATTTTGACAAGCAAAAAACCCGGCATTTTTACATTACAAATTTTAATTCTGCCTCTCAAAGGGGGGGAGGGGAGCACAGGCCCGCTTGTATAATACTTGACATTAAAACGGGTTCAAATTTGAAACCTTACTTATTACACGGTTCATTTTTGCACCTTATATGGTGCTTAATATATTTAAATTGCACCTTTCAAGGTGCACGAATGAGCAAAAATGCACTACCAACCCCAGGGTTCAAATTTGAACCCTTATTTCTCAGTGTGTAGAATGTTAACATGGAATTTTGAAATCTGATCTTGATTTTAAATGCCTTTCCTTAGACAGTGAACCAGCTGACCTATTATTTCGTTCACTCAATTTCAATCATATTACTTGGCTAGAATATTTGCCTGGGGTATGATAAAAGTAATATTTGATTCTCAGAGTACACAGCGAATAATATGTCTAATGAACGATAATAGACTTGTCCTATACACGAGACCTGTCATCTTGACTTGACACATATCCGGAAGATTGACATTTTGAGGAAGTCTTTAAAAAACTAGTCACCGCTATCACCTTCATTAGAGCGTTCGGAATTGTCGGATGTCCAAAAATGTATGTTTTTTATCGGACGGTTACCATAGAAACAGTCACAGACCTGTGCTTCTCAGCCAATCAAAATCAAATAAATCTGTCATGTCTGTTGGATCCAAAAAATTGTCAGGCTACAAATGTTGATAAAACGCTCTCCAGGGGTCATAACACAAAGCTTTAATAGCTATCAATCATCGTATAACACTTTTTAACGATTGATTGCATTGGCTTCAGTGTACAATCAATCGTAAAAATCAAGCGTACGATCAATCGCTAATCTTTGTGTCAGTTTTTGTCTGATCCCGAAAGCCTATATAAAATTACATTAATTTGAATTATTATTTTTTCAATGGAAAGCATAATAAAAACAGTAGGGCCTACTGCAATACATCTTTTTCTCCACCGGCTTCTTATTTTCTTACTTTCATCTTCTGTCGAAGTTATTCTACCTACTAATTTGAGATGATAAGTTATGAATAACAAAAAAATATATATGTATCGTGTTTGTGAGAAATACACTGGAACTGATCATGTCTTACCAATATTCTGGAAGTGCCACAACAAAAAACCCCAGACACTACCGTTGCAAACGCCTGTGAAGAAGGCTACGAAGAAAACTGAAGCAAAGTGTGGACTGAGTAGTACGCGTCTTAGCTCCGACCACTGCGTGTCCCAGTCACAAGTAGTATACTATATTATGAAATAACATAAATAATAATCGAACAAAATAATCACAAAACGTAGAAATATGTTGATTGTAACGCCCAAGTAATACTAGATTAAGTAAAGGAAATGATGATCAAAAGGGATTGATTTCCTATTCATCTACTTATTAAATTCAGTCGGCCCTAACCATTTTCAACATGTTCAACGTAAAACACGAAATCATTTCCAAACAGTGGAGTGTTTCGTGAAAAATAATAATTTCATGAAATTATGAAACAGTTGTTGAAAATGTAATGTTGTTTAGCAACTCTTGAATTATTTGTATATTTCACAATTTCATTTACATTTTTTTAATTGAATTGGGCCAGTGATACTCTCGGAAAAAGCTAGATCGCCACAACCATCTTGAATAACATTATATTGTATAAAAATTGTTTACGATTCCGATCCAAAATTGCAACATATATATCGCGCGCGTGGTCTTGTGATACACGCAAAGTTGAGAGATTGCAAATATTACCCCTAATTTTTACAACATTAATTGGTTCCACCAATAAGCTGTTAATGATGATTAAATAAACTTAATAACGTTTCCAGGCTTTCCCGTTTTCCAGTTATGATCAATCATATGAAAATGTGATTCAATAATGTATCGAAAGGTATGTATACAAACATAACAGTAAATGAGCGACCATTGATTCGATACTTTAGACTAGAGCCATTCTGGAAAAAGAGGCCTATATAAACTTTTAGAAGCATTTTGGTGTAAAAGTTGGAAACTGGACTATTTCACACAATTCAAATATGCTGAATCTGAATAGACCGGTCCCCATAAGCTGATTTCTCATGTTTTGACCACCTAATTTGCATAGACAAAATGCATAAACAAAACTTGAAGAACGGGCAAAATTTCAGTTGGTTAAGAAAGGTACCAAATGTAGATTTTAAACTGTTAATGTACTTGGAACTTTGGAAGGATAAAGGGACGGCCAAGAGGCTCACCCTAGTTTGAAACAATTTAATTATTATCTTTTATCTCAGAGGAAATTATTGCAAAAAAAAGACAAGTGGAATGCCTCTGGCGGTCTCACCTGCATCACGCGATTTAATATAGCAGCAGTGCTGACTTTGAAAACTACTATAACTCGCACAAGATGTTCAGTGATACTTGGTTACTCTTATTTCCATGTTTTATGAACTAGACCAATACACTTACAGAGATATAGTGGTAATTAAAAAAATACCCCCAACGTGGCCAAAGTTCATTGACCTTCCATGACCTTTGACCTTGATCATGTGACCTGAAACTCGCACAGGATGTTCAGTGATACTTGATAACTCTTATGTTCAAGTTTCACGAGTCAGATCCATAAACTTTCAAAGTTATGAGGGTAATTCAACAGATACCTCCATTATGACCAAAGTTCATTGACCTTTGACCTTGGTCATGTGACCTAAAATGCGCACAGGATGTTCAGTGATACTTGATTACTCTTATGTCCAAGTTTAATGAACTAGATCAACATACCTTCAATGTTATGATGGTAATTCAACAAATACCCCCAATTTGGCCAAAGTTCATTGACCCTAAATGACCTTTGATCTTGATCATGTGACCTGAAACTTTCACAGGATGTTCAGTAATACTTGAATACTATTATGTCCAAGTTTCATGAATCAGATCCATAAACTCTCAAAGTTATGATGGTAATTCAACATATACCCCCAATTCGGCCAAAGTTCATTGACCTTAAATGACCTTTGACCTTGGTCATGTGACGTGAAACTCATGCAGGATGTTCAGTGATACTTAATTAAGCTTAAGTCCTAGTTTCATGAACTAGATCCATATATTTTTTAAGTTATGATGACATTTCAAAAACGTAACCTTAGGTTAAGATTTTGATGTTGATTCCCCCAACATGGTCTAAGTGCATTGACCCTAAATGACCTTTGACCTTGGTCATGTGACATGAAACTCAGGCAGGATGTTCAGTAATACTTGATTAACCTTATGGCCAAGTTTCATGAACTAGGTCCATATACTGTTATGCTGTCATTTCAAAAACTTAACCTCAGGTTAAGATTTGGTGTTGACGCCGCCGCCGCCGCCGCCGTCGGAAAAGCGGCGCATATAGTCTTACTCTGCTATGCAGGTGAGACAAAAAACGAACTCAGTAAACACAATGTAAAATGGCAAAACATAAACAAGTATTTTTCCATTGCATAAATTGTAACCACTGTAGATTAATATTTTGTGTTAATCGTCTTTTTGTGAGTTTGTTTTATCTTCTGTTCATGTTGTAGTGGTGTTTTTATTTCGGTCATATTAATACATTAAAATGTCATATTTTTGGGGTTGCGCTGTACCCCGGCGATGCTGCCAGGACGACAGTGAACTGACGGGTATTACCGTACCCCCTTTTCTTTTTCGGTTAATGGATCGTCCTGTCGGCAGGACTAGGGTACAAGTTGCTTGTAAATTATTCTGAGTACAGAATTTATTTAGGATATGTTGTATGTACTTATACACAGTTTGTATCAATGTTCTGTTTGATTAAAGTGCAACGATATGTTTCGTATACTTTGATTGTTTTTTGTGACGAATAAAGACTGCAAAGATAAAAAAATAAAGGGATGGCGGCACAGGGTTGAGGCAAGGGAAGCAGGCGCCGGGTGGGGGGTAAAGACACACTATGATCTCTCAAGCAATGAACAAAAAAACATAGAATACGAAACACGTAGGAAGAAAAAGAAACAACATAATAAAGAGTGAATAAAAGAGGTCTTGGTTGTTGAAATCCAGGATCTATTATAGATATAATTTTCCAAAAATTCAATAAGAGTGGTATTACAATGGCGTCAAACAAAAATGGCCTGGACATAAATAGTAGAGGTACAAATAACACGTCTTTTGCACTCGCATGCACTCGACTTGTTGTACGAAGCCCTGCATAATGGCTAATTTCCAAGAAAAGAGGAGTACATAATAATAGTAAACAAAGAAAGGTAAACATATTTTTTTTAAACTAGAAGTATTGGACTGCCTAGAGGGGATCATAATTCTTATCTTTTCAACTGTGAATAGCTCGTCTGTAAAAGTTACAAAGAAAGTATGGAAGCTAAGATAATGATGGACTCCATGGAGGGGTAATATTTTTGAAATTATAGATATATTGAATTGAATTGAATTTATTACCAAATGTCACTGTCAGTTACAATTACAAGGAATAGTACATCACATATAAACAAAACATTTGGTAATTGGAGCTAACATCGTGTGCAGTAAATTGATATTGTCTTATTTATTTACTTGACAAGGATTCAAGGAACACTCCTGTCAAATCCTGTGGGCCGTTTCATAAAGCTGTTCTTAAGTTAAGAGCAACTTTAAGAACGACTAGTGATCCTTTCTTGTGGTAAATGATGTTCACCATTATGTTCATTTGTGATTATTTAAGCATATAAGAAAGGATCACCAGTCGTTCTTGAAGTCGCTACTAACTTACGAACAGATTTATGAAACACCAACCAGGATCAATTAGTTCAATGATGCTAGGTCCCCAGGGAAGAAACATCACTTCGAGTTACAGATTCGCTTTGCTTTCTCGATAATAAGGTTGAAAGATTCCTTCACATAAATTAATCAATTAGAAGTAAATAAATAATTAAAACAGTTTTAGGGCATATTGAAAATATTATCAATCGACCAAAATTACACCAAATGTTCAAATTTAAAGGAAAATTTTTTTTTTTAATTCCAAAGTACCATCGTTCTTCTATCCCCCCCCCCCCCCCGCATCCACGTGCGTTCTTGAACATCCTATGCCCCCTACTCCCACCACCAGGAAATATTCAAGCTGAGTCAAGTCATAAGTGTAATAATAAGACATTTATAATGCGCAAAACATATCCACCCTATTAGGGGTGCTCAAGGCGCTTACAATAAACTTAACTCGCTACTGGTACACCTTACAATTTGGCCATTAGATAAATTTTCAAACTGGCCTTGAATTTCATGTCCCTTGATGGTGACACGACATTTGCTCCGGCGACAATTGCTCCGGGCTTTATTTCATCTAAGATATAGGGTTTGTGTTAGGGTTGCAATAGGGTTTATGTTAAGTTTTTAGGATAGCGTATATACTATATAGGTTAAAGTTGGTCATTCCATTAGTGTGTGGAATTTACAGCGGAGCAATTGTCGGAGGAGCATAGTCAAGGAACCTCTTTGAGAGCGTAAAACTCCCAGGGCCCCGTATGACAAAAATTAGCGATTAATCTCTATTAACTGAAATAGCCAGTCAAGATCATCGTCGCATGCCCATTTTGCTCAGTTGACTGACAACGAACCAATCGGAGCTGGTCTTAGAAAGTATCGATTAATCGCTTATTTTTGTGTTACGGATACCAGGTCGGAGATTTACCTTAAAGTCCATAAAACACGAGCAGACAGCAGAGAGAGAGGCGACGAGGGCAAAGGCTAGGAAGGCGACCCGGTAGTTGGTGATGATGAGGGTGACTCCCCATCTCACCACCGGGATACTTGTCCCTGACAGTAACACACCAACAATCAGAGAGCTGGAAAATAATAATAAATCATAATGACAAAAATAGTAATGATTGAAATGGCAATGATGATACGGATAACAACAACAATAGTAAATAGCGATAATGATAAAATCTAATAGTAATGATAATTATGTAACTTCTGTAGATTTCCATGGCGAAGAAAGAGTGCAGTGGTTTCACGTTTCACCATGTATTATTTCGTGGGCATATGTAATAATGATAATAATACTACTAGTAGTAGCAGTAGTAGTAGTAGTAGTAGTAGTAGTAGTAGTAGTAGCAGCAGCAGTAGTAGTAGTTGTTGTTGTTGTAGTAGTAGTATAGTAGTAGTAGTAGTAGTAGTAGTAGTAGTAGTATAGTAGTAGTAGTAGTAGTGGTGGTAGTAGTGGTAGTAGTGGTAGTAGTGGTAGTAGTGGTAGTAGTAGTGGTAGTAGTGGTAGTAGTGGTAGTAGTGGTAGTAGTAGTAGTAGTAGTAGTAGTAGTAGTAGTAGTAGTAGTAGTAGTAGTCTTAGTAGTCGTAGTAGTCGTAGTAGTCGTAGTAGAAGTTGTAGTAGTAGTAGTAGTAGTAGTAGTAGTAGTAGTAGTAGTAGTAGTAGTAGTAATGTAAACATAATAGTAATGACAATAATAATTACATAATTTCAATTTACGATCATAATTCTGTTCAAATTCATAACGGTAATGATAATGATAAAACTTGTAAATGATGATAATGATGATTATTATAGTTAAAATGATATCAATGATAAATGATAACCATAATGATGATAGAAATAATAGTAATTTTCATAATAATCATCCGCTTTCATCGAGCGTTTGATACATTGGAATGATTTCTCAGTATAACGCTTTTCATAATCACCTTTACTCTATTTGAATGGAAATGAAATAAAGAGTTGAAAAGAAAAGGAGGGGACGGACCAAAGAATATCAACATCCCAATCTGTATTGAGATGTCGGGGGTTTAATGGGTGTTATGCGAACAAAATAAGCGAGCGGGGTTATTTTCACAAATACACGAATGAAAAAAATAATTTTACCATGAAAATTTATAGACCCCTGACCTTTAAAATTGGGAGAGTTTTGGTCTAAAAGTGGCATTTTGACCTGACATAGAAAAACATATTATGCCTTGACATTCGATGGAGACCCCCCCCCCCCCCCTCCCCCCTTGAAAGAGGCGGAACGCCGCCAATCTTATGTAAGATAAAACTGCCAGTTTCTGATGTAAATGCATTATAAATGGAACAGTTGTCACAATGTAATTATGGAATTTCCATTATGAGTTTCGCATACTAAGTTTTCATACAGACATAACTTTATTACCCTTTGTCTGATTTCTTTCATACATCCACCCTTTTGTGTACTTTTCTGTGCACAAACAATTTCGTTGCCAAGGTTGGCTATCCCTTCGAACAAAACGTAGGGGAAAGAATTTATGGAACATCAGTGAACCTTTTCCATGAACAAGGAAATAAGACAGGCATGTTGTGATTGATCCCTTATACTACTGAAAGTGCCTAGAATTCACAAAATAACAACACTGGATGCGGATGCAATTTTTATTCTTGGAAGGCAGAAAAATGTCCAACTAAACGTTGATTTTTAAAAAAAAAATCCAACAAGTATAACACTGAAAATTTCATCAAAATCGGATGTAAAATAAGAAAGTTATGACATTTTAAAGTTTCGCTTAATTTCACAAAACGGTTATATGCACATCCTGGCTGGTATGCAAATGAGGATCCTATGACGTCATCCAGTCACTATTTATTTTGTATTTTATTATATGAAATAAGAAATATTCTAATTTTCTCCTCATTATCAAGTGATACAACGATCAATTCCTCCCTGAACATGTGGAATTAGTACTGTTTAATACTATATGGTTCAGTCAAGTTGGTCCTTATTGTCAAATCTATAAAAAAAAATGAAATATTGTGTAATTCAAACAATAAACAACAAAAGAAATAGTGAGTGATGGACATCATCGACTGACTCACCTAGTTGTGCACATCACTGTTTTGTGAAAAATAAGCGATAATTTTTAAAACTTTCTTATTTCACGTCCGATTTTGATGAAATTTTCAGTACTATGCTAGTTTGATTTTTCTCTATTTATTCAAGTCAGTATCTTCCTGGGGTTGACTTGACCTTTACATACCCCTCCAATATGAAAAACAACAACAACACACCATTTTGATCTATAGCCAAATACTTGTCACATTCGCTCATGAAAGTTTTCTCCTTCTAGGCCCGACTGTCACGCATCCCACATGTTCAATCTAAAACAAAAATGAAGCGTTCTCCTTTTACACTTTATGAAATCTGGGGCCCGTTGCAGAGTTGCCATCAATCGCAACTCTAAAAATCATGCGTAACTTGATTTTCAACCAATCAACAGCACGCATTTGGGACTTGCGATAGATTTTTTTGACTTGCATTTAAACGCAACTCTTTCTGCAACGGGGCCCTGGGCCAGAACAGAATTACTGTTTCAAGCTTCGAAATGGAGCGTTTCTTTGGAGATGCATGAAAATATGACATGATACTTTCCAAGTATCATTTATTCATTTCAGTTTTCTTCAGACAAGATACGCTCTGGTTGGCATCTTTCCCAAGGGGGTCGGTTGTACATATAGCCTTATTCTTGTTTAAACAACCACTGTTGGGTTAAACAGCATTGTGTATAAATTTTAAACTGCAGTTTTTTTCTGTGGTTATAAGTTGTCCTCTTAAGCGATGAAGAGGCCATTGGACCTTCTTCTTTTAAGATATTTTTTTGTTATTTACCTCTATAAATTATATATTATTTCATTTATTTATATATTACTTTACTTCTCAAAAAAGTAATAGAGACTCGCCCCTTAACTTAACCCAGAACTTAACCTAGAACTTACCACTTGTTTAGCTTGTTTATTTTTATCCCTGACAGACATCTTTTAAAAAGAATAACGCACCAGCGGGTTAAAACAATGAACACTTTCTGTATAAAGAAGTAGGCTTCATTTTATACTTGTTAAAAGTGATAGTTTTGGGTTGATATTCAGCATTACTGTGTCAAACCAATCTTCATCATCAGGAAGTAGTGCCAAAGATGTAGTCCGCTTTTAATACAAAACATATGAGAACTAAATAAACATTGGGAGATGGAAAGGAAATTGGTAATGAGAGACTCATGCTGTGACTATTCCCTAAATGCTTAAATTTTATATAATTCACATAAAAGACTATTACTGGCGGTGGATGCGAAGGAAATTCGGTTGTCATGGTAACTGACAAATATAAAAGAATGTAGAGAGTATACGTTGAGAAATCCTTGTCTCAGAAATTGTCTTTATGAACTCAATGGGTGTTTCATTAAGTTTACTGGTGATCCTTTCTTACGCTAATTCAGTTTAACTTTTGTTTACACTGCTGTACCATATTGCAACAGACGAAAGTTACAGAAAAAAAAATCTTACAATCAAAACAAAGCAGAAAAATACAAAAGAAAAAAGAAAAAATGGAAAAAGAAAAAAAGAAAAAGGAAATGAAAAAAAAAGAAATAAAAGAAAAGAAAGAAAAAAAACATAAAGGAAAACATGAAGAGAAAAGTGAAGAAATGAAAGAAAAAAATATGAGAAAAGTGAGGAAATAATAGGGGAAAAAAAGAAGAAGAAAGAAAAAAAAAGAAAGGAAAGGGAAAGAAAAGAAAAATATCTCAAATATGAGAGAGTTTTTAATTCTTTCAAAGAAAATAAGAGCTGCAAGAAGCAGCGGCAAAAAGAGTCGTTTTTTGGTTGCAAGCTACACCCCTTCGGGATGAAAGCACTTTCCACCTACTCTTTTTTAATCCATGGTACTTTACCATCCAATACAGTATATGCAGGTAAGCAACTTGTTCGTTTTTATAACGACATCCCCCTTTCTCTTTACTATCCTCGATCATTTAATTTTGAAAAATATCGGCATGTTGGCAACATTTTTTTGTTTTTAATGAACACATAATGCATAAAATGCGTGCTTTTGGCTTATATTCAGTAATACCCGTTTCAACGTGTTTACATACAGACATGACAGAAGGGCAATTCAATAAAATATGTACGTCCGACCCCATATATATGGAACCTTCATGAAATCTTCTGTCTCTGATATCTTGTTCTTTTAGCAGTCTATAATGTTCTCAAAGGACCATGACTTGGTCAGTTTATGAAGTTAAGTAAGACTTGAGTAAAATTGAGGTTGGACATACAAAAAGGTTGATCAATTTATGGAATTGCCCAGAAGTATAATGCCAAATGCAACACCTTTGAATATGTAGGGGAAGGCGGGGTAAGTTGAGCATAGGGGCAAGTTGAGCCACCACCCCCAGGCCAATAATGAATGAGTCAGACATTGTGGTGGTGTCATGTATTGATGACCCATTACATAACCCTTTACCCAACCATATTGTTTTCAACTTTGAAACAAAAAGTACTTTTTTAGACGGAAAAATACAAATTTCAGCCAAAAAAGTAAAAAAGGGTGTAAAATAGAGGAGTGCTTTTTACCCACATATGTCTTTAAATATAATAAAGAAATAAGAACAATATTGTTAGTCCAGGTATGGATCTTCATTCTTGTCATAGTCTTTTAAATGATGGATGCATAAGAAATGTGTGGATGTGAAAATATCGCATTAAGTTCGGACTGGGGTACTTTGAGCCAGCCAACCTGGGGCAAGTTGAGCCATGGTAATTCTTATGGTAATAAGAATGAAAAATTTAAAAAAAGCTTGAAAAGCCATTGATATGCAGGCAGAAAGGAGCTAATTCACATGGCAGTTCTTTTACTTTTAGAGGATGTTAGTATTTACAGAGAATTAGCAAGTGAAAAGTCTTGAAATAAAAAATTGACATGCTGCTTCTTCCCGCATACATTTTGTACATAGTTTTTGTGGCTCAACTTACCCCAGAAGGTGTCACAACTTACCCCACATGTGGGGCAAGTTGAGCCATTTGACATCATTTTTTTTCAAAGGTCACAATGAATTTCAGTGTGGGGGTAGACAGTTATATATAGGTGAAAAATATTTCCCAAGAATCAAATTTAAAGGCAAGGTACTTATTTATACAATATTATTAGTCATATTAATTCTAACATACAAAATGCAAAAAGTGTCACAACTTACCCCGCCCTCCCCTACGGTTTTTTTAGCAATACTTTAAGTGCTTGCTTTTAGCCAATTCAAATTCAATTCGATTCAACATTTATTTCCAAAGGTATACAAGCATTAATACATTTCTAAAAGTAACAATACAATGGAGGTATAGCAACTCAATAAGTCAAGCTTGTGACGAGTGCACCGTGACTTAAAAACAATAAAGACATAATACTTAATCAAAGAAAAAAATCCATACAAAGTACAGCACATAACAATGAAAAAAACGAATACAAAAAAAACCAGGGCACACTGTAAAAACTGTGGTGTTAAAACTGACACCAATAGGTGTTAATAGAGGACCACACCCTGAGGTGTTAAAATAACACCCTAGAGATTGAACATAACACCAAAGAGTGTAAATGTAACAACCATAGGTGTTGTAATAACACCTATAGGTGTAAAACTAACACCACCAATTTAACACCGGTGTAAAATAACTGGTGTGGTCCTCTATGTACACCGGTTAACACCACAGTTTTTGCTGTGCAACTTTATACGCATTAGATAATTAATCGTGAAACTAAGCAAATCCTTCAATCTAGGGACCAAGGGGAGCGTTTCACCAACACTTCTGTCTGACAAGTTGTCTGATCTGACAACTTTCCTTGAATTTGATTGGCTAGGTATCTCTGTTACTTCGGAAACTGTCGGATATATCAGTACTTGTCGGATAAAACGTCTGACAAGTCCTTTCATGAAATGCTCACCTGAAGTAAGTTTTTTTTTCTTCTTCAGTTTTGTCTTTTGAGCAATTTAAAGCTGCTTGGCGCGTTTCTGATGTCATTTGATAAATTGTTCTACTTTTTGAACCTATAAAACGAATATTATATTATGTTGACAACAACACGTCCTGTGTCTTGGCAAATGCGTAAATGAAGAGCGACGTGTAGGCCTATTGTGTTTATATAAATTCTGATTTGTATCAAACAACTGAGCAAAATGGACACTCGGGTATACGCCGATTGATACACTGATAAATAAAAATACATGGTTGGTAGATTGCAATGTCTTTTAAAGTATATTCAGCAAAATCGTTTCAAGTAATTTATCCAACAGTGGTTTCCAATACGAGATTCCAGGAACCCCATGGCATTTGCAGACAAGGCAGTACAATTATCTTACATTAATTTGTCATAATAAATAACAAAATTATGCACGTATTATTCGAGCTTTTTATCATAAAGGAAGTTTTTTAAATCGCCTGTATATTATGTATGTATACATGTATGTACATTATATATACAAATACCAAAATACAACGTTTGGGTGATACAATTCATTAGTGGTGATCTCTTTAAGCGATCCATATAGGCCTATGCACAATTAAAATGACCTGCCACAATATATGACACGATATGATATAGATCGGAAATAACTCGATTATTTCACGATCATTCCACGACTTGTCTACGATCTACGCTACGATCGTGATAATAGAAATCCAGAACTAACCATACACGGTATTTTTTAAGAAAATACCCGAGCAGTCATCCGTTCCATAACAGAATGATTAAGGAAGCCCTCCCATGGTGGTTCGACCACAAATAAATGTTATTTTTAGGGAGACTTTATAAGCCGGAAGGGACAAGTGAAATTGATATTAATATTGATATATGTAGCAAATCGTGCACTTTCCATGGGTTTAATAACCGTGAGCATGATATGACACACTGCATAAACAAACACGTGTTTAGACTATCTCATCGAACTGTTGATAAAGCACGTGGCGGTTACGGGCGAGAATATAACCCGGGGAATATACTTTATTTTCCGAAATGCGTTAGCTGGCTGGTAGAGTTATCTCCATTGTCGGTTTTACTGCATTGTATCATTTGTAATAGGTCCATGATATATATATATATATATATATATATATATATATATATATATATATATATATATATATATATATATATATATCTTAAAGATTCACGTATTGGCTTCTGTAAGGTAACAAAATAATGCTGAAGATAATGCTTTCATTGCCAATAAAGTTTTTTATATATGTATATATATATATATATATATATATATATAATTTAATACTAGCTGGAACCAGTGGGAAATTACATTGGCACATAATTTTGAAGAATTGTTAGGCGACTGTCTCGAGATGTTCTTAACGAGAATACGCTATATTATACATGATAATATCTTGGCCTGGTTTACAGGACGGGACGGAACTAAAGGTAATACACAATTAGAGAGAAGGGCGGGGCAGTAGTTTTGAATAGTGAAAATCTTATCAGAGCCATTCCAATAATTGACTTTAATTGTATGCACTTGTATCGATACGACATCCACTTCCATGTGAATTTCTTATTTATAATGACATTCAAAAATCTAAACCTTGGTTAAGATTTCAATTGTTGACGACGCCACCGTCGGATGAAAAGTAGCGCCTAAAAAAATGAAAATACCGTCTCGCTTTGCTATGCAGGAGAGACAAAGCCACCAAAATGTCTGCATTCTGTTATAAATTTGTATACTTGGTAAGGTTTTTTATTTGAAATTACCAGGCATAATAAAGTAAAGAAGGGGCTGGCCGGGGGGGGTGCTGGTGAAGAGCCCCCCCCCCCCTTTGACCTCTTGACGAGATTGAATTTGAGTGTTTAAAAATCAAAAGGAGTGACACAAAGTAAGGGGATGTAGATAGAAGGGCTGATGAACAGCCACCCCTCCAACAACATGCCAAGGAAAAAAATGTGACACCTTTACCAGCTTGAAGCATACTTCGGTAAATTAATGGCATCGTAGATCATTTTGAAGAAACATGGTAAATCTGTAAATAGCCGCAATTTTCGGGAGGGACATTGATTGTGTTGGGAGCTGTTAACTCTTACTCCGCCTTTGTGGATCACACAGTGAAGGATTACATCGAATAATGTGGGGTTGTGATTTCATCGCCGATGTGTGGAAGAGGGATTACGGACTGTATTGTGAAAATGTGCAATTCAAACGATTGTCTCTTATGCATGGCTTCTTCCATTCAGAAAACTTTCCCTTTCTTTTGGACTGTTCAAGGACCCGGTAAAGCGTGATCAAGATGGCACGTGAGCGGCCCAGCACGTGTATCCTTCAGCAAGAAAACATCCCGGAAAACATTTAGAAAATACCAGCGATTTCAGGATTTTAAGGGATAAAAAAGGACTTTCGTTTGTATTTCTTTGTAAAGTAGAAACCAGACATACTCTAGCCCCTCAATGACATGCATGCGGTCACGGACCCATCATTATAACTTCTGACAACATTTTCTTTGAATGACTTGCCTTGAAGAAACCAACGAAGCCCCTCAAACATCACAATTAGAATTTTGAAAGAAAAAAGAAAAAAACATTTTTAATTTGTAAGCCTTTCAAAAGTCTGCACGAAGTTTTAAAAGAAAAAAAATATATAGAATGTTTTTTGGGGGGAAATGTCGCAAACACGCTTTTCGTTTCATGACCCATAAACAAGCAAATATACTCACAAAGGTAAAAAAAAAAAATCGTGACAAAAGAAAATATTTCACTATTTGGACCACATGGTGGGATAATGATCCTTTACTTTTGTTCAAATTCAAATCACGTATCATTTAGCATGCATTTAGGTCAAAGTTGCATAAAAGGTTAAACATCGTGTTATGCGCACCCATCTTAACCCTATGATTTATTGGTTCGTTACGCCTTCATTTGTACTCATAATTTGTAAATACTCTATTCATATTCATTACGTTTTGTTCTATACTTTTGTATGAATTTATATGAAAACAGTGTAAAAAACGAATATTGAATTAAATTTGTTAGAAGTTAACACTGTTAATATAAAGACAACTCTTTCATTTGACATTCTTTAAAAGAATACAACAATATGTCGTGTTATCATCAGGGGCGGAAATGTCTCCCAAAAGGTAGGGGGACAAGGGGCTGGAAAATTTGACAAGCGAAAAAAAAGGGTTCTCCCCAAAAATTTAAGGTCATTTCGACGAAAATAAATTTGACAAGCAAAAAAAAAAAGGGTTATAATCCCAAAAGTAAGGTCATCTCGTCACTAGCGTACCTAAGGGAGGGGCAGAGGGGGCAGTCTGCCCCCCCCTGACGAGTCACAACCCATGCAAGGGACATATCCCTGTTTGACGAGTCTTGAAGCCTTTATTTTTTTGTTTTGTTTTTTTTTTGCTTGTCAATTTTTTTCAGGTACGAGATCATTCATTTGTGGTTGAAGACCTTTTTTTTTTTTTTTGCTTGTCAAATTTTTTGGCGGACGAATTTGCCCCCCTGTGGAAAATCCTAGGTAGGTACGTTTTATTTCGATTTTTAATGATGTATTGCCTACCATCATAAAAGACCAAAAATAGTAAGGGGACATTTGATATTGTGCCCCCCCCCTACTATTTTGAGTAGGGAGGACACGCCCCCCCCCCCCGTCCCCCTGGGATTTCCGCCCATGGTTATCATGAAAGCATTTGAAGAGCTATCGAAGCGTTTTTTTTCGTGGAGGCAATTTTGAGTTTCAGTAAAATATTTGTCCTCGGTCATGACAGTACTTTGAACAGATTGTAAACCACCCTTGTGCGCGCTACACTGAAATAAAAACACCTTCAAGAAAGATGAAGATGAAGGAATTATTTTGCTTTCGAGTCTATAATAATCAAAAATTGTATTTCGCTATGAAATATAACGAGCTGTCCCCTCCTAACCACTATGTGAATCATCCAACTTTGATGAAGGGCAGCTTGCGCATCAGCGATCGTTCCACCGTTTTGTGTCAAAATATCACATGCTAAAAATTCAGGGTTAAATGATGATCGGGGGTTTTGCATATTTAATGTTTCTTTGGGGCCCCTATACCTTACACGTCTGTTGATATCTTCAGAGAAAATGGTAAAAATATAAGAATAGACGTTTTATGTCTATGTTGGCAATCACACAATATTAAAGTTTTAACCTTGTCCAGTTATAGGGCCTTGTTGTTACTAGAGAGATTTGTAAAATATTCTTTTACATTTCTTTCTAACTTTTCTGCTCTTATAAAAACCAACTGAACTTGATGTCAGCTTCAAGGAAAATGAAAATAAGTATATTAATGATGGATTCAGAAATAAAAAATCAGCATTAGTTTACATAGCTTCAAGTTGTAAACAATATCAAAAGAATGTATGTACTTGTAATATATGGTGTTCGCATTACTGATTTGTGAAGAAAGTGAATGCGAAATCATATTCGACTTAAAAAACTATAATAAGACAACGTATGTAAAACTTTAAGGTTTCAGGTCGAAAAAGTGGACTCGAAGATCTCGCGGCCTTGCCCCTTGTTTGACACTCTGGATGTAGAATAGAGATATACAAATTATACCACGGACACGTATATTGGCCTTCATGTGTCCAAATTATCAGGCAGGGCCCTGGGAAACGATTTTTGAAGAGGGGCGCTGGTATGGAAAAAATACAAGCAAAAAAAAGGTTTTCACTCGAAAATGGGGGTGATTTTGGTCTTTAAAAAATGATACTAAAGAAAACAAGAAGAAGAAGAAGGAGAAAAACCACCCCGCTTCCCAGGGACATGTAAACCAGGTTAATGTATCCTTGAATGTGATAAAATGACTGTTTTGCCTTGATTTGATTAAATACCTGAAATCAACCTCAACAATAATTTTATTTTAAAGGGCTTCCATGCAGGTTCGCGGTGATACGGTGATCCAATTTTAGTACTCAATGGTAGTAAAGGAGCGTTGTGGTCGAGTGGTTCTAACTCTCGTCTTTGAAACAGAGGGTCGTACTCGTGGGTTCTAATCCCAGCCAAGCAAGGTGTTGTTGTTTCATCATGACTTTATTCAAGTTCAAGAAATTTATATTGTATTAGACAAAATGTATCACTCTATAAATAATTATGGTGGAATATAATATTATATAATTGTGATCAGGTAGCGTTCGATGTCGTAAAGCGAGTGTTACTAAGAATTAAGACACGTTGAACGATGTTGATTACGTTCCAATATATTTGATCAATCTTTCTTAAAGGTAGAAAGATTTAACAAACTGTATATGTATGAATATAAAATATGGACGAGAAGAACCAACTGGAATAGTATGAATAAATATATGAGAAATCTCGAGTACTCCTTGGTTTACGGCCATGCATGACTGTGATTGGCCAAGAGTAACAAACTGTGTGTATAGGTTAGAGCACAGAGCAATACAGAGCTCTATGGTTAGAGCAAGCAAAGCTCAAAGACCCAACAGAACCATGGAGCTAACTCCATGCTTATACCGTTAATGGTCTACTTAAAAGAGAGATGGCATTGCAGACAGATATAAAGAGGGGTATTTAATCTATTGGGAGGGATGACTGAGAGTGAAAGAGAGAGAGAGAGGGAGAGATGGAGAGAGAGGGGGAAGAGAGGTAGATGTTTGACAGTCAATGTAAAGCAGGTAAAATCAAAGGAGAGACAGTACAAAGAGGGTGATTAATGTGGGATTACTGGACAATGCCAAAGCTAATCAGTAGTACAATGGCCACTCAGCAGCTTCTTAAAATCTCACTTAAAAGAAGACCAAGATTCTAGAAATCAGAGCAGATGAAAAGGAAAGCAAATTAAACTTAAAATAAATGTGTATTCTTGGCCTTACACAAATATAATAAAGAGACCAGGGGCCCGTTGCAGAAAGAGTTACGTTTAGACGCAAGTCAAAAATCAATCGCAAGTCCAAAATGCGCGCTGTTGATTGGTTGAAAATGAAGTTACGCATGATTTTTAGAGTTGCGTTTGATTGCAACTCTTTCTGCAACGGGCCCCAGGGAATGTTTTATGAAAGGACTTGTCGGACGTTTGTCCCATTTTATCCAACAGTTACCAGGGTAACAGTGCTTTTCAGCCAATCAAAATGTATGAAAGTTGTCAGATCTGACAACTTGTCAGACGAAAATGTTGATGAAACGCCCCTCAGATCCATCGTTTCATACCACGAATGAACGAATGGCAGCTAAAAGTATTTACATGGGTTACAAAACAAAACATAGAATTGCAGTAACGCATACCAATTACCTGGATTAATATAAATGTAGTGGATTAATCGGTTAAAGTTATTATTAAACAAAAATACTTAATTACAATTTCTAAATTAGAATGGGATATATGCGAAGCATGAATTTGTCACTGCATTAATATTTTTCCACAATATGCTGCACTAAACCCGGGTGAGGTTAGTAAGTACACGACAGGATTTATTCCTTTAATGCATCAATCGACCTACCGCCTCTGTATGTTCATTATTGCACCTCTTTTCTAAGTCCATGTTTAGATCATTTGTAGATTGGAAAATCAAATACGAAAAAAAATTCTCCAATATTAATTTTCAACTCGAACCATCATTTACATTTTAAAAGGAAGTCAATCCCTTCGGAGAAATAACAAACCACACAATCCTAGATTGAACTAGACTTTTTAAAAAGAATATATATATATATGTACTGTATATACAGTATTAACCATAATCTAATTACGGAAACGATCATTTTGAGGGATAGGAATGTATTACCCCGTTCGGGGTAATAATCCAGAAATATGTGGTCATTTATAGAGAAAAGTTCGTGTCGCTAATATTGAGTTATCATATTATATTTTATCCACTTAAACCGTAATTTTCTGTGGTGCTAATATTGGCAGTAATGCCAGGGCAAATCTCCATTATCATAATCTTGTTCAATTAATTTGTGAGTCATTCAGAAGATTATTAACCGGGGATAGCTTCATGATGATTTTCGTAAAAGTTGCGAATGTTTTTACGAACGAAAGAAATAGGTTGTGTTAAGTGAAGTGTCCTGCATTTGTATGTACATGGTTTTACATTCCTTCGGTCATATTTCAACATAGATGTCATCATTTTTCCCCTGATATCTGGCTGAAGATACCACCTTCTATTATTGCTCTTACTTTATTTTTTTTTCATTCCTTTATTTACAATTTCACAGAATTAAGTATTTTTCCTCTTAACTGCTGAAGATTTGAATAGATCGCCCTGCTCTCTCGAAAATCTCCATTAATCGTGCACAATTTCCAGAAGGTCAGCTCCCTAAACATGTTGTGCCCATTAACAGTGACAGGGTGTGTCAAGAGAATGCCACAATGGCTTCAGAAACTTACAGGTAACCGAAAACCTGTAATATTCGCATAAAGAACATGAAAACATGTATATGTACATGCTACATAAATGCGTGGCAATGAAAAAAGAAAATCTTCTTTTTTGTAATACACAATTGTGCGCCTTCATTCAATGTGACAAGTGGGATTAGTCAACTGTTGATTAACTAGCTGATCTCGATGCTCAGTGCCCACGTGCTTCACATCGGTCAAAATGAAAATGTGATTGAAATGATTTGCAAAGGCTTCTATCATCTCGTGTAAAATGACCACCAAGATTCAACCGATTTTTAGGGATGGGGACGTCTACGCTGTGTAAATCTCGTGCAACAGCCTCCAACATTGCTTTTCTTTCAACTGTTTTCCTTTAAAATGTAAATCCGTCAATTCATCAATATAAAATGCATATTCCTCACTATCCCCCGCACCTATCCTCGCCCCCCCCCCCTCCCACATACACACCCACACACAATGGGAAAAAAAACGTGAATACGCATAATAGATCTCTGTATGAGTGTAAAATTACACAGGGCACTTTCAACTGAAATCAACAACTCAGCAATAGATTTGTCGAAATCGTGACGTACTTGCATAGAATCCTTTTTAATGGCAAAGTTTTTTTTTTTTTTTTAGATACCTCCATGGACATGATGGACTTCCGAGTTCTTTTAACGATTTGAGCTTTGGCCTTAGAGTGTTCTCATTGAACTGGTTTAGATGCGAACGGGATATGATATCATATTTGTGAGATTTTTTTATCGTCAAAAATGTTCTAAAGTTATATTTCATTTCATTTATTGATTTCTGCAACTTTTTCATTAACAAATTAACCAAGATATATGATAATAATAAGAACGCAAGCGCATATCACATTATGTCATAACATGGACCTATTACGAAATAGGTCCATGGTCATAACGTCCATATATGCGCATCCAAAAGACTTGCATATTATTACCCTGGCCTTAGCCCCGCAGCCTCCAACAGCGCGGTGGCATTTCAAGGAATAAATTCCTGCCAGGTACCCATTCACCTCACCTGGGTTGAGTGCAGCACAATATGGATGAATTTCTTGCTGATGGAAATTACGCCATGGCTGGGATTCGAACCCACGACCCTTTGTTTCAAAGTCAGAAGACTAATCCAATAGGCCACAACCCTCCACACAAAGAAAATACAATAAAATGTTATGTAACAAAATACTTCATTTGAATCAAAGAGATATTTGAAGCATCTCTAATTACAAGCAAGACAATGAATAAGGTTGTATTTTTAATGACACATCGATGTAAAAGGTTGCAGGGGTTGCCACTATGAGCTTAGCTTGGCTGCATGACAACTTTGGAAGAAAAAGAAAAATGCACATGTACATTGTATCACATGTCTTCATGTAAGAGTGCAGATATTACATCAAGACAGTTGTCATTTTTTTAAAGTGTAACATCATTTCTATTTTTTTGTAATTTAGGTTGAATTTTAAACAAACACGTACAAGTTCCTTGAAGAACCCCTTTTTATCAATAACTGCACTGTAAGCATGGTACATGAACATGTAAAATGATATGAAATTATATCGTAATGAGATAAGGGGAATGAGTCACTCATTTTCTCTCTCACACCATCTGCCCTGCTGAAGGACTTCTAGCAGAGATGAATGTCGTCCCGTTTCTTTGTTTCTCGTTTATGAATTTCGCTATAAAACATCTACAATATATATTCAATTATACATCTTATACAGCAATATTCAATTTTTTTTCACTTGAAAACATATAATTGGCATAAAATGACCCAAATATTGTCGTATGAACTACATATGAAAGATATAGCGTCTTTTCTATTCTTGTCTCTTCCGCTTTCAGATCCTATTCATCTTTGCTTGAGCTAGCACTGCGTGAAGAAGCAGAAAATCTCCTTCTAAATGATTAGTCGAATCCCCTTATGTTCCATTGATCTTTAATGATCTTTATACGATTTCTAAACAACGAATCTCAAGTGACTGGACCCGATTGGGTGGAGATTATCTAAGTGGTTAAAGATGCAGTGTATCTCGGGACGCTACTTTCAGGGCGCAAAAAAAAAAGATAAGGAAAGAAAGGAGAGAAAATGGGGAAATAAAGGAAAGAAAGAAAGAAAGAAAGAAAGAAAGAAAGAAAGAAAGAAAGAAAGAAAGAAAGAAAGAAAGAAAGAAAGAAAGAAAGAAAGAAAGAAAGAAAGAAAGAAAGAAAGAAAGAAAGAAAGAAAGAAAGAAAGAAAGGAAGGAAGGAAGGAAGAAAGAAAGAAAGAATATTTAAAAAAAGGATCCAGAGTCGATGTTTTTGCGCGGTGAGAAAAAACTGAAAATAGGAAGAAACCAAAGAAGTACAAATTGTCAGAATGAGAAGAGGCGCCATTCCTCCGCTGTAGGATCCGATGCCAAAGTGTTGACTGGGGTGTAATACACGGGGTAATGTTATTTCTCCTTTTTTTTTATTTAAATGAAGAGTGTTGCTATTTCTGGATACAATATGTACTGCATAGACAGACTTATAGACTGTAACACGGTTATTTTTAGTTCGTAATCTCAGAACAGCAAGCTTCCTGTTATGTTCATATCTAATGCGGATTATCTGTAAGATTATTTTTTAGGAATTAAATACCATTGCTCGTCAAAGTTCATAATGGTGTAGAGTACTTTACGAATTCATATTCATAAATTATATGACTTAATATATATTTTGTGGTTATTTTACGATGCAGATACATCTGCTTGGCAAGTAACCTACATTTCTCGACGGCCATTGACCTACAAATTAGCATCCTTTTGGACTTCATCTCTACATCTCTATGTGTGGAGCGTTGTGGCCCAGTGGATTAGTCTCCGGACTTTGAAACAGAGGGTCGTGTGTTCGAATCCCAGCCATGGCGTAATTTCCTTCGGCAAGAAATTTATATACACTGTGCTGCACTCGACCCAGGTGAGGTGAATGGGTACCCGGCAGGATTAATTCCTTGAATGCTTGAGCGCATAGGCAGCCCAGCTAAAGCCGGGGTAATAATAGCAGGGCCCGCTGGGAGAACAGTTTTCGGAACTGAAGTGGCTACCCTGGGTAAATATACCGCTATTATTATTTTCACTCAGCAATGTTATGCGCTTTTAAAGCGCAAAGTGTTAAGCGCTTAAATCATGTATATCCATTAAATGTAACATAAGTAAACGATGCAAATCGGGCGTTGCAAGAAATTTACGTGGCAATTGATTGCAGGCGCGGGTCCAGGGTGCCAAGGGGGCACGTGCCCCTCTTTTGAGAAGTAAAATTAAAATTTGTAATTTAAAAATGCCATTAAAACAGAGGTGTGCCCCCTCTTTTGAAATAGAAGACCTTTTTTGTTCTTTTTTTTGGGGGGGGGCGTGTCAAAATTTTCCTCCGAAAAATTTGCCCCCCCCCCCCTTTGGAAAATCCTGGATCCGCTCCTGATTGGTTGCAAATCGACTACAAATGTGCAGTCAACCCCGATCGACTGTAAATAGCAATCATTTTTTTATCATTGTTTTTTTTTCTCTCTCTCTTGTCATACTCCAACGATGTTGTAGGACTTCATCGATCAAAGTAGAATGTCTATTGCTGCTCTCCTTCAGATAAAAATTAGATGCGCTACTTATGTTGGCAGGGAGGGGTGATGGCAGGGGTATCGTAGACAGCAAAAATTCCATGAAAACACACGAGAATCGAAAATCACTAAAAATCTTAGGCAATCTTCTCCCAATACTTATCCAGTCTATTCTTAAATGCAATCACTGAACAATCAGTAACTACATCTTCTGTGAGACTGTTCCACACATCTATAACTCGGTTTGCAAAGAAAAACTTACGTACATCAAGACGCGAATATCTTTTCTCTAGCTTTAAGGAATTACCACGTGTTTTACCACCATTTCTCAGACATCTTGTTAATTTCATTTTGCATTTGTTGAAACGCATTAATTTCCAATATCTTTGAAGTTTGATGTAGAATTTGTATAATTATATGAGATATGGATTTATTGTATAATTTATAATCGTGTTTCTAATAATTTGTAAAACCTGATTATAGAATGTGAATGTGTATTTTGATTTGAAGAAATCGGAAAGACTTCTTAGACAAGACCAATATGGGGAGAACTTGAATTCAAGGAGCATTTTGGGGTAAAAGTTGGGAACCGGTCAATTTCACCTAATTTGAATGTGCTGAATCTGATAAGACCGGTTCCCAAGCCAATTTTTCATGTTTTGACCACCTAATTTGCATAAACAAAATGGCTGCCAAATTGACAATTTATAATCTTATTTCTACAATATTCTTTTATAATATTCGCTTTCACCGATATGGATACTGCAAAATCCTGCATACTTAACATGTACCATTTGGGAAAATTTGGTATTTCTGTTTGCGACTAATTAATCATGCAAATTTATGCATATTTTGCAATATTATGCTATGATTTGATAATTACACCTAAAATGTTTATTATTTTGGGTACAAATAGCATTTGTATCATTATGATAATTGTTTGGCCCTTAAATATAATAATCAAGTCAATTTTTATATGTATTTTATTGTTCTTTGATATTTCTTTTGTGTTCTTGTATTTTCTGCCATTTGCTTTGTATATGTTTGATATGAGATCTTTAAAAAACTAATATCAATGGCAGACAAATATTAAGCTTCAATGATTGAATCATTCGATAAACTTCTTTTGCCACAACTGTTAATTGTACTCAGGAAAAAATACACACACATGCTCCCACACCCACACCTGTATATAGAAAGTAATATACTTGAAAGGTATAGTAGACATGCCCAATATAAAAACATTGATGCTGATCCTATAATCATGACAATTACCAAATTCAATGAACCCGTAAGAAAAGAAGAGTTTAGAAGTTAGAAAACCTGTAATCATGCTGAACTTAAATTTCTTGAAATAGATATATTAAAATGTTTTATAACAGATCAAATAATCAATTAAACGTATGATTTACGCAGTGTAGTTATCAATCGGATACAAGTATCAGTACATTGTTATTATCCTTGTAGCAAAATTATATCTTTGATTCAGCTCCATCAGGACTGCAATCATGGCAGTTAACCACAGAACAATTTGTAATAATGCAAAGGGTCTGTATTACTGGATCACTTACTAGTTTTTTGGTCACTACCGATTTTTTTATTTATTTGGCAACGATACATTTTCCCCAAGACAACCATCAAAGTGATAACTGAAAACCACAGCTTTTATCCAATCCTTGCCTTGGAAGATTCTTTGACGAACGATACTGAATACAGAAGAGGAAATGATAAAAACATGGGGCTAAACACAGATTAGCTCCATGGTTAAAACATGGGCAAAACAAGGTTTCCAGCCCAGTCACTGCCCAATGCAAAACAAATTTTCACAGTGTGTCGATGGTTAAAAAGTGCTAGAAATGCCTGTTGAAGGTAAACCAGCATGGAGACAGTTGCAGAAGTCCAGTTTAGAGGTTATCCGGTCATGGATGATATTTTCTGCACCACCTCATGTAAGACAATGTCTGGTCTCATCAATTCTGTGGAGCAGGTAATATGCAGATTGGCAGACATGTGATGTGTGTTTCTTCATGCTCATTGTTCTATCAAAGACTACGCCAAGAGATCTAGCCTTGCATACTGGAGATATATAGCTTCCTCACCTATTAAGACTGGAGTTGGAGTCATAATAATTACGCATATATGAAGATGACAGAACAAGATACTTCGCTTTTAATCGTTAAGCTCCAGGAAGTTGACCTTCATCCAACATCGAATCCTCAATGGCAGCACCAACAACAGCAGCTGCACGAACCTCTGTATAGTTACCTTTTGGATCAAAAGTGAGGTATACAGCTGGATGTCATCAGCATAGAAGTGTATACCAAGACCATGTTGCCACATTACAGAGCCAAGAGGAGTGATGTACAGTTTGAAGAACAGGGGACAAGGACAGACTCCCAAGGAACTCCATATCAAAGGGTAGTCACAGGAGACTGCATGCCAGTGATGAATACAGCTTCAGCTCTGTTGGCAAGGTAAGAGGAAACCTGCCATTGGAGTGCAGAATCATCAATTCCAAAACAGACTGTCAGTCTCCCAAGAAGAATGACATGTTCACTGGTATCAAAACCGGTTGACAAGTCAAACATAACTTAGGCAACTGCTTTCCTCATAGAAAGAGAAATCCTGGCTCTACAATCGAAGAAATTATCGACCTAGACTTTGATGGTGATATCTCAGACTCGCATGCAGCCTATCAGAGCTGGGTAAGCTATTGGATGCTGTTGGGTTTAATACCGATCAAAATAAGTGGATTAATAATCACCTAAAGGAACGCCAAACATGCCAGGAACCCACCATCCTCTGAAAGATATCTTCATTATCAATTTCAAATAGTCTATCTTATGAAGATATGAAGATGTGTGAATATTAGAAGTTCGATAAATGGCCTAGAAGACATTACACAATTCACTGCGGTATTGAAAAGGTGCACTCCGAGCATTTTAAAACATGAAACAAGATCTGGTTAGACAGCAGATTCTCTCCCAAGACAAAAGTTTAGGTTTTCTCTGTGGATCTGTGACATGAGAATCGGACATATCTCAAGAACACAAACAAGATGAATTCGATACGAACTGCCTCCGCAGAATACTTGTACTAAATTGGTTTGATTTCAACAATTAGAAATGACTTTTATAATATGAGGCTGCCCTATCAATCAAGCCATCCAATGGAACACCAAATCGATGATAACTGACATTGATCATTCAACACCCCGAAGGTAAAGGTGTATATCAAGCTGGGGGAAGCTGGATGCCTCTAAGTTGGATGAAGCGGCAATCCTTGATAGGACAGGTGCAGTACTGCATTGGAAAAGATATATTATGGAGATGCACATGTAATCCGTTAATGAAGTCTAATGATGAAAATTGTTATTAAAAGGATATGCAGTGACTTATTCGTTGTGGAACTTTAGAACATCACAGTCTGGCTTTTAAAACACGGAAAACGGTTTAATATTGATAGGCAAACTGAGAAATTAGATGGATTATATGTGGGATCAGTTCTGAGAATTTTTTTTCAATATTGGGACAATTTGACAAGCGTAATGGAGAAAAATACAGGACATCACATTTTCAGCAGACGGTTTTCACTTCATTTTGCTGAAGAAAAACACACTAAATATATATACATGTATGTGTGATCAGATTCTATTGGGCGGGAACATAACTACTCCAAAGGATATCATAATGCAACTGATTGACTATTAGGAGTTGAGAATTACAGTACTGTTATGATTAGATTTAATAATTCATCATCTAAAATTGTAAATATGAATGAATTGATTGATATCATAATTCAAGATACCATTTTATAATAAAAATATAAGCAATTAATAGTGACATTCGCTTGAATACAGATAGGTTCATGAAATTCGTTGGATCTCCACCAGTGTGCTTTTAAATGGGAAGGCCCTCCGTACAGGAGTTTACCTTTGTATGCAGATGTGGGTGTGGGAGTGGGTGAATCTGTTTATGCCCATGGATATATGCGAATAAAAAAGTGATTACATAATCGAATCATTGAAGCTAATTATTTTCTGCCATTGATAATAAATAATTTGACAGATCCCATAACAAAACATGTACAAAACAAAAGGTACCAAATACAAAGAAATACATAAGAAATTCAAAAACGATAAAATACATTATTATTCACTGTGATATTATATTCTAAGGGCCGTACAATTATTTATAATGATGTAAATGCTATTTGTACCAAAAATATTAACATTTGAGCTGAAATTATCAAATTATAGCATAATGATCCAAAATATGCATAAATTTGCATAATTAATTAGCCGCAAACAAAAATAACAAGTTTTCCCCAAAGGTACACGTATGTATGCAGGATTTTGCAGTATTCATGTCTGTGAAAGCGAATATAATTAAAGAACATTGTCGAAATAATATTCTGAATTGTCAATTTGGCAGCCATTTTGTTTATGCAAATTAGGTGGTCAAAACATGAGAAATTAGCTTGGGAACCGATCTTATCAGATTCAGCATATTTGAATTGTGTGAAATAGTCCCGATTTCAACTTTTACCCCAAAATGCTTCTTAAAGTTTATATAGGCCTCTTTTTCCAGAATGGGTCTAGTCTATCTCGTTTTCTTCTTTTTTCTTCTTACTTCCGGTTGGAACTTGGATTCGAACCTCTCGCTGCAGAACGAGGCATCTCCAGTCTGTCGCCTTACTCACTGAGCTAGAAGGTATTGTTTGAAAGCCTTGGGTTTCATAATGGTTATCAACCGATATAACGACTAGTCTACTCTCCAAGAATATTGGGTATTCATGTTTCTGACTAAATATACTGATGCCATTGGGAATTACACACACTCTAAATTTTGACGAAATAAAGCCATGTTTTGGTATGTATCCAACTTTTCCTTCTTAAATCTCTTAGATATACGTTAGATAATTCTTGTTAAACCTTCTCCATATTTTTTTTTCCAATTTTAGTGGAGGGGACATATGGAAGTCTTGCCAGAGAGCATGGGCGGAAATCTGCCACCAAAGGTAGGGGGACCAGGGCCTGGAAAATTTGACAAGCCCCCCCCCCCCCAAAAAAAAAAAAAGGTTATCACCCAAAATGTAAATGTAGGGTCATTTTAACCCAAACGAAATTTGACAAGCAAAAAAAAAGTTTTTTTACTCCAAAATACATGTATTATTTCGAATGTGAAGTGATGTATTTTTCTCCATCATAAAAGACAAAAATAGTAGGGGGGACATTTTATATTGTGTCCCCCCTACTATTTTTGGTAGGGGGAAACGTCCCCCCTGTCCCCCTGGGATTTCCGCCCATGCCAGAGAGGACGATAAAAACAACCTTTAAACAAAAAATCAATCGCCAATTTGCGTCGCTATATTTGCGATCAAACGATGGTTCTTGCAACGCCCCATGAGAGTAAAAACTTGGGTGATACGGGAGTTACATACGGCCCGGCATACGGCGGATAAGGGGTTACATACCGCTTTTTCTCTACGGACGGTGAGAAACGGTGCAGAAATAAAACGATCCAACTGATCTGTCTATTCTGTTACTATCTGTTAGTATACATACGGATCATAGGATCCATGGTATTCACAAGGAAATTTAAAATGAGAAACTTCTTGGTTCTCAGTCAGCGTTCCAAATCTTTCATTGTGCATGGAAACAAAGAACTTGAAAGTAATCCGAGCTCGGATTGTAGTTCAATAAAGCATCACGCCGAGGAAACCGACTCTAGACCGATCAAAGCTTGTACGTCATCCCCAATGACATACCATCGGCCAAATTGTAGTCGGTTGCGTAGGTGGGACTGTCCCATTATGGTCAAGTAGATGAATCAAGTCTAGGAAATAATGTAAAAGAGTAGACAATCTATCATGGACATGCCAAACCTACAGACGCCGCCAATCCGTTTAGTCTCGTGGTCAGTTGCTAACAATGTATAATCTAAGTGTGTAAACACGCAGGGGGCAGCTATGCGGTCATTCAGTGGTATATTTTGTGTCGTTTATTGATTAATAGGAAACATTTCTGCTACTTTTCTGAAGAAACCCATCACCTTAACCAAAGGAATGTGCAAATCTTACGGATTGTCATAGTTTTTATAGGTTCTTCAATGTTGGTCTAAAACCGCCAGTAGGTCAAGCCCATCCCACAAAATGTTGATTTGAACCGATATAGAAAAATCAAACAAGCATAAGACTGAAAATTTCAACAAGATCAGTTGTAAAATAAGAAAGTTAGGACATTTCTTTTAAAGTTTCGCTTATTTTTCACAAAACAGTCATATGCACAACTCAGTGATATGCAAATGAGAGAGTCAATGGTGTCTCTCACATATTTCTTTTGTTTTTCATTGTTTGAATTATATGTTGAAATTTCTACGGATTTGTCAATAAGGACCAACTTGACTTTACAATAAACTGTTGAAATAATGGTGGTTCCACGTGTTCAGGGAGGAATAAACTTTTGTTTCGCATGACAATGAGGATAAAATTCTAATTTTTCATATTTCATATAATAAAACACAAAAGAAATAGTAGGTGGGTGACGTCATTCTGCTCATTTGCTCATTTGCATACTGACCAGGGTGTGCATATAACAGTTTGTGAAATTAAGACAACACTTTAAAATTCCATTACTTTACTTTCTTATTTTCCATCCGATTTTGATTCAGTGTTACGCTTGATGAATTTTTCTCCTTTTATTCAAATCAACTTTTTGTTGGGGTGAACTTGTCCTTTAAACTCCATATTAGTCTTGTTAATAATGTGTAATCTATAAGTATTACAAAAAGAAGAGAAGGACAGCTATCCGGTCATTCAATTGCATATGTTGTGTCATTTATTGATATAAGACAACATTTCTGCCACTTTTCCGAACAAAGCCGTCACCTTAAGTTTTAACCACAGGAATGTGGAAATCTTACGGATCGTCATAAAGTTTCTTAAAGCTTGACCTTCGACTGCCAGGTAGGAAATTTTGCTTGTCCGCTGTATCCGTTTTGAGTACGTTTTGTGTCCGTCGGCCAGTTCAGTGGGACCAGGCCTTTCCCTTTCGCTTTATAACAATTATTTCGTCACTTTCAAGATCTTTAATACACTATGTTACGTAATATTACTCCCTCGTATAGAAAAAGGAGGATTGTGGTGGGTCTATTTAAAAAAGTAGGAACTTCAACTGAGTAGGTGTGCAATGGTTGTATAATTTTACGACTGACTCACGAGGTGATTAACTTTTAAATCATCATGCGGCAATACAAGCGATAGCATTTTTTATTTAAGAGATTATCGCATAACTGCAGATTTTGATATGAATTATACTGCAGCGTCTTGTGATGTGATATGTGTTAATCTAATCGTAATATTGGAGCAATAAATACATCCACTACTTATTTCTAAAATTCAGCTTCTGAATAAGAAATCTTCTTCGTTCATCTCAAGCCGCCATGGTTGGTTGACCATGCTTATGCTTTGGATAATGTTTGATAGCACGCTCTATCCTCTAAAATCAACTTTAATATATACCAATTTTTATTCTTGGCACGCCTGTGCTACGGGATTGGAATAAGTCCCTGGTGTCAAAAACTACTTGGAACTTGATAACAAGCTTGTGATTGATTTTGGTCTTTTCGTAAGTCCAATAGTACTCCAGGAACGCAACTTGGCCAATGACTGAAAAAAATGGCAATAACCTTAGGGATGAATATATCATTCTAATAATCTCCAAAAAGGATGTAACTGTAAACATGATTTATACTTGACCTTCTTTGGACGTTGGACACGAGCATTTTCATTTTCACAAAGAAAGGAAAATGTCACCTGTGATAGGAAATGACAAATCTTGACTCGATTCCCAATTCCCAACGTTGGGAGTTGGGGCGTGCGCCTGTAATCCTGGCTACGTAAGATAAGTTGATGAAGACGTTCCAGGTTATTGCCCTGAATGGGGAGCGTTTCTTCCGACAGTTACCATAGTAACATTAATTCTCAGCCAATCAGAGCCACGGAAAGTTGCCAGATCTGACAACTTCTCGGAGAACAAAATGTCAATAAAATTAAATGCTCCACTGGTCACGTCCTTCGGATGGTGACGTTAAAGGTCGGTCCCACACATAAATAATCCTATCTAATTGATACACATTTGAAAAAAAAAAATTACACAGCAGATGATTATTTAAATTCCAGTAAGTATCAGCCTTTAGGGCCTGGCGAGTGGGATATTTCATCCGACAATTTTAAGGAGCCATGCTTCACAGCCATTCAAGACCAATGGAAGTTGAAAGATTGTTGGATGAAAATGTTTTTACGAAACGTTTCCCTGTTCGAAAACCTTTGCAATTTTTAAATGTTTAGCACCACATGTCTCATTAACAGAAGCCGGAGGAAATTTCTGATGGAGAAAAACTTTCCAAAGCATATACATCTTCCCAAAGACAAAGAACAATATTGAATCGTTTTACTTCATTTTCATTAATATTTCACCTGCAGAATTCTGACAAAGAAATATTAGGTCGTTTAACTTTATTTCAGCAACATCGTGAATTGCGGGATTTGTCAAGGATTTTGTTATTCTAGGAAATAACATTGTTAATCCGGTTATCGCCCCGTTGAATAATAAGCCATGCATTGCTAACCGTTGACTTCTTTAACAGATCATGTCATTGATCATCAAATTATTTGTTCTCAAGATTATCTATATTAGGCAAATAGGACGAAGAGCAATAGGATCGTTATATTTCATTTCATTCAATCCCCCTGCAGCCCCAAATCAGCAACATTATGAATTGATGTGTTCGTTGGCTTCGTCAAGGAGTCGTGAGTTTTTGATTGCTCTTTTTATTTTAAGATTTATTTCAAGAAATAAGTTGGATAATCGTAATTGTTTCCAGGTTTTTGACCGATAAGCCAACTGATCATAATTTTACTCCGTGAGATTATCGAATTTTAACTGGATCAGATCAACTCCAAACCAAGACTCCTCAGAGCAGGAGTCATGTGGAATAGTCTGCAGAATGGGTCTCGTGGTCTAGTGGTTAGAGCATTGGACTCATAACTGTAAGGTTGTGAGTTCGAATCCCGTTCTGCTAATGCCTCCACTTTGATAAAAAGACCCGAGAGTAATTTCTGTCGTCTACATATGGTCAGCCACTATATGACTGATTAACTAACGTTTCATAGATCATTGGTTATATACCAGCTTGGCATTATACCAGCAAAAAGCTGTCCTGCCGAGTCCCTACGGGGGTTACCATATCAGAAGGGTGGATTAAACACTTTAAGGGGCATAACATGGTGTAGAAGGGAAAATTCATAGATAGTCGCGAGGAAGCGAAGCGAGTGAGGAAAACTAACCTTTTTTAATTGAATCTAATTTTTTGACTGATTTCAACATCACATCAAGAAAACCATTACGTATTGTACTCTTTTTTTGTGTCACATTTTCTGTCGTTCGTTTTTTTTTTCGGTGGTGGTACTTTTGGAGGTCAAGTGTCCCCCAAGCCCCTACCCGATGGGTACCCTATATGTGGAACGCATATCTCATACGTTCTAATCAATCATTATATTCACAAAACGAATAATTAATCGACTGGTTAACCGACTGGTATAACGTTGCCGGGTGTTCCTATAACATGACCCCAATTTTCTGACACCTCCTTTCTGACTCCACCCCCTTCATTTTGTATATGCAGCATTTTCTTTCTGTGATTGGTCATGTTGCTAATAAATATTCATTAGTAATGTAATGCTTCTTTGCAAGTTAATTATTAGTGGTATTTATTTCATTGTGCGAAAAAACCCGATCAATTATATTTTTAACCTTCAGGTTACTCTGTGAAGTGTGGTGAAGATATAACGAGAAAGATTGAAAACTAACGATGTTCCTGTATGAGGCGCGAAAATATATTGGAAAAGGCCGGTCGATATGGCAATAAAAATCACTCTCTCTCTCTCTCTCTACTCTTTCTTTTTATGGTATTAGGGGGAAGGCCTTGGAGTGGTTCAGGAGTTACCTAACAGATAGGTCTCAATTCGTATCAGTTAACAACGCTACTTCTTCTACTCTTCCTATCACCTATGGAGTACCTCAGGGTAGCTTACTTGGCCCTCTTCTTTTTATTACTTACATCAATGACATTAAAAAAAGTTCAAATTTACTAACATTCATACTGTTTGCAGACGACTCGAATATTTTCTTTTCTCATGATAACGCAAATCAACTTGTAAAAATTGTAAACTCTGAACTCATACATGTAACTGACTGGATTAAGGCGAATAAACTATCACTTAACCTACAAAAGACAAATTATATGCTTTTTAGTAACAAAACACATACATTACCTGACAATCTCATTTTTGATAACACCGTTCTTGAAAATGTATCACAAACCAGATTCTTGGGTGTTACTATTGACAATAAGCTATCATGGAAACCACACATTGATAATATATGCAAAACAATTTCAAGAAACATCGGAATTATTAACAAGCTCAAATATTTTCTTCCATCTCACACTTTACTTACATTATATCATACACTAATATTACCATACATTAATTATGGCATTTTGGCATGGGGTTGTGCAATCCAAACACAATTACAAAGGATACTGTTGTTGCAGAAGAAGGCCCTTAGAATAATTTTTCAAACTCATTTCAGATCACACACAGATGTCCTTTTTTTCCAAAATAATATTCTTAAAGTGAATGATTTATATCTTTTCCAACTCGCCCAATTTATGTATAAACTAAATAAAAATGATCTCCCCACAATTTTTTCAAATATGTTTTGTAAAAACTCCTCCATACATGATTACCCAACGAGACAACGTAATTGTTATCATCTACCCCCAACCCGTACTCTTTTAGCAAAAAACTCTTTCGTCTTTTTTGGACCAGTGTATTGGAATTCACTGCCCAATGACTTTAAAGAATCACCAAGCATTAACATTTTCAAGCGCAAACTTAAAAAGATGCTAATTTGTCAATACTCCACATCAACAAGTCAAGCTAATATATAACTGTAACTAAACGTATTTACAACTATCATTTAATTATCAACAAATTTGTCTAATATATATTCTAAATAATGTCACTACAGTGTCCTATGACCTGTGCACCTGTCATGTTCCTCTTTTTATTTTCAGTTTTATTTGCACCACCCTTTTCTCCCCTCTCTTTCCTTTGCCTCCCTTTTCCACTCTTATAATTTATATTAAAAATGTTATCATCATTATCGTTATCACTCCAATTATTCAAATTACTTTCCACTTTTTGTTGTCGCTTATACGCTCTATTTTGGTATTTTGTAGATTATGTATTTTATTTTTGTTTTCCACCCGTCTCTTGTATATAGGTTATGTTAATTAGTATTGGAACTATGTTTAGGGACTTGCCTTATTTACAAGCTCTGCTTTTCTTGGCAAGTCCCTCCGTTCAGATAATTTTATCTTCAATATTTGTTATGAAATGTTATAGAACTGTATGTATTATTTTGAACATGTATTTACACTTTACTTTGATTATATCTTTTGTTTGAACGGAAATAAATGAATAAATCTAAATCTAAATCTACTCGGAGAAAAATAAGAAACCGTGGAAACTATTCATTAGCACTCTAAATTGATTTATTCCTGATTTCATGGAAAAGAGAAGTGAAAGTTAAGCCTCTTTTCTATTGACTTAAAAAAAGACAAATTTTATTAACCAGTTGACGAGATCATGCAGGATGTTAGTGCCATACAAGGGCCCAATAAAGATATATTGCGTGCAGACGAGAACTCCTGCAGTTGTTTCAGAACGATGTCATCTTATTCGTGACGTTTATAGGGCTACAGATAATACTGAAAATATTTATATCTAAATAAATAGAGGAAAATGCTGAAAATTTCATCAAAATCATATAACAAATAACAAAGTTATTGAATTTTGAAGTTTATCAATATTTTGTGAAAATAGTTATATGCACATCGTCATGAATTTTCATTAGGTGGGCTGGTGATGTCACATCCCCACTTTCCTTTTTCTTATGTTATTACATGAAATCATAAATGTTCCATTTTTTCATACATGTGTAAATGTTGTGTCTCCATTATGATGAAATAAGTTGCGGCAATAAATAACTAATGTACTTAATTAGTTGCCAATTCAATTATTTAAGTTCTTGGTAAATTCTTTTTTAATAAACCTAATTTCATATAAAAAAACAAAAGAACAAGTGGAGATATGCCATCATCAGCCCAACTAATGGATATTCATGAAGACATGCCTAGAAATGTTTCACCGGAATAATGGAAAAGAAATCTTTAAAATTCAATAACTTTGTTATTTGTTATCCGATTTTGATCAAATTTCAGCATTTTACTCTGTGAATTTTACTCTATATGTATTGAGATATAAATACTTCCAGCCTGGACCATCCCTTTATCAACAACGACGTCGACGACTTAGTACGTCGTATGACTATGAGGTTAATATGGCGCAAATTCGGTTGCTTATTTCCTCGTATTTTCGTAATATATGCAATAGATTATATGCCTAGTTACGTTCACACGATGACTCATCCCTAAAACTTTCGTGCGAGAGGACCCACAGGGGTAGTAGATGACCAAATCACGGATCTTTACATGTTTTAAGTGTCGCGGAAACCACAGAGTGGTCACGCTAACTACAAACATGGACCTACATGCTACAAATGACCCTGACTTGATGCTTGAACGTTGGGTTTTCACACAAGACTATTCTACATACAAGTCACTGCCGGGGACTTTAGGCTGTATATTCAGACCATTTTACTCGAGTGAAGGGTTTGCACAGCAGAATAATGGGGACCCTCGCAGCTCGTCGACAATCCAGGGTCCCCTAACACAAAGGTTAGCGATTAATCGCTAAATGAAACGGCCAATCAAGATTACCGTTGCATGCGCATTTTGCTCAGTAGACTGACAAGGAACCAATCAGAATTGTTCTTTCAAATAAGCAATTAATCGCTAACCTTTGCGTAAAGCCCGTCTCATACTATGCATCCGATGCGACGCGATTTTTCAAGAAATCGCATTTTACATTAAATATGGAAGTTCCAAGAAGTAAAATTATTTTAATCAAAGTTTGGCATATTAATAGGAAAACAAAATCATATTTTTACTTTGCGGCAAGCCATATGGTCAGAGTAAAGTCCAAATCGGCTTCAAGTCGCAGCCGATGATGACGTCATTACGATTTGGCATTGAATTGGTTTTTATTCATTCAGGGAGGCTCTAACTGGATTGAATTTCGATTTCAGTAGTCCTATACAATTATTCTGAACTCTGATCCGTAATATTTTATTAGTTGGAATATCAAATGTTATCATAATTAATTTGAAATTCGGAACGCAACGAATCGCATAGTGTGAGACGGGCTTTACGGGGATCTGGACGTAGAACCATGAGCCGGATGAGAAATAGTTGTATTTTTAATCTTCTATTCAACTTGAAGATTGCAAACCTTCGAAACTACTGGCTAATCATCGAATTTCAAAACTTCACATTAAAGGTCGAGAGCGAAGTTTTGTTGGGGGTCCTTTTAACTCCGTTTAATATTGGATGTTTAGCAACATTGTGTGATCCAAAAATGACGTCATAATGGTCAATCGCACAGGTGTCCCAAAAAGGCTGAAACCTTTACTCTTTTTGTATTACACTTGAGGTGTTGTGGCTCAGTGGATAAGTCTCCGGACTTCGAACCACAAGGTCCGGGGTTCAAATCCAACCGCAGCACTCGCGTCATTTGGCAAGGCGTTTTATCTACATTTGCCACTCTCCATGCATCCAGGTGTAGTAAATGGGTACCCGGTAGGAAGAAATTCCTTGAATACTCGAGCACCCGATCAGGGTAGCCGTGCCTAGAAACATTTGTATTAAGCGCTATATAAATGATGCATATTATTATTATTAAGCCAATTATTTGTGTGGTTTTTTTTATTCTAATTTATATCCGCTATCACCTTAACTAATATGATGTTGCGTCGTGTGAAGGCTGATGGATGCGGATTCAAAGAACGTCTTTTACATTATGCAATAATGTATCACCGTACAAGGGCAAGTTACGTAGGTGGATGTAAAGCAATGAAACAACAGAAACACGGCCCTGGACTTCGGGATAACGAATTAAAGCAATGTGGCGATTTTGAAGGAAATTATTCATGATGAGTGGTTGAAAAGTGTTGTCTATCATAATTTCCTGTACATTAGCATGGGGCCGATATACATTTTTTTTTATAATACTCCACCGAGTTATGGGGGTCATTGATGTCCCGGATGTTTTCAACTGCTTCAAAATTTCATGGAACTTTCGTTTGCCAAATGTGACTCAATGCTTTTGTTCTTTTACTTTCTTTGATTTTTTTTGGGGGAGGGTGTGTGTTTTGTGTTCCGCACGACACAGACATTTTACAAGGATGTGTAATCGAGTTTTTTGTTCCCTTTTGGTACTACTCGAGGATCACCTTCAATCAAGAAAGTATTATTTTTATTTTCATGTCAAAAATATCCAAAAATGTTGTCGAAATATCCTGTATGGCACAACATAGAGATGACATCACGATCAAGAACATAATCAGAAAGCGCAAGAGTGCATGGCGGCAGCGGGGAGGGGGGGGTGACAAGGGGATCGTCAGTGGAGGCAAACAATAATTTTGAAGACTTAATGTAGTTTTTAAAATGATATAACAGTAGTTATAAGTGCCTGAACTCTTGTCTAATAATGGATTCGACTCGTCATAATTATTTTGAATTAGAAACCGACAATGACAATCAGCATAAATGATCCAGCTCTGTGTGGTATTGTCATTTGCATTAATATTTCACCGGTTTCAGGAACGTGAAGGAATTGTGATGTTCCTGCCCCGGGTAACGACTCCTATAGGACGATCTCATCTCTACCGGAGAGTAAAAGATTCTTGGGACGAGCGATCACTCAGCCCCCCCCCCCCCCCCCCCCCGCATACTCAGTTGTTTGACTTAGTGTCTTTATGGTCGTTGGATGAATGAGGAGCATGGTATGAGTGATTGTTTGTCGGCCCTATTAATACATAGCTCCGGTGAAGTTAGCTGACCCTACAAAGTTCCACCTGAGCGATGGATTTGAATAACCAATTCCATTGCTCAGGTTGAATGGTGTTGTGGGATTAGCAATCCTTGGTTGGAGCTGTGCATTGGACTTGACTGCTCGCTCGTCCCCAGACACCCTCCTGTCTTTCGTTTTTGTTCCTGCTTAAAACTAAGTTTTTTATTGTTTGAATTAAGACGTTTATCAATAAGCATCCTTCCACCACCACATGTGTTTGTATTTTTTTATTACTTCATCTTTTCCTTTTAGTATACATAATATATTAAGTTGCATTAAATTTTCGTCATCATTTCAAGTTTGATGTTTTTAAATCTGTACACTCTATGTATATATGCCTGTAAATTGTACGCAATTCAGCCTTTTGGCTGCAAAGTGCAATAATTTCAATAAAACCTTTTCAATTTCAATTTCAATTGTTAAAGGGATGATCCGGGCTGAGAATAATATGATTTAAACAGATTTAAAAAAATCAGACAAACAAAACACTGAAATTTGATCAAAATCGGACTGGGAATAACAAACTTATGGCATTTTAAAGATTTGCATTATTCTGATGAAACCGTTCTAGGCATGTCTTCATGAATATTCAATGAGAAACTTGATGATGTCATATCCCCATTTATTCTTTGGTATTTTATTATTTGTCATTAAGTTTATTCAATTTTTTTCTACTAAGAACTGACAAAAAATTGGATTGACAACTGATTCAATTGCTGCAACTTATTTCATTATAAAGGAGACACATTATTCACACATGTATGAAAAATGAAACAATTATGATTTCATGTAATAACAAAATAAAAATGGAAGTGGGGATGTGACATCGTCAGCCCACCTAATGCATATTCATGATGACGTGCATATAACTATTTTCACAAAATATTGATAAACTTTTAAATTCAATAATTTCGTTATTTGTTATCCGATTTTGATGAAATTTTCAGCATTTTGCTCCGTGAATATTACTTTATCTTTTTAGATATAATATTTTCAGCCCGGAGTACCCCTTCATGCTTCAATGGAGGACAGATTTGGCAAATTAAAAATGAGCCAGACAAGTCATAATAAGCCTTGCCAGTCAGTAAGATCAATAGATTCATGTACGAAATGATATCATAATCTCTGAGTAGTACGGAGAATATAGCCAGACCATGTACACATCTTTACATGAAATACATAGACCTCATTATTGGTTTATTGTGTGAAAGGGGTAGATCTTTGCGAGTACACAAATCTCAAAATGATAGATTTGATTGAGGCACGTAGTTGATAGGGGCATTTTTTTTTTAATCGTTTAGTTAATGCGGTCTTTATTTTTTTTCCAAAGAGCATTTTCACGGGCAGTACGCTTACAGATAGCATATTAAATATAATAATAATAATAATAATAATATAGGTATATTTATCCAGGGTAGCTGCTTCAGTTTCGAAAACTGTTCTACCAGCGGGCCCTGCTATTATTACCCCGGGTTTAGCTGAGCTGCCTAGGCGTTCAAGCATTCAAGGAATTTCTTCCTACCGAGTACCCATTCACCTCACCTGGATTGAGTCTAGCACAATGTGGATAAGTTTCTTGCTGAAGGAAATTACGCCATGGCTGGGATTCGAAACCACGACCCTCTGTTTCAAAGTCGGAAGACTATTCCACTGGGCCACAACGCTCCAAATATGACATTTAATTGAATTTGCTTACCGGAGCAAAATGAGTTTGTCAGTGTACACATCGACAAATTTAGAAATTGCCATTGATCGAAATCGTTAGAAGACAAATATTTCTTCTTGTTCGTCCAATTGTGTTTCAATCTCTTTCTCTGATTATGTTTTCATCCTTTCCCCAAAGAAAACGTCTCGACGCGTCGGGTACAGAATGTCCTTTTCACGTTCCCCTGCTCTCAGCATTCAGCCCTATCTATCAGTATGCTTTTCACACTGCATTTCCTTAACCCCATACTATCTTTAACCCCGGACTATCCTTAACCACATACTATTGGATTCACACTGTCTTTCTTAACCCCATACTCACACAGCTCATGGATATTGGTGATTTTACTATACAGAGCGCGATTAACGTGCAATTTTGACTTCTGTGATTGGCTAATGCTTAGCCCTACTTTTCCTTAGCCCAGTCCGTTTCACACTGCATCTCTTAGCACCGCAATAAGCCAGCTAACCCTGCTTTTTTGCAGGGCCAGATAGTACGGTAATATTTACCGTGCTAGCCCACTTTGCTAAAACGTAGTGTGAAAACGAAGTGGGCTAAGCTTAACCCCGGGAAATTGGTGGGGCTAAGACCCCCCCCCCCCCCCTAGCCCCACCAATTTCATGGGGTTAAGGAAAAAAGTGCATTGTGAAAAGCATAGAGGGTTGGGAAAAAACACAAGGACAATTTGTTCACCCTAAATGAACCACTTGTACCTTTTGGCATGTTTGGGGGGTAATCTTGCACCCTACATGGAAAAGGGTGCAAAATGCACCCTTTCACAATTATTTGCACCAAGAAATGATCGTTTGCACACTATGCATAATATTTGACTTTAAAAAGGATCAAATTTGAACCTTTATTCCAAGGTTCATCTCTGCACTCTATGGGGGCAAGTATCTCGCTATTCACGTTATTTCCACGAAAACTGATTTACTTCTGAGATTCACAATGCATATTGAAACATATAACCTATGACCTAAAAATGACCTATTCTATTTTGAAGAACTAAATTATTTTATATGCGGGTGGAAAGGGCTTGATCTCGACTTTGATACAGCTGTGTTTTGTTTTGTTTGGTTTTTTTTTTGTAATTCGGTACATATTTTATGACCAATTCTTTCATCCCTGCTCTGCTTTAAAAAAAACGCGTATTCAATGACAAATATCAATATGTCATGATAAATTTATATTCAGTTACTGGCACACAAAAGAAAGGGGCAGTCATAGAGTTATAGTACGTATTTAACTCTATGGGGGCAGTATATAGGTAATCACGACCAGTTATCAGTAACCTCAACTCTTTTTTAAGATTAGGGATTTTTTTTATAATGTGATAAATCGTATGTACATAGAATACCGCATTGTTTATTACATTTTATGACTGACAAAAACTTATGGGAATTCCTATTTCATGCTTAGGGGTGCGCCGCGTTCCAAAAAAAGAAGTTGCGTTTTGTTTTTTAAAGTGTACTCTTTTGCCTTAGGTGAAAATCAGAGCTGCATTTTATAGCATCCGCAGGAACTTTATAATCGGAACCGATCGCAAGTCTTTATGCGACCAGGCCCAGAGGTGTTTCGTAAAGCTTGTTAGGTTACGAGTGACTTTACAAGCAACTCGTCTGCGAAGTACCAAAAATTGTGCTCAAAGTCACAATTAATCCCGTTAATCGTATAGTTGTTTGTGAATTCATTAACGACTTCACTACCGTTTCGTGAAACACTCCTGTCAAAGTCCATTCCTGCTGTTGTGCATTGACAGTACTGCGAACCCCTTTCATGAATGCCAAGGCAATTTCACGCCATTCATGAGATGATTTAATGGAATTATTATATCTGTCTCTCCAAATATGCTACCGCCAAAGGGCTCACATGTGTAAAGTTCATGGACTAAAATTCTTTCTTTCAATTCGAGAGGAATTTATATGTGTACATTGTTGTACACAAGTCATTTACAGTTGCATGTTTTACGGAAACACATCCTGAACTCATTGATGTCACGAACAAAATGATTGCTCAGTATTCATATCATTGTATACAGTACTTTACCAGGATAAATACAATATAATTTATATTGAGGATTTATTTTGTGAGTCATTTAAAGACGAAGTGATCTGACTGTGGCTTTTCAAGTATGAGGAATTGCGTGCGCCTGACACCTCCTATAAGTATTATGATGATTCGGGAAGTCATAAATTAATATCTAGGTCAGTAGTTCGCACTACCCGCTCTAAACAGTCACCTAGGTTACTTAGCTAGCATTCATCTTCTTGTTGTTCTTTTATAGGCCTACTCTTCTTCTTTTCTTCTTCTTTTTCTTCTCCTTCTTCACTTCCTCCTCCTCTTTCTTTTCTTCTTCTTCTTCTTCTTCTTCATCATCTTCTTCTTTATCATCTTCCTCCTCTTCTTCTTCTCACCACCATGACCACATCTAATTACATTGACGTTCAAGTACTACCGGTTACCCATTTAACTCCCATAGTAAATCGGCAGGACAGCATTTTTGCTGGTAAAAGCCAAGCTGGTATGTAACCACTTACGTAGGATACATTTTCGGTCTAGGTTAATCAGTCATAGTAGCTGACCTTATAGACGACAGAAATTCGGGCCTTTTTATCAAAGTGAAGACAATGGCAGAGTTGGGATTCGAACTCACAACCTTGCGATTATGAGTACAATGCTCTAACCACTGGACCACACGATCCGTGACAAACGTAGATAAGTGCCTTGCCAAAGGACACTAGCGCCAGGTGGGATGTGAACACTTGACCATCGGCTTAAGAGTCAGGTGTCTGAACCAATACACCACGACACCTCTCATAAAATGAAACATGAATCCAATCTATTATTCGTCTTCTTTTTCTTTGCCTTCTCCGGTCCGGAATCCACTGTCTACACAGCTCACCGGCGGTGCCGGACTTCCATCCGAAGGGCATCCTTGATTCGTTACATACTGAAGTCGGTTTGTACAGATAATTGCTCTATAACCAATACTTTGATTTAATATAGCAGATATCTCAAATTGAGTGACATGAGGCAGTTGCTAAAAAAACCCAAGTAAAAAAATTCATGCCGCGTTTCGTTTTAAAACCTTAACGATTGCACGTCTTTCTCTATTTTCGCTATATATTATGTATTATTTTTCCGAGAGCAATTCATTGCGCTAGAGTGTATATATCGCATAGTTTACATGATTTGAGTTTGTACATATCTAATAATGAAATCTTGAAATAAGCAAGGCACCATTTTGATTTGTGCTGAATTCATAATCATCATCATCACCGTCATCATCATCACCATCATCATCACCATCATCATCATCGTTGTCATCGTCGTCATCATCATCATCGTCATCTTCATCATCGTCAACATCATCATCTCCATCGATGTTAATGTCATTCCTAAGAAGAACACGTCATCGTCTGTTGTAAGCCATTACTAATTAAAAAGAATAACACATTCTCAATAACATGAATTAGGTGTTATACAAGTCCCAATATTACAAAGCTTTGAACAATTTACATAATATTTTTTTACAAGGTTAGTTAGTCATTTATAACGACTGATTTATCGAATTCAAAGGAAAAAATAAAAAAGAGTGACTTACCAGATGGCCCATCCTAGTCCGCCGAAGGAGCGATGCCAGCCGTAGTCCGACACTTCGCTTGCCGGATCGTTAGCGAGAGCACTGAGGGTCGCAGTATCAGCGAGTCTCATGAATGATCCTAGTGAGATGTAGATGATGTTTGTGATGACGAGGATGATGAGGAAGAGCCGGAAGAGCTCCCGCTGGTCGAAAAGCCAGCTGCGGTCGGAAGAGAGCTTGATGACCATATTCGAGGTCAGCGGAAACTCCGTGAAGGGTTCGGCGCCACCGAGGGCGTCGTGGACGAGATTGCTCCATTCGCTTAAGTTGTTTGATGCATCAAGGTTATCTATAATATCCATTCCTAATAAGATTTCCAAGTGGTTGGTTCTTCCAGACGTCGTCGTTGACAAGGGCGATTCAGTTGACGAGACATGCATGCGATGTCCATCATGCCTGCCCCTTGATGGATCAAACATCTTCTTCGCCAATCGATAATCTTTCCCGTGATGTGGTAAGGAATCGAACGGCATCCCGTCCGTCGTGCAGTTCATCACCAAGCAACGAAGGCGGTTCAATCGTTCGTTAAACCGTAGTTGGAGTTCTCTGTGAGTCTGAAATCTATGTTCAGTCGAACGTACTCCCCTCAGTAACAGTTCCTCTTCAGCCAGGTCAGTGTAGTTGAATTGGGAGATCATGTCCTTCAGCTGCTCCACGGCCACTGGTCTGGATACCTCAGAAGCTGGTGGAAGAAACCCAAAGGCAAGGAGACTCCCGATCCAAATCAACAAACTCGTCAGCATGATCGCCTTCCGCCATCCGTACCGATCCGCCAAGAACCCGATCATGGCATTGGAGAGAAATGTTGCGAGAGGCTTCATGGCTGCCACAACTCCAATGCGACTCGGTCCCAACCCAAGTTGTTTAAGGTAGAGCGAGCGATACGGAGCAATACATGAAGATGCCCCATCGGACAGGAAATAAAACATCTTATACGGCAACATGGTTTGGTTGATCGCAAAGCGCCTCGCGGGCGAGCGCATCTTCTTTTCTGAGTTCACCTTCATTTCGTCGTTATCAAGCGAGAGATAATTCTTCCGAAGTATGAATCCACACCAACTCCGCCTATTCTCCTCAAGAGGTTCTGTCTCTTCTCTTGACTTGTTCAATAATGAAACCTCCTCTCCACTCGAAGCGATATAATCGTTCCCAGTGAGTATGCGCCTTTCGGTCCTCTCGTTCATACCAACCCGTGAATTCATGCTCAAGTAGATTATTACAAAAAGGTATTTCGCTCTTTTCAAAACAGTTCTATTTCATTGTTACCACTGCTATCTAAAAGATGATATGCACCGTTGATCGTGCCGTCCCAAATCCCGTATAAAGTTTTCACCACCGAGAATATACCCGATCACCTGTGCTCAGTGTGCGATGCGATCAGGTGAAATACCGGCGTGTGCTCAAAGTTCATTGGTCAATTGTTTGGTGACAACTGTCCAATGACGTTTCGCTGTTAAACGCAGATTTCAGCATGCCGGTAGAATTGCATTCTTTTAGGATGGCCGTGTCTCGGAGATTCACATTTCGATACATGCCGGCTCTGATTATCTATCATAATCAAATTCATATTTGTCATTCTGTCACGTTCAGTTTGTATTATAGTAGATGTCGTATTTCCGATGGCGATGAGGTTCGGGTTTATCATTATTTTATCTTCAGAAAATGCCCGTTGATAGATCAAGTTCAGGCTCATGCCATCATCTTCTTCACCAGTATGTTAATGTTAAAGGGGAATTTAACCCAAAATGCTAAGAATGATAGGGATCAAGATGAATCCGAAGCTAGTTGAAATAACGAGCATATCTATTTCTTTCTTGGGGACATTTATCAGTATGTCGACCTATTCTTTATTACATGTTTAAATGGAATTCTTACTTTTAACGCAAAGTTTACCATGACGTCAAAATGGCATTGATAAAAGCGGAACATGAGAGAAAGATATTGATGAAGATTTGACGACCATCCGAAAGAGTTATGAATTTTTTAGTTTAAAATTTGGTGACGTCACAGACGAGCAGATGCTCCTTGTGTCATGTATGCAGTGTGATATAAAGTTCATGGCCCGTATTCTGAAGTCGGGTTTAACTTAGACCATGGTCTAACTCTGTCCTAAAATTATAGGAAGCAAAACGTTTCAAAATTTGTTTACAGTGATTGCTTCTCATGTTTACTATGCTGTTTACTAATTCTTTATTGGTCATACTTATCCTTCCCGGGCAGTTAATAATTTTTTGGGAGTCAAATTAGCCGATACATTGAACCTCTACTGTTAGAGATTTATGTAACAACTGGCTTTCCATAGTTAAACGGCAACTTAAAACCTGAGTTTAAATTAATCCCGACTTCAGAATACGGGCCCATGAGTTCATATCTATTGTAGTCCAAGATCATGGAAATGTGATTTCCATCCGCATTACAAACATAAATGAAACACATGTGAGAACATACAAAAATGATGAACAATACATGTAAAATAGACAAACAATCTTATTATTCTTCACCGTGCAGAAGTCATGGCGTTCATGTTGAAAGATGATTCTCATAATGATTTTACCTATATGTGATGATTATTCGTATTTTTAAAACAAGAAATGTGTATGTCATTATCCTTACAATATTCATTATTATTGTCATTATCATTATTATCATTATTATTATTATTGTTATTATTTCATCATTATTATTATTATTAGAAGTAGTAGTACCATAACTGTTATTTGTATTCTTGTTATCCATCAGATGCTATGTGATCGAGTAGTTGGGACTATTGTGAGAAATTATCTCCTAACAAGTTGGTTATACAAATGAATAGAGTTTAGAACGAAACGAAATTTTCTCAAAATTTTGAAAGTGATTTTATTTGTGTTTTGGGTTATCATCAGACAAATTAGTATATACCCCAATATTTGTTCATCATGTTCCGTTGAAAACTTGATTTATGTAATTTATATTACAATTATATTTTTGAGAGCTGCTGGCATTATGACGTCACATATTGAAAAAAATGAATGATCGCAATTTTCTTATTCTTCGATGGATTTTCATCAAACTTTCAACAATATTTTCTTTATTTTTCTGCTTTTGGTAAAACCCACTTACCAGGGTGAACTTCCACTAAACCATTACAAAGTTATATGAATTTAACCAAATAGTTGTAAGAATGGTAAGGACCAACTTGAGGACGAAATAGCAAGTATGTGTTGCTTTATTGGGGTCATTATTATTATGATGACACTATATTATGTTCCATAAAAATTAAATTTATACTTTGAAGAAAAGGTTCACCTCGGCGTAAGGGATGGATATTGATAAAGGTCTGACGACCATCCATCAAACGATAACAGAGTTCTGAATTTTTCAGTTTAATATTTTGTGACGTCACATGCGAACAACTCCCTCATTATGTCATGTGATATAATATGTACACATTCCATAAAATGATTATTTATTTTTTTACAAATTTCAATGTGATTAAAACCTGTGCATTCAGACGAGCAATAATTGTCGGCGAATTTCTCCATAGTCAGATAGTCGTGAAAGTACATGCCCCAGAGAAAACTTGGATCTTACACAAAAACGATAACCTGACAGATATAGCCCGACTACAAATGTAATTACAGCGAAGTGGGTGGATTTTTCTCATATAAAATGCAAATGATATTCTTGATTCCATCAAACAATGCTCGGAAGATGATAAAGATGTCACTTTCTATGAGATCAGTCAAACAGAAAATATAAAAGTGTGGCATGCACAGGCATGACAGGGAGAATATTGAATCAGAAATTGATTGGTCGTTTGTGGTGTGTAAGAAATAAATGAATACAGATATGAAAAATATGGAGGATTGTTGTGATGGTGCCGGGTAAAAATGGCAGAGGTAATAATGGCAGAGGTAAAAATGGCAGAGGTAAAAATGGCAGAGGTAAAGATATTATATGGATTTTTCTGTCATCATTTTAGGTCTATACTTTATCGTTGATATGATCAAACTCAAACTATTTCATGCCAAAATAATTTCAATTAGTGATTGATGAAAGTATTTATCTTGGCCAGTTCGTATAGTAGAACAGCACTTCATCCCATACATAACCAACAAATTTTAATGTAAAGACCAATGTGCGCTACCATTAACACACTGAAATAGACAAGTTCGGGATTTCTTTGAACCACTGGCATAACTTGGATAACAGATAAATAACAAAACGTTCTGCAATAAAAGCAATTTTTCATATTTCAACATCATAATGGATCCGAATAGATATTGATATGATACGTATATAGTTTAATGTAAATGATATAATAATAGCAACTAGTGTTCAGTTTTTCAGAGCAATACCTCATTGCACCTAGTCCAAGTGGATGTCAGGTTCCTAACCTAGTTTCTATGGTAACGGTTACCGCATTAATTTTGAAATGTGTAGCGAATCAGGGATTTGAATTTTTAGGTGTTTCTTAGGTACCATTCTATCGACCTGTTTTGAAGGGGAAATTCACCCTGACAAATGGTTTACTGTAAAATTAGCAGAAAAATATATTGGTGAAAGTTTGCGGCAAGCCCATCAAAGATTAAGATAGTTATTAGAAGTTTGAGTTTTTATGATCTGTGACGTCATATACTAGCAGCTGCCCCGTATTTAATGCACCAAAATGTATACTTTTCAATATTTTAATCAGTGGTTCATGATTGCTAAAAAAAATCTTTCAGGTGCGGATGTGAAATGATTTGTATGTTACAATAAAGCCATTTTTTTTTTTTTTTTTTTAATTGACATTTCATTGATATTTTTTATTACACCATATGCGGGAAAAACTGCTCGCAAATGACGTCACCGTTAAAATGTAAAATTCTAACAGCTTTTTAAATCTTTGATGGATTCCCTAAAACCCCACCAGTATCATTTTAATTATTTTCTGCTATTTCTACAATAATCTTTATGTCAGTGTGAATTTCCCCTGTAATGAATGAAGTATAATACTTGGGATCCAAAGTGTGCTTCAAATTTGAATATTAGAAGAGCGATTTGACATGAGAAGACCGTGCATGAAAGCCCAGGAAAAATAAGAAATACCAACTCAAGTGTTATCAATTTGGTGCAGAAGATCTACAGCATCATTTGAAAATGTTACCCTTTCCATTAGTCAAACATTATAATTCCAAATTTCTTCTCAGAACCTTTCATATTTAATCTACTGTACATGGAGGGGCTTTTGGGTTTTTTGGCATGGGGGTTTAAAACTGACCATTTATACCTCTATCATGTTTACCTTTGCCATTATTACCTGTGCCATTTTTTCCTGTGCCATTTTTACCCTTGCCATTTTTACATCTGCCATTTTTACCGTTGCCATTTTTACCTCTGCCATTTTTACCTTTGCCATTTTTACCTCAGCCATTTTTACCTTTGCCAGTTTTACCTTTGCCATTTTTACCTCTGCCATTTTTACACCGAGCCGTTGTGATAGTATATGCATTAATTCGTTGCGGGTATACCACCAGCACTATCAATCGATAAAACCCATCCCATCACCCGTCCTCATTTTTATCTAAACCTCCTCATCCCCTTTCTTCTCCCCTTCCCATCACCCTTCTCCATCTCTCCCCTTCCACCTCGTCCTCGTTTTCCCCTCTCTTCCTCCTCTTCTACCTCTTTCTTCTCTCCTCTCTTATCCATTCTCCTCTCCATTCTCCCATTCCCCTTCTCCTCCCCTCTGTCTCCTCGTCCTCTCCCTCTTCATCTATCTTCAACCTTCTCGCCATCTTAATAATCCTCAGCATTATCACTATGCTTATCTCCATCAACATCATCATCCTCGTCGTCGTCATGATCATCATCATCATCATCACTATCATCGTCGTCGTCATTATCATCATCGTCATCATCATCGTCGTCGTAGTAGTAATCATCGTTATTATCATCAACGCCATAATCACCATGCCCATCATTGTAATGATCGTAATCATTACCATCTCCATTATCATAATCATCATCATCCCCGCTATCCTCGTCATCATTATCATCGCCATTGTTATCATCACCATCAACATCATCACCATGCCCATAATTGTAATGATCATAATCGTTACCATCTTCGCTATCATTATCATTATCATCATTATCATCACCATTATTATCTCATCATCACCGCTATCATCATCTCCATTATCATAGTCATTATCATCATCATCATCATCACCGCTATCATAATCATCATCATCACCACCATTGATTGATTGATTGATTGATTTATTGATTTATTTCATTTCTTTTCTTTCCATTTTTCACATACAAATCAAAAATACATAAATACAAATACATAAATATAATTACAAACAAAAATTAACAAAAGTAAGGACCTTACATTTGCAAAAATTGGGTAATGTAAATTATACGAACAAAATACGATACTTATATCATCATTTTATAAAACTAAACATTCTTGATAGTATGAGTATTCGTGTGTATGTAAAAAAAAAAAAGAAAGGGGTGAAATGAAAAGAGAGACCAGCTGAGAAGCTTGGCTTGTTGGACGCTGATCTCTCGAATACGTACATAATGTAAATAACGTAATATAATGTGAACTTGGTAAATGATCATTTAAATCAAAGGAACGTAAATAGTAGGGTAATCGCTGAAAGTGTGGACGATAAATGCGTCGTGGATGATTTTAAAAAAAATACAAAAATACAAAAAAATACAAAACAAAACAAACAAAAAAAATGGACGGGGGACGAGGAGAAATAATAAGATACAAATAACGATAAGGAAAAGACAAATAAGGAAAATGGAGTGGGGGAAAGGGCTCGGTGGGAGGTGGGATCTGTATATGATTATCAAGTAATCGAAGAGGTTTGTTGTGAGTAGGGGGCAAGTAGTGATTTTTTAACTTTAAATTTAAATGTACCAATACTTAAGCTTTCTCTCGTATTCAGGGGAAGAGAATTCCAAAATTTGTAACTTCCCCCACATAGCTTGGATTACAGGCGCAAGCAGTGACGAGATCACTGCGAACCTTCGCTATTTATAGTCTCCGAGTGCGTTGCGTAAGTCGATCATTGATTTCTAGCGCGCCAAATGCAATAGCGCCATCTACGTTTACTGCATTATAACCAAAACCGTAGCGGACTGGTTCGCTACACAGCCCCCCTCTTCAAGGAATGTGTCCTCATATTAAAAGAGGGATTCCAAACAGTTTAGCAAAACAACCAAAATGTACTACATCGCTGTATTAATCATACTAACTTATTTCTGTAAGCTCTCATTGATAGCAACATTATCATCATTTCCATTAGCTGTGTGAACGTGTTCATTCTGTGGACATTAACTTTGAAATAAACATTACAGCGAGTGCTTCCTATATTATATCATTTTCATAAGTATTTGTACATCTAGGACACCTCATTGAACATTATTATCCGAAAAGATAATGGTCTGGTGTTTTACAAAACAAATAAATGGCTTACACTACGACATAAAATATATGAAAATATTTATATATACATGTCCAGTAGAAATTGAGTTGTTTTCCACATTGGTTCAACAGTTCGTGTGGATTAGTCCTTCTATATATCTGATTAGTTCATTCTTCAACAGTCAAAACCCTTGTGTCTTCTGTTATGCCACGCAGTAGATCCATAGATCGATATATATTAACAGTTTGTCAATTTAAGAAACAGCGAGAGAACAGTTCCACGTCTATCTGCAGATGGAAAGTTATGAGTGTTCAAAAGAAATAGTCTGGAGGTCTTCTCCGCCTCCTAGGAAAGCGTGGAGGGTTGATATCTGAGTCACTAGAGTCATCAGGTAATGGACTTCCTGGTTCTACTGTAATCTCAGTAGAAGCCTGAGTAGGTTGTCCATAATTCACAACATCTGGTTCACGATCGGTAGTCACCTCGTCTGTTTTGTCTGCTGGCTGGGTCCTCCAGGCATCTGGTACATCAGATCCGTTGTAGAGCTTCAGACGGTCAAAGTGAACCACTCTCAGTTTGCTTCTGGGGGATCTCTGGATACGATAGGTCACGTCGGAAAGTCTAGACACCACTTAGTAGGGACCTTCCCATTTAGGTGAGAATTCGGGGCTGACTCCTTTCTTCCTGGTATTGTTGCGGAGCCATACGAACAGTCCAGCTTCATAGAGTTTCCCATCTGATTTCCGATCATAGTTCCTCTTCTGGCATCGCAGTTCAACACCTTTGCGTTCCTGGGCCCTCCGGTACGTCTCTTCCATTCTTTCCCTCAGCTGCTGCGCATAGTCAGTCCACTCACTTCCATTCTGTTTGGAGAACTGCAAATCGATAGGCAGTGAAACCTCTCGGCCAAACATCATCATGTTTGGAGTCTCCTTGATTGTGCCGTGCGTGGAGCTTCTGTATGCAGCTGTGGCGTAGGGTATATACCTGTCCCAGTCCCGCTGGTGCTTCTCTGGATCCAGTAAGGTAGCAAGAATGTTGATCAGTGTCCGGTTGAACATTTCAATCATTCCATCACTCTTAGGGTTGTACGGTGTCGTCCTTGTATTTCTGACACCCAGTAGTTGACACACTTCCTGGAAGACATTAGACTCGAAGTTCCTGCCTTGATCACTATGTATCTCATTAGGAACTCCATAGCGGCAGACGAATTCGTCCACAAGCTTCCGTGCCACTGTTTCAGCTCTTTCATCTGTTACTGCATATGCCTCGACATACTTGGTATAATAGTCAGCTACCACAAGAATGTACTTGTTCCCGTCATCAGTAACTGGCAATGGTCCCATAATGTCCAGGGCGATCCTCTCCATCGGATATCCACTCTGCCTCTGCTGTAGCAGAGATCTTTTCCCTGGTCCTGCCTTTTGTCGGCGAGCGCAGTCTGGACATTGCCTAATGAAGGATCTGACATCTTCCTTCATTCCTACCCAGTAGAAGCGTTCCTGTACTTTGTGTAGAGTCTTCGTCATCCCAAGATGTCCTGCCATGGGAGAGGAGTGTAGGTCCTGTAGCACCTCAGGTATCAGAGCTTTAGGTAGTACATAACGCCACCTGACATCTCGTCCATCTTCTGATTCCCACCTCCTGTAGAGAACACCATCTTTGACCTTTAGCTGGTCCCAGTGATCCAGAAGAACCTTGAACTTAAAATGATATGCCGTCGCCTCTTCCCGGGATGGCTTCCTCCCTTCCACCAGTGCATTCCTGACTGGATTTATGTTAGGATCTTCCTGCTGGGCCTCTTGGATGTCAGCTAGGTTGTCATTCCTCAACGTGATAACGTTAATATTTCCAGTGTCTCCCCCATAGATGCAGCATCATTCTCGCTTATACTGCCTGCATGGTCTTCGTGATAGAGCGTCAGCATTGCTGTGAATCCTTCCAGCTCTATGTATAATCTCGATGTCGTAGCTTGATATGACTTCCAGCCTTCGTGCCAGCTGACCTTCAGGTTGCCGGAAATTCATCAGCCATCTCAGAGCTCCGTGATCAGTCCTCACCTGGACGTGGCGACCATACAAATAGTGCTTGTAGTGTTTAAGATACACTACTACAGCAAGTAGTTCCTTGCGGGTTACACAGTAGTTCCTTTCTGGTTTGCTCAGGACTCGGCTTCCATAGGCAATGACCCGTTCCTGGCCATTCTGTATCTGGGAGAGTACACCACCGATGCCATCATTGCTGGCGTCTGTGTCTGTGACTAGTCTGTGGTTCAGTTCCTCAAAGGCTTCTTGGCAGTCCTGGTTCCACTCAAACTTCCGTCCTCTCTCAGTCATTTGATGCAGAGGTCTAGCAATTCTGGCAAAGCCTTCTACGAATCTAAGGTAATAAGATGCAAGGCCTAAGAATCCACGGACCTCCCTCACTGACTCGGGTCTGGGCCATGTAATGTCCTGATTGTTTCTGTTTTGTCCTTCTCAGTCGATATGCCTTCTGCAGAGATGACTTGCCCGAGGTACGAAACAGAAGTCTTGAACAAGTTGCACTTCTTCGGCTTCAACTTCAGCCTTGTCTGTCTTAGACGTTCAAACACCTGCTGCAGCCTCGCCATCTCCTCATCAATGGATTTCCCGAACACGATCACGTCATCCAAGTAGACCAATAGCGTCTCCCAGTGCAGTCCTCTCAGCTCCTAGCTCCGTCCCTTTCTTTATCACACGTTGTGATCCTGTAGGGTTGTACACTCTAACTGGGACTGCTCCATTACTAGTTCTGACGAGGGTCCTGGCCAAGATGATGCCTATCTGTGTAAGTTGACGTCTATCATTTGATGCTTCAACCAAGCCTGTAACGTCGTCTGACACCCCGTCCAGTACTTTTCCTGTAATGATGCCTTCTCGGCCTGCCGGTATAGCGTACATCTCAGTAGCTATGATGCGGAAGCAAGTTCTAGTGTTGTCTTCATGGCGACACTGAACTGAACCCTACTTGGTTTCCATTGTAGCAGTCTCCAAGTTAAGCCTTGCTCCTAACTGCAGAATATTATCCATGCCCAAGACTCCATCGCTACAGATATCAGCGACAATCAGGGTGATCCTTGCCTTCCCCTGGCCAATTATCACTTCTGTGTGGATCTTTCTATCCACCTCTAGGTGTGAGCCGTCTGCAAGCTTAACCTTCTCTGTAGTAGTTTGAATTGTAGGTTTCTCGTGTAGTTTCCCATAACCTTCCTTGGAGGTGTATGTATCCGTTGCTCCTGTGTCTACCAGAAAACTCAGCTGTGTCCGACCGATAGTGACTGGCACATACATGCCCTTCAGAATTCCCTTGTTGATTTCTCCATTGTACTTGGTTGTAACTATTGGCTGTGTGGCATTTGGTGTTGAGGGGCTGGTGCTTCCAGGTTCCTTGGTCGCGCCACGCCCTCCTGGGGCGACCCTACTTCGTTTGTTGAGCCCTGCTGTTGTTGCTCGGCTTGATGAATCTGAGCCTCATCCCTCATCCTCTTTTTGCACTTCCTCTTCATGTGGCCTTTTTTCCACAATAGTAGTAACTACCATCGAACTTGTTGCTTGTGACTAGGTACCACAGTCTGAGGTTGTGGCTGTAGTGTGGTCCTGATAGCCTCTACCAATTTGGACATCATCTCAGCGTTACCTTTGGAGATTTCTTCCTTCAAGGTGGTTACCATGTCTTTTACTTCCGAGATTGATTCAGAAGTTGGTTTATCTTCCCCATTCTCTTTTGTCATTGCCATGCTGTACTTAGGTTTCCTGCTGCTCCGCTGGTCCTCAGAATGACGGAAGGCCTCAGCTACCACTGCAGCATGTACCACACATCCAATGTCTTACATTGGTTATTGAACATTGCCTCTCTGAGCTTGGGTTTCACAAGGGCATCCATGAGGTGTCTCTTCGCCAATCTGTCACGGACATCAAAGTCCAGCTCTGGGTAGGCCAATGCAGTGAGCTCTCTGATACTTTGTGCAAGCTCCTTGAGTGTCTCACCCTCCTGTCTCTGTCTTTGCTTTAGCTCCAGTAGATTATTATCTGCCTGTTTATTATCCGAGAACCGGTTGGCCAGCATTCTCTTCAGATCATTGAAGCCTACTGTCTGCCTTTGTTCCGTAGCAGCCTTAGTGCCTGACCTCTTAAGCATGATGCCAGGATCCTCCCCGCTTCTTCATCATCCCAACCATTCACTGCTTGGCATGAGTCGAAATGTTGGCTGTAATCAATCCATGATGAACATCCATCATATTTGTCTGGTTTGATAAAGTGGGTACCCCTAGGCTTCTGTTGGGCGTCCTGTGATGACCTTGGGTTGGACGTCTCCCCATGTTAGAGTGTATCTTCCAATGCTTGATGGATTATGGCCTGGAGCCTACTGAATCTATTGGAGGATCTCGCACAGCAGTTGGTTGCACCGCTGGTGATGCCGTTTCCCTGGCAGCATTTTGTACTGGCGAATTAATAGGATTGCCTCTACTATTCCGCCACGTAGTATTAAATGGGACTTCCTCCTCAGTTGATGATGCCGTTTGATTCGACCTATCTGTGCTTCCCCGACTACTCCGTCTTCTTCGTCTTCGCCTTGTAGGTTTACTCTGCTCATTAGAAAATGACTGGAGAAGCTTCTCCATCTGCGATTGTATAGCTAGAGCCTGTGCCTGGGCCTTGGCTTGTTGCTTCATCATCTCGTCCTGAGCCTTGAATTGATGTTTCATCATATCCTCCTGAGCCTTGGATTGATGTTTCATCATCTGTGCGATCTCCATCAGAGCCTCGGTCTTCTGCCTCCTCCTACTGGGAGAGAACTTGATTTCAGAATGGGTAGAAAGTGATTCATCCCCTGAAGTAGAATTGCTGCCATCTGTTCCAGATGTCCTCACGTTCTCCATCCCACTTCTGACACCATTTGTGTGGCGGCCCTCCGTCTTGGAACGGGTCTTGGATGCTGGGGGCCGGCCTGACCCTTGCCTCTATCACCTTCATCCGTCGATGAATTACTAGCCATCCTTAATGCGAGCGGTTTCCTTATATCTGTATATATGGCGTTATGTAGAGACCCGGGCGTGTTCCGTTTTCCCAAAATATATGGGGGTGGAGTGTTGAGAGGTAGTGTGAACAGGTGAAATATAGAATAACAGGGGATTTCTATTGGAGCTGTATAATCTCTATGGGTAGGCTTATACTGTAGTAGTCAATTGGATTCCATAGATCACACAGGTTGGAGACGATGAATACATTTGGTGTATGACAACGGTCATACTTTAATTATACATCACCATTCAGCATTTGTACAGGTTATCACAATTAACACCGTCACCAATTATCCAGAATTGTATTTGCAGTATTAGAAATTAAGCGAGCAATGTTCATTTCCAAACCTTTTCTTGATTTAGCCCAGTTGGAGAGGAGCGCAGGGAGATCGTCGTCCGACTCCGACCTCAGCCAGCGTCGAAGTGACGAGATCACTGCGATACTCCGCTATTTATAGTCTCCGAGAGCTGCCTTACGCAGTGCGTTGAGTAAGTCGATCATTGAGAAAACCGTAGCGGTTTGGTTCGCTACAATATATATGTATATGTATACACAACAAAAAAAGTAAGTCCCCCCTAAATCAAATTGCTGTTACTTTTGAACGGAATTATTTTGAGATATGATATTCCGTAGGTAGTTTTCTACACTCATTAAGCAACTCCTGTGGAAATATAAGATTGATCAGTTGAGTCATGCATGAGTAATTAAAGATTGAATTAAAAATGACAATTTTTGAAAGTCACAAGAGTCATTTTTCAGATTGTGCAAATACAAAGTTGGGCAAATGTTGTCTTTAGGTGAATTTTATGGTGTTATGCTGTTTTAATATCCATCATTTGGCCACTCCACACACAATTTTATGTTCATGGTTGAGTGAGCACAATGTATTGCAGGGGCCGCGAAAGCGAGGGGGGGCTGGGCGGGGAGCTTCAGTCCCCCCACTTTTTTCCAAAAGCATGTACAAAAATTTAAAAATGTCCATACGATTGTGATTTTTTGCATGGTCAGCCCCCCCCCCCCCCCCACTTTGAAAACCCTTCCCCGGCCCCTGTATTGTGACGTATCATCATAGGGGTTTATGGTAGTATCCTCTACAACTGGTTAGATCATGTTAAAATTTGAAAATGTTGGTGGCTACCCCGATTATAGGCCCCTCCCCCATTTTGAAATTCTGGACCCACCACTGATTTGTCCATAAATTAAACTGATCATGAGAAATTGTTAGGAAAAGAATACATTTATGCAGTATAAAGAGTATTCATTCCTAAGTTTTCGAATGTGCTCGCTCAACCATGAAAATGTTTAAAGTTCGGAAAGTGTGTGGTGATAGAAATGATAAAACAATAGCAATTTAAGTCTTATTTGAGACCGAATTTGCCCCCAATATTCACTTTATTACCCTTTAAAATGAGTCTGTGACATTGAAAATACCAATTTTCCCACTTTGATGCGTGCTCACTCATCCATAAATAACCAAACCGATTTCATTTTTGCACAGAATTATGCCCATAGGTTGATAAACATTACTACCAAGTGACATTGCTAAAGACAGCCGTGAAAAAAAGTTCCACCATATTGAATAAAAATGATAGAATATGATGACAGTTATTTTTGGAAGAGTTTCTTCAAAAATATTCATCGTTTCACGGTTCAATGAACATTTATTGAAAACAAAAAATACGATTTTCAAATATCATAGGCAAGTATTGGTTCATTTTGGGAACTGAAAATGATCTTTTCTAAACTTTTTCGTTATGTTCATGACCAATTAACATGCTTCAATGATTCAAAGGCGTTTAATCAAATATCCACGCCTGAATGAACATGTGGAATGCGATTAGCTCTTTTGTACGTTATTGGAAAAAATGCAATTTGTTACCATGGATATCTGTCACAAACCTCCTTGCATAGTTCATTTGATTTGATTTTTATGAAAATCCCGACGTTTAATGCATCAGTGAGCACACAATATTCGAAAATTATGCAAACGAGAAGAAAGTTCAAGGCCTTGGCCCCACTCTGTGTCGTATCGAATGGTTATTTTGGTGTGCGCGCCTTTTGGATAATGTTACTCTGAAGCCATGTACGAAGTTTCATGAAATAACTATTGGCAGAAGTAATAAAAACCGTCCATGAAACAAACCCTCATTTCATATTTGTTAAAATTTTGACTTCGTCTCTCATAGACTTGTGTACATTATGGGTGCACATGTTTAAGAATAAGTAACCCCTTATTCAATATGATGGAACTTTTTTTCACGGCTGTCTTTAGCAATGTCATTTGGCAGTAATGTTTATCAACCTATGGGCAGAATTCTGTGCAAAAATGAAATCGATTTGTTTATTTATGGATGAGTGAGCACGCATCAAAGTGGGAAAATTGGTATTTTCAATGTCACAGACTCATTTTAAAGGGTAATAAAGTGAATATTGGGGGCAAATTCTGTTTCAAATAAGACTTTAATTGCTAATGTTTTTATCATACATCATTTCTATCACCACGCACTTTCCGAACTTTAAACATTTTCATGGTTGAGCGAGCACATTCGAGAACCTAGGAATGAATGCTCTTTACACTGCATAAATGTATTATTTTCCTAACAATTTCTCATGATCAGTTTAATTTATGGACAAATCAGTGGTGTGTCCAGAATTTTAAAATGGGGGAGGGGCCTATAATGGGGGGAGCCACCAACATTTTCAAATTTTAACATGATCTAACAAGTTGTAGAGGATACTACCATAAACCCCTATGATGATACGTCACAATACAGGGGCCGGGGAAGGGTTTTCAAAGTGGGGGGGGGGGGGCTGACCATGCAAAAAAATCACAATCGTATGGTCATTTTTACATTTTTTTTACATGCTTTTGGAAAAAAAATGGGGGGGCTGAAGGTCCCTGCCCAGTCCCCCCCCCCCCCCCGCAGCCCCTGCAATACATTGTGCTCACTCAACCATGAACATATGATATCAAAATTGTGTGTGGAGTGGCTAAATGATGGATAGTAAAACAGCATAACACCATAAAATTCACCTAAAGACAACATTTGCCCAACTTTGTATTTGCACAATCTGAAGAACGACTCTTGTGACTTTTAAAAACTGTAATTTTTAATTCAATCTTTAATTACTCATGCATGACTCACCTGATCAATTTTATTTTTCCCCAGGAGTTGCTTAATGAGTGTAGAAAACCACCTACGGAATATCATATCTCAAAATAATTCCGTTTAAAGGTTACAGCAATTTGATTTAGGGGGGACTTACTTTTTTTGTTGTGTATATATATATATGAGAAATTATACATGTACAAAAGCTTTGGCAACTACTTTATTTTGAATATTTTGTGAAAGAAATGGATGAAAAGAACAATGGTAGGCGTAGCTTAAATCAAGGTTCCCTAGAGCTATCTGCCCTTTGGAAAAAATGGTGATGCCGAAAAATGACTTTAGTATCAAGATTAGACATTCAATAATTTTCATACTGATACTAATTAGCTCAATTTGAGAAATATATTTGCATATAGACTTTAACAAGAGCAAGTTTCACAGGTCTACACAGGGAGTTTGGCTAGATCCAACATTAAATTCTTATTTTCTTCTTTTTTTCTTCTTTTCCTCTTTTTTCTTCTTCTTTTTCTTCTCTTTCTTCTTCTTCTTTCCCTTTTTTCTGCGTCTTTCTTATATTTTTGTTTATCGTTTATTCTGCCTTTCCCCTTTTTCATAATAAAGCATTTAAATGGATGGCAAAGATGAAAATACGTTTTGATTTTTTCATTATTCTTTTTAATCATGACATGTATATCACTTTTTATCTGTTTTTGGTACCTATATATTTATGAACAAACCTGCAGAAAAGCCAGTACAAGAAAAGAGATCGGTTTATTTTATAGTCTTTTCTTTCATTTTTTGTTAATCCGCTTTCTTCTCCTCATTCTCCTCCTTCTTTTTCTTCTTCTAAATTTCCCTTCTTCTATATCTTCTTAGGGTGATGTAAAAGTGATGAATATTCGTGAAGAAACCAGCAAATATGCTTGATTGTTAATACCACATGCAGTCATACCAACAAAACCGACCCCAGACAAATATAAAAAAAAGAAAGAGAAAAAGCGCTGGCTTGAAACAAAAGCTTCATAATTATAGAGGTACATTATTGCTACCCCCAATAGACTCTTGAATGGTCAATTACACTGGTCAACCCAGTCAAGTATAGAAAGATGTTTGAACGCATCCATGAAAGAATTTTGAACAAAAGCCCTTGTTAAAGGGAAATCCAGCCTTGGCCATAAAATGTTGTGTTGGAAAGGAGAAAAATAAATTAAACAGAATGGTGAAAGTTTGAAAGAAATTGGACAAGCAATAAGAAAGTTATAGCTGCTTTAAAATTGATATCACTAAGACTATGCTTGTTTCAAATTGGCAACTGGGTAAGTAAATTATGACAAGGGACAAAGACAACTTTCCCATAGGACATGTACTTAATAATCAGGGATTTTTGGTTTTCTCATAAGTACCCATTCCCCTGGGGCAGTAATCTAAATATAACCCAGGTAGTATATTGTTTTATGTCCTCATGAAAAAAATATTTAATTCTAAATAAAACTTTTGGGAAAAGTGACATTTTTGCCATTTCATATATTGGAGTACATGGAAGGGTGGTCCTTGCCTTACATCACTATGACATCACACATGCCGCCAATTTGAAGTCTCCATGGGTATAGTGATTACCAATATTTACAACTTTTATAAATTCATAAATTTCTTATTGTTTGTCCAATATTGTTCAAACTTTCACCTATCAACTTGTCTGATATTTCTTTTTCCTATAAAATAGAGTTTTTATTTTGGTTGGGTTCCCCTTTAACTAAATAAGATGTAGCTAGATCTACTAGCCTGATGTGTGCAACCCCAGTATAGGAGTATTGCCAATTTCGCATTACAAAACATATAATTATCAAGAATTAAAAAACTCAACAATTTCACAAAGTATATCAACGAAAGGGATAGAAATCAACGGTCACTAAACATTAATTTTGAAAGGTTGGAATGTTGGAATGTTGGATGAGTATAACCGTATCCCATTGTTGATCCGTTTTATCAAAGTTTATTAACCTTTAACCAAATTAATCATATTTTTTTCTAAAGAAGCTTTAACTCATTCGATTTATTAATGCGAAACAACGACAGCTTATCCTCGTCAGAATTCATAATTGATGTGGATGATTGGTGACACGACATTTGCTCTTGCGACAGTTGCTCCGGTTTCATTTCGTCTTGAGGTGGTTTCGGGGTGGTTCGCTATAAGGTGGCCTGAGGTTGGTTTGGGATGTTTACATCTGATTTCTTTTCTACGCGAGTCACCGATTTTAGATGTAACAGGGGTCTAAGATGTAGGGTTGGAAAAGGTTTTATGGTTGGGGTCAGTGTTGTAGTCAAGGCATAAACCTCCAAGGACAAGGCCAAGGCTTTAATACCCAAGGACAAGGCTTCAATACCCAAGGCTGAGGCCAAGGCATGGAGACCCAAGGCCAAGGCCAAGGCATGAAAACCTCAAGGCCAAGGCATTTCAAACTTTAATAGGTGAGAGCGAGCGAACTGAGCGAGCAAAAATTTTGACTTTTGTACATGAAAAACAAAAATAATTTCATGGTAGATTTAGACATTATATTAAAATAATAATATAGTTACCTTTGTACATATAATTATTTATTATTATTTTATTATTAAATTATTATTATAATTTATTATTTTTTTATGTGATTTACATTGTAATAATTATTATTACCACGGTCATCTGATCCTGGCATGCCCGTTCTCAACGTATGTCTTTCTCCACTCCCTGGGACAGGGGCGGCAGAACGTATTTTGTTTGGGGGGGGGGTCAAAACCAAAAAGGGTACTTATATGTCAAAATTGGCATTTGGTGCAAACAGATGTTTTCAAAATGAGATTATCAACTACGTGAAGTAGTTGTGTATTTTGTGGAAATTAAGTTGACCAAAGCCTTTTTAGTGATTTCTCATTGATAAGACAGATATTTTGATTTAGTGGTTTAAAAAAAATTCAATTTTGAAGTTGAAAAACTTGATGTTTGGTCAATTACAGGGCTAATCACTTTTAAAAGGACATCCTTGCGAGATGCTGCCAGCGCGAATCATAAGCAAAAACTTTCTGACATTGAGACATAAAAATTAAATTAAATGTTTTTGTAATCATGAAAAAGATGTGCATCTAACTAAGAATTAAGCGCGAGCTGAAATTTTTAATATACTGACAGGTCCGCAAAGAAAGCTGTTAAGGACTGCATTTAGCATGTTTAGTGACTCATAAATATGATACATAACTCACCGATCAAATAATGCGAGCGCAGAGCGCGAGCTCAAAAAATTGTGATATTCCGACCTGAAAATTTGACATTCTAAACATTTTTTTTGTAAACAGGAACATATTGAGTACCTTACATTTACCTAACAATAATTGATGCAAGTGCAGAACGCGAACCAAAAATTTGTGATATTTTAACCTGAAAATTCTAAACATTTTTGTAACCATGAATAGGATTAATACTGTACTAAACAATAAATGATGCAAGCGCGATCCAAAATTTGGCGATTTTCGAACCTAAAATGTATTATAATTTACTATTTAAAAAAAGGATATTTTTTTTTTAAAGGGCACATTTCATTTGGAAAAAAGAGCATTTCCGATTTTGGAAAATTTTCCTACAAGGATTTTTTCGGGGGGGGGGCAAGAGAGCACAAGTTGACATTTTCAAATGCTGACCTGAAAATGAGTCACTTTTAGGACTCGTGTCCGTTTTCATGTTTTTTTCCTGCTCACAACCCCTTTTAAATTTCAATTTTCATTTCTTGTATCTTCTACACTTATTTTACCTCAAAAACCGGAATAAAGAATACTAACAAAATAAAGTTATATTCCCTCTTTCTCACCTCTTTACAAATATCAGAACCCCCTCTCCCCCCCCCCCCTCAAAAAAGAGAGAGAAGTTCCACCACCAAGAATAAACTTAGAAAAGGAAAAAAGGAAAGGTAACCGGTGTTTTGGCTCAGTTGGTAGAGCGTCCGTCTCACAACCGGGAGGTCGAGGGTTCAAAACCCCGGCCGCGTCAGACTAAATGACGTTTAAAGATGGGAGTTGCTGCTACCCTGTTTGGCGTTCAATAATTAAAGGGATAGAGCCTCGTCGATCTGGCGCTGCACAGCGGCTGCCGGGCCCACGATCAATGGGGCAAAACAAATTTTAGGAGTATTTCATTTCTGGTGTCTATTTCGAACAATAAAATATGGATTAAAGGAGTAAATGTGATATTATTTACTTAACATATTGTCACAACTTATCACAAAAATTAGCTTTTCTTATAGTAAGAGGGTGAAAATTTTTGCTCGCTCGCTCACTTCAATTGCTTTCAACTTTTTTTTTGGCAGAAATTTTGCTCTATATATATGCCATGCTTGGCCTCTCAAAACTTTTGGTTCATCATGCCATTGACATAACCCATTTGGATATGACAAAATTGAAGATTGTGTTCAAGTTTACCAAATCTTTTCAGAATATCATTAATACTTAAAACATTCTTCTTGGCCAAAGGAAATAATGCTATTTTTCATCATTACTGTTTTCTTTGTCACATACATGAATATGATGATAATTCTTGATGATGGTGATAATCACAATTTATGGCACTGCTAGTACACTTACTACTGCTGACTGGAAGTAGTGCCATTGAATATACAGAACAATTACTAATAACATAGTAAAATTTATCATTACTTATTTAAAAACAAATGAAAGTACCCAAAAAAAATGCCTTGAAAAAGCCTTGAAAATGCCTTGAAAATGCCTTGAAATTTCAAGGCTCAAAATCCTCAAAGCCAAGGCCAAGGCCCTCTCAAGGCCAAGGCTTGAATGTTCAAGGCCAAGGCTTTGAAAAAGTAGGCCTTAAGGCGCCTTAAGGCCAAGGCCGAGCATCAAGGCACTACACCACTGGTTGGGGTATGGTAAAGTGATAAATCCAGGGTTGAGCGAGGAATTTACAACCGAGCAATTGTCGCAAATTGTCGC